>NC_090651.1:71199558-71538308 GCF_040937935.1 Hyperolius riggenbachi | reverse complement strand
TTGGCAAACGCATCTCCTGCGATTGCGTTCTGGCTTTTGTTTCTGCTGATGTGTGTTCACCGTCGCTAGGTAGCGACTAGATTGGTGGACACACATTCATCCTGTTTCTTTGCTCTTTCTCTTTAAGGGCTGTTCAGCCCTGCATTGTCTTAGATCTGTACAATTCCCATCTGGCATTTGTGGCCGTGCAGAGCTGTGCTCGTCTGCACTCCACAGCGCCATCTGCCGGTGGGAATTGCCCTCTGCTGGTGCATTGCACCTAGCCTGGATTCACCTAATTATAAGCTTGTGGAGGGTTTTCGCTGTGTCAGTGTGCACCTTGTGCGCTGACCACGAAAACGATTCCCAAACATTACACAGTGTCACTCATTTCTCCACTCGTCTCTAGTGCAGAAGCTTCATTTTCCTCTCTGCCTCCAATGGTGCGGCAGTCCATAGCTGCCGGCCACAATGCAAATGAGCACAGAAAGCAAGGTGGCAGCTGCACAGGCGGCTAGCAATAGAGTACCGCGGTCAGGTGCTCGCTGATCTCCTTGCATTGTAGCATTTGCAAGCTTGCAAATGCTGCACCATTTTAGCCTGCTGCTTTGGTGACCTTGCTCCTGTAGTTCCCTAGGCCATGGCCTAGGTGGCCTTGGCCTAAATCCGGCCCTGCCCATATAGATTACTGATTATACTTACAGCCAGTGCCGCCTGTTAACAGGCAGGTCATCTTTAGTATACTGAAGTGTCGCACCTGGCAGTGCTGGCGAGGGCAAAGATAGGTTGGGAGTTATATCACAGATTGGATGGAGAGGGATGGATGGACACAGTCACTGCATCCAGGTTAAGATCCGTGTGACTACGCTAATTGTGCAGTATGACATAGGAGTGGGGAGGGGGGTTTACTCCACCATACAAATGAAGATCAGGTAACAGACGGCACTGACTGTAACTACAAGCAGTGATCTACACAGGGCTATGCTTAGTTTATTTAGTTTTGAGATACTATGAGGTCCCTTTAAGGTTAGCTAAGATATTGGCACCAAAAGACAATTGAATTATTTGGCTGTTCTCTGGTCTTTGCATGTCTATAAGGTACAATGAACAGTTGTCCATACCTCCAACTTTTTGAGATAAGCAAAAGGGACACTAATGCCCCTGCCACATCCAGAGCCGGGACAAGGTCCTCCAGCACCCAAGTGCGCCCCTCCATCCCTCCCACCCCAGCCGTCACACACTGATTGCTATTAGACTAAGAGGTGCCCCAGGGCCCACGACACCTTAATCTCGTTATCTGGCTTTCAGTCACTGCCATGTATCCCCTTTTCTTATTTCTCTCTGCTTCAAACACAATAGGGTTATGATAGCTGAGTGAGTTGTGCGCCCCCTCCTGCACTGCGCCTTGAGGCTGGAGCCTCTCTTGCCTCAGCCCGGCCCTGGTCACACCTCTAACCACGCCCCCACCACACCCTCACCATGTATATCACAAAGAATTCAGAATCAAAAGATGTGGTTTTATCTTCAAACCACACTGGTCCTCTCTATCATCATTAGTTTTTCCTCATTTTAACATTTAAAAATAAGAAATATATAAATTTAATTGATGGGAATAAAGTTTAGAGTCAAACACATTTTTCAATAGAAATATATATATATTTGCAGAGATCTGTACATCAGTCTTGAAAAAGGGACAATTAAGGAAGAAAGGGAAAGATGGATTTGGTTCCCAAAGAGTGACAGTTCGGGGGTTTGCAGTTGTAGGCTCAGCCAAGTGTTCCTGTTCCTCCTATTGATAGCAGAGATGGGAAGATGCAGCACAAATATATAGCTACAATTATTGGTCAGGTACTACTGACTGGGTGAGGTTTTCCAACTTCCCTGCCTATTTTTCACCCAACTGAATCTGACCTCAACCAGTAGAGACTTCAGACATGCCATTGATCCCCACATTTTTGGCCATTTTCGACTTAAATTATGTGTAGACAGGCAAACAATGCTTTATCCAGTTACACTGTAAGGTGTGTGGTCCCGCTTAACGACTTGAGGTCCGTGGTGTTAAACCCCCTAGTGACCAGGCCATTTTTACTAAAATAAGCCAGGCCACTGCAGCTTTAAGGCCAAGCTGCAGGGCCATACAACTCAGCACACAAGTGATTCCCCCCTTTTCTCCCCACCAACAGAGCTTTCTGTTAGTGGGGCCTGATCGCTCCCCCAATATTTATTTATTTTTTTAATAAATATTTTTCTTCTTTTTTTTTTTTAAATAAAATTGCTTTTTTTAAAAATTATTTTGACCATACCTTCCTCCCCCGTCAGCCTATCACATCGATCGGCAGTAACCCCAGTACAGCGCTGCCTTAGATCCCAGCACTGTACAGAGTTATTAGATGGCACTTTCGCCGTCTAACAGTCTCCAAGCGGCGATCGCTGCTAGGAGACTGATGGCGGAATGGAGCTCTGTCATCCATGTGGAGATGCGTGCGATCTCCTGCAATCCCCATTCCCAGCCATTCACGTCAACCGGCGTGGAGTGGTCCTGGAGCTAACGTGCTGCTCACGCCAATCGGTAGCCATACACTGGTCGATTTGCCATTAGATCGACCAACTGACAGATCCCTATCTGATCGAATCTGATCAGAGAGGGATCGTATGGCTGCCTTTACTGCAAACAGATTGTGAATCGATTTCAGCCTGAAACCGATCACAATCTGTTGAGCTGCTCCTGCCGCCTGTCCCCCCTTCCCTTCCCCCCCCGTATACATTACCTGAAGCTGGCTCCGGGTCCTCTTCTCCGCGCTGCACCGCATCCCAGCATCCCACACCGCATCCCAGCGTACACTGTATCACTCCGTGACCAGGAAGTTAAAATAGAGCGCCCTCTATTTGAACTTCCTGGTCACTGGAGTGACACAGGAAGTTAATGTACGCTGGGATGGAAGCAGGAACAGAGCGGTGCAGCGCGGAGAAGATGCCCGGGAGCCAGCGTAAGGTAATGTATACCTCTATCGGATCGGCCGCCGCTAGCGACGCGCTCCCTACCCGCGGCCAATCGACGGTAATTTCCCGCACGGCGCGATCGACGGACCGATCCGATTTCGGGAGGAAATCGGATTGGCGGGTGCGTTTAGCGCGAACGATTGGCAGCAGATTCGATCCCAGTGATTGGATCTGCTGTCGAAACGGCGGCAAATCGGGCCAGTGTATGGCCAGCTTTAGACAAATAGCATGCCTTATCATAGATAACACGCCTTATCAAAGTTAACATACATACAAACTGGTGACAGCGCTCATGGATGTATCTGATTGCGAGCCTACAGAGGCAATGCAGAGCCCCTCTGGAACTAAATACACGCCCTGAATGCAAAGCAGATGCAATTTGTGTTCTAATTCTAATGTAAAGCTTTTTGAAGTGATTTTGAAACAGTGAATGCAGCTGGCCACTAGTATACTTACATTCAATTCATACAGCAGGAGGAATGGCTGCGCTTTCAAAACTCATAACTGAATGATTTTATGTACATAGATGTGTAGAGCTCCAATAACTACTAGACTAAAGTACACACCAACACTCTTTACAGGCACAAGGGGGGGCACAGCTTTAGTGTGGTGTGAACCTATACCTGAATGATTTATCTGCCATGAGATGCAGAGCTCCAGTAACTACTGGACTAAAATGCAAGCCAACAAACAATTGTTGATGAGATAAACAATTGTATCTTTCCTTCTACTCCTAAAAATAACTTTTACTTTAGGACCTCAAATATCATTTTCTGTTTAAAACCTGTAAAAGTAGGTTACTTGTTTTATTGTCTCAGTTATGTGAACTATTGACTTTTTTATTTAATGTATCCTCTGTACTCACAAGCTGTTCTCCTCCAGAAAATAACTTTATTGCTGTAATTCCTTATCAGTGAGGGTTACACTATTGTCTGTCTAGGTCCCCATTGGAGCTTACCTGAATATTTAACTCTTTCAGGCAGAAAAAGAAGAAAAGGAACGCAGCCTTGTTATTTGTATGCTTGGCACTGTACAACTGTACATACACATGTTTATCTCATCATGTCACATGTCTCCTCAGGTACGCTTCTTTAACTAACTTAACCATGTACTATCAAACCCCCTCCACCCCTCCCTCTCCCATACTTACTACACTTATCTTTGAAGGTGTTTAACTTTGGGGTCATTTAACCCCACCATCTGGACAGCCATGGAGCCAATGCGCTCAGAGTTACCCTAGCTCTAACTGGCACTGTCCTGACTCAGACCTCTCCACAGCAGCTGCAACAGTTTGCATGTGCCGCTTCAACTTCCCTGCAGTGTCTCTCACTGAAACCACATCCCTTGCTTCTGATCTACTAAGGAAAGGTCAGTGGCCGTAACAGCCTTACCTCCCTTGCCTCCCTCAAATAAGTGACAGTGGGAGGCCAAACTGCTGCTATAATAAATACCTTCCGAAGATAATGGACGCCCGGCCAGAAGCCACAGTGTCACATCGTTGCTGGAGCCTTTGAGGATCCTGGAATGGTGATTGGCCCATCAGAAGCACAAAACATTGTACACGGGTCACTGTAAAGGCCATTTGGGCTTGTTAGTGTGAGAAAACGCGGAAAAGCCGCCGCGGGTACTCAGAGCAAGGCGGCTGATTCCGCGTCCAACACGGCAGGTTGCGCGCGTGGGCCTGCATCTACTAGCATGACGGAACACGCATAGGCCTACATCTGGCAGTATAGCTAAACTCGGAGGAACCGCCGCATGCTCTGATAGCGGTGCGGCTGGTTCCGTGTCCAGCACATCAGATGTTTTACAGCACAGGTCTGGTGTGGCTGGGACTGATAGTCCACACAGGTTCAGAAGGACGCGCGCGCGCGTTGAGAGGCAGAGCTTTTATGACAGCCAGAAGGGAGTCAGCTGACCAAGCCGGTCAGCTGACAATTCCACCACTTCCCATTGGTCCAGCACTTAGGGGAGGCGCTGGAGAGCGCCTTGCTATATATACTGGGTGCTGGTCATTCTCTGGTTGTCTGCCGTTGTGATCACTACGTGGTAGCACTCAGACCTTTTGTCAGATTCTGTGTTATTCTTTAGACCAGTTCCTGGGTGTTGATGATCAAGGACCTCACACCCCAGATTAGGAATTCTGTATATCATTTGTGTTATTCTCTAGACCAGTTCCAGGGTGTTGATGATCATGGACCTCACACCTCAGATTAGGAATACTGTATATTATCTGTGTTATTCTTCAGACTAGTTCCAGGGTGTTGATGACTACGGAGCTCACACCCAAGACTAGGAATTAGCTTCATCATCCTGTTAGAACTTCAGACTAGTTCCAGGGAGTTGATGATCAAGGAGCTCACACCGTTAGACTAGACAATTGTTGATTATTTGTTATGACCTTCTGCTTTCCTGACCTCTCTTCTGATCTCTGATTTTGTACTTCGCTATATCTGATACTCCGTTGCCAAACCCTGCTTGCCTTAGGATTCTGTATCAGTCTCTTTCCTCTGTATCTGTTCTGTCTGTTACCGACCTGGCTTGTCCGACCTCGAGAACTATCTCCTCTGTTTAGAGATAGTTCACGGATCTGTCAGTGACACTCCACCATTAGTGTCATTTACACTCTGGTCCTTCCCACTCTCAGCCTGACTCCTCCCCTTGGGGAGCCTCAGGCCATTGGAAGGAGCCTGTTCTTTGGGCAGTATCTTACTGCCTTGCACCCTCTATACGGGGGGCTCTCCTCAAAGTATTACTGTTGCACCAAACACTTATATTACTCAGGTGTCCAGAGGTTAGAGATATATCTGATTATCTGTGATACTGCAGATCATCAATAATCGGGTATATATCTGTATTCTCGGTGATACTGCAGATCACCGGTAATCAGATCCTCTCTGTGTTACACCGATCGTTACAGTTAGCACAAATACAAGGCTTGAATTTAAATTAGGCCTTAGATTTAAATATTTATCCAGGAAAAAAGTTTCATCCAACCTTATATAATTGAAATATGTTTTCCACGTGTTAATGTGGGTTTCCTTTAGGGACTGCAGTTTCCTAACACATTCCAATAACAGAAAGATAAGTCAACTGGCTTCAACTAAAATTGTCCTCTGAAAATAATGTAAAAAAAAAAAAAGTGCTTCATTTTTACAATAATTATGTATAAATGATTTAGTCAGTGTTTGCCCATGGTAAAATCTTTCCTCTCCCTGATTTACATTCTGACATGTATCCATGGTGAAATTTTTACTGCTGGCAGGTGATGTCACTGGAAGTAGCTGCTGCTTGCTTTTTTGGCAGTTGGAAACAGCTGTAAACAGCTATTTCCCACAATGCAATGAGGTTCGCAGACAGAAAACTGCCAGGACCATGGTGATCACAGTTTCCTGTGGGAGGGGTTTATCACATGGTGACATTTTTACTGCTGGCAAGTGACGTCACTGGAAGTAGATGTTGCTTGCTTTTTTGGCATTTGGAGACAGCTGTTATTTCCCACAATGCAACAAGGCTCCCACAGTGTGATGTCAGTACCTCAGTGCTGTGAGGCGCTGACATCATTTGTGGGAGGGGTTTCACCACAAAATCAGCCATACAGGGCCTACTGATGATCCGTTTGTGAAAAGGAATAGTTTTCTCATGTAAAAGCGGGTATCAGCTCAGGCCCGGATTTACATCACAGGAGCCTATAGGCACAGATGTCATGGCACCTTAGACTTTGCCCTCCATGAACCCACAAACCCCCTCTGAGCTGCACCACAAGTGTCCTGGCTGGCCCCGCTGTTACCTCTCCGCTACTTCACTTGCCCATCATGGGTAGCTACAGGTGCCCCTTAGTATTAGGTAGCCAGAAGTACCTTCAATAAGTATCTAGAGGTGCCCCCAAGTATCAGGTAGATAGAAGAACCTCAGTATTAGGTAGCTAGAGGTGCTCCTGACTGAAGGGAGATCTGATCAGTGGACTGCTGAGTGCAGGCTGAGTAACCCCTCATTTACACTTTCATCAGGACCCTGTATAGGGAAATAGGGAGGCACTCAGGAAGGGAAGTGAGCTGCCTTTTCATCATCAGGTGTCTGTAGGCACGTGCCTACAGTGCCTTATGGTAAATCCGTCCATGTATCAGCTACTGATTGGGATGAAGTTCAATTCTTGGTTACGGTTTCTCTTTAAGCCCTATACACAAGTTAGAGTCTCTTCAGAGATGGCTCCTACTGACTGCCTCAGCCTAGAATCTAGCGTGTGTGCTGGTGTCCCCCGAGGTCTGATGAGGTTACGTAATAATCTTGCATGCCAGATCTTTAAGCGATAATCATTGGCCAAGTCCACTGTTCCCCTCCTTAACTCACTTGTGGAAGCTTCATAGAAACCGCTGCCTAGCGATGCATTTGTACAGCATTGGAACCCTGCAGAATTGAGTTTGATTTTGGAGGGACACAGACTGAGGGGAAACTGTGCATGTGTTGTATGCACCTTAAGACTATAGGTACTAACCAGGGAAGGTAAGCTCTCCCAGTGTAATGTTTAATTTTTGCAGATAGCAGCCGATGTTTTGGGTCTCACATGCCCCTTCATCAGGGCATCAAAGGTCTATCCAACAATACTGTATCTAGAACAAACGATAAGAGTGCAATTAGTGGATGACCACTAAATAACATCAAGTGTTGCTGCGCCTGGAGATTCCCACACCCACGTGACAACTACAATAAATTACAGACACGTGGCCAGATACCAAGACTCAAACCAGGGTTCTGCAGAAAGTGACATCATTCAAAATGTTCAATGCCTATAAACCTAAAGCAAGTGCCAAAGAAAAAGAAAAGGCATGTACAGACACACTGAAACCCAGCAAATGACCAGACAGTGACCATCAATGCTGGTTGGCTCGAGTAAGGCATAGGGGTGGGGGTCAGTTAGGGTTAGGCTTCTGTTGGGAAGGTCAGTTGGGCTTAGGCATCAATAGAGGGAGGGCTCATGTGAGAATAGGGTTAGGTTAAGGGCCTGTTTCCACTACACGCAGAGTGGATGCAGAATGGATGCAGAAAAACTGACTCCAATGAATGCCTATGGCCCTGTTTCCACTAAACGCGATTTTTCAAATGCAGATTTTCTCATAGGCATTCAATGGAGTCAGTTTTTCTGCATCCGATCTGCGTGTAGTGGAAACAGGCCCTTAGTGTTAAATATCAACAGTTTTTCTGGACGTGGTGGGAGGTTAGGGTTGGGCATCAGTTGGGGGGGCTAGTTAGGGTTAGGCATCGGTAAAGGCAGGGCTCATGTGAGAGTAGGGTTAAGTTTAGTGATAAAATATTGGTAATATTTACCAATATTTTAGTAGCAGAATCAATACTGTCCAATAGTAGAATATCGGTAATTACAGCTTGGTAATTTTACAGATATTCTACTAGCGGCTATCTCAGCGCCCTTTTTACATGCATCCTAGACTCTGAGCCTCTCTGGGACAGTTAGACTGTAGATAGCGTAATACGCTGCAGAAGAAGTCACTGTAAATAGAAAATCGATAACTTCAAATAAATTGTGGTCCTCCTATGTTTTTGTTACACAGTTATTAATTCCTTGCTATGCATTTTAAATAGTGATACAAATATGGTAATATCTTAAAAAACAAAACAAAAAAAAGCAGTAAGGATAACGCTTGCAGCTGTTTGCAGTGGCTCAGCAGATTCAGGGGAACAGCTGACAGGTGACGGACGCACCACTGTTGTCTACTCATGTAAAGGACCCATAAATTGGATTCGCTGATTGCAGTCTGTTAGGGTCTCAGTCATTAGGCTCAGGCAATACAAGCCAACTGGCACAAACTTGGCTGTTTTTTTGTCAGATGGAAATTGGTAACATTTTGTATAGTTTTCTTCTGTGCTATATTTAAAGGCATCCTGAAGAGGCATATGGAGGCTGACATGTTTATTTCATGGTAAATAATACCAGTTCCCAGGCTGTCTTGCTGATCCTCTGCCTCTAGTTCTAGCCATAAACCCTGAAAAAGCATGCAGATAACAAAATTAGGTGCATGCTTGTGTCAGGTGTGTGATTCAGACATTACTGATGCCAGAATGGTCAGCAGGACTGCCAGGCAACTGGTATTGTTTAACCTCTCCAGTACCGTGTCACGCTGATAGGTGGGAACGCGGCGCCAGCCCCAGGACCGCCTAACACGTGCAGTCCTGGGGGTGTGTTTTGCAGGAGATCGTACACACTGATGCGCGCGCATCTCCACTTGAATGACGGAGCTCTGCTCCGTCATTAGCCTCCCAGCGGCGATCACCGCAAGGAGACTGTTAGATGGCGAAACCACCATCTAGTTACTCCGTACTGCGCTGAGATCTGAGGCAGCGCTGTACTGGAGACAGCCGTGTGACACGGCTGTCCCCCTGGTAGGCTCGGAGGTGATCCTCTGTCATAGGCTGAAGCCTATGACAGCCGATCACAGTGATTGGCTGGCGGAAGGAGGAAGACAGGGGGGGGTATAGAAAATAAATTTAAAAAAATACGGTAGGTCATTTTATTTAAAAAATAAAGAAATAACTATTGATAAAAAATTAATAAACATTGGAGGAGCAATCAGACCCCATCAACAGAAAGCTCTGTTGGTGGGGAGAAAAGGCTCTGGGGGTTACTGTGTGCTGAGCTGTGCGGCCCTGCAGTGAGGCCTTAAAGCTGCAGTGGCCCATTTTGTAAAAAATGGCCTGGTCTTTAGAGGTGTTTAAGCTCGTGGTCCTTAACTGGTTAAAAGGAAATAAGTATGACAGCCTTCATATCCCTCTAAATTCAGGATCCCTTCAAAAAAGACAACAAAGTATGGAGGGACCAGATAAAATTGGAGATTTCAGTTTACAAACTGCAGAAGAAAAAGTTGCCCCGAGCGTCCCTCTGGAGGTGTAGAATAACTTTTCATTCCTTCCTGGTACTCTGATGTAAATCTTGTTTATATCAAGAAACACAGCACAGCAAGGTGATACAAATACATCTAGGTCTTGTAGTCAATCAGAACAGGCAGAAATCGATAATTAATCAATAACAATGATTGTTTATTCTGAGCACACGTGATTAATCACAATTTAATTTTTGATCGTTTTGACTGAATATACAGGATCTTCTCAAAAAATTTGCATATTGTGATAAAGTTCATTATTTTCTGTAATGTATTGATAAACATTAGACTTTCATATATTTTAGATTCAAATTCACACAACTGAAGTAGTTCAAGCCTTTTATGGTTTTAACATTGATGATTTTGGCATACAGCTCATGAAAACCCAAATTTCCTATCTCAAAAATTAGCATATTTCATCCGACCAATAAAAGAAAAGTGTTTTTAAAACAAAAAAAGTCAACCTTCAAATAATTATGTTCAGTTATGCACTGAATACTTGGTCAAGAATTATTTTGCAGAAATTACTGCTTCAATGCGGCGTGGCATGGAGGCAATCAGCCTGTGGCACTGCTCAGGTGTTATGGAGGCCCAGGATGCTTCAATAGCGGCCTTAAGCTCATCCAGAGTGTTGGGTCTTGCATCTCTCAACTCTCTCTTCACAATATCCCACAGATTCTCTATGGGGTTCAAGTCAGGAGAGTTGGCAGGCCAATTGAGCACAATAATACCATGGTCAGTAAACCATTTACCAGTGATTTTGGCACTGTGAACAGGTGCCAGGTCGTGCTGAAAAATGAAATCTTCATCTCCACAAAGCTTTTCAGCAGATGAAAGCATGAAGTGCTCCAAAATCTCCTGATAGCTAGCCGCATTGACCCTGCCCTTGATAAAACACAGAGGACCAATACCAGCAGCTGACATGGCACCCCAGACCATCACTGACTGTGGGTACTTGACACTGGACTTCAGGCATGTTGGCATTTCCCTCTCCCCAGTCTTCCTCCAGACTCTGGCACCTTGATTTCCGAATGAAATGTAAAAGTTGCTTTCATCCGAAAAAAGTACTTTGGATCACTGAGCAACAGTCCAGTGCTGCTTCTCTGTAGCCCAGGTCAGGCGCTTCTGCCGCTGTTTCTGGTTCAAAAGTGGGTTCATGCTTCCATCTGCTGAAAAGCTTTATGGAGATGAAGATTTCATTTTTCAGCACAACCTGGCACCTGCTCACAGTGCCAAAACCACTGGTAAATGGTATACTGACCATGGTATTGCTGTGCTCAATTGGCCTGCCAACTCTAATGACCTGAACCCCATAGAGAATCTGTGGGATATTGTGAAGAGAAAGTTGAGAGACGCAAGACCCAACACTCTGGATGAGCTTAAGGCCGCTATTGAAGCATCCTGGGCCTCCATAACACCTGAGCAGTGCCACAGGCTGATTGCCTCCATGCTACGCCCCATTGAAGCAGTCATTTCTGCAAAAGGATTCCCGACCAAGTATTGAGTGCATAACTGAACATAATTATTTGAAGGTTGACTTTTTTGTTTTAAAAACACTTTTCTTTAATTGGTCGGATGAAATATGCTAATTTTTTGAGATAGGAAATTTGGGTTTTCATGAGCTGTATGCCAAAATCATCAATATTAAAACAATAAAAGGCTTGAACTACTTCAGTTGTGTGTAATGAATCTAAAATATATGAAAGTCTAATGTTTATCAGTACATTACAGAAAATAATTAACTTTATCACAATATGCTAATTTTTTGAGAAGATCCTGTATGAATCAACCGTTTGAAAGATTAGATTGTATATTGCCATCTTTAGTTAAGAAAACAAAATAGTCCCTTCTGGCAATTCAGTTTGTTCCTTCTGTGACCCCATTTCCTTTGTCTCCTGTTCTATGTAACCCCTCCTACTAATGCCTCTTGTACTATGTTATCCCTTCCTCATGACATTCTGTGCTGTGTGACATTTCTCCCATTTTACCTATTCTTCCCTACGTCCATAGTCCCACTGTTGTATGTGACCCACTCCTCCTACTGTTACATTGTTCTGTCCTCCCCATCCCACTTCAGTATACCTTTCTGGTCCAAATTTATTCCATGATCCTTTCCCACCATCCCATTTTCTCTGTGACTTCTTGTACCACTGACCTCTGTTTATGTCATCCCCCTCTATTACCGCCTGTTCTCTGTGACTCCCTCCTTCCACTGTCATCCTACTCTATGAGACTGTGTTCCACCCATGGTCCTGTTTTATTTGTGACTCCTTTCTCCCACTATCTACTGTTCTGTGTAACTCTCTCCTACCCCTGCCCTCAGTTCTATGTGACCCCCCATTGTCCCCTGTTCTATGTGACAACCCATTGTCCCCTGCTCTATGTGACCCCCCCCCCATTGTCCCCTGTTCTATGTGTCCTCCATTGTCTCCTGTTGTATGTGGTCTCCACTGTCCCCTGTCTTTGTGCCTCCTATTGTCCCCGTTCTATGTGACCCCATTGTCCCCTGTTCTATGTGACCCCCCACTGTCCCATGTGACCCCTATTGTTCCCTGTTCTATGTGGTCCCCACTGTCCACTGTTCTATGTGGTCCTCGTTGGCCCTGTTCTTTGTGGACCCTGTTGTCCCCTGTTCTATATTGGCCACCATTGTCCCCCGTTCTATGTGGCCCCCATTCCCCCCTGTTTTATGTAGTCCTGATTCCCCCCTGTTTTATGTGGTCCCCATTGTCCCCTGTTCTATGTAGACCCTATTGTCCTCTGTTTTATGTGGCCCTTATTGACCTCCATTCTAAGTGACTCCCATTGTCCCCTGTTCTATGTGGTCCCCATTGTCCCCTGGTCCATGTGACCCCCATTGTCCCCTGGTATATGTGACCCCCATTGTCTCTCTATGTTCGATTTCTAATTATTTCTTTCTGTTGTGTAATTCCTTTGGTGCTCCTGTTTGCCCCATCACAGATGAGAGCATCTTGCATAAACATCAAACCAATTTTTCATAGACTTGGTTCTCTACATGAAAATGACAAAACTAACACTTGAGTGAAGAAAAAAGCTTGACAAGAAAAATAAGGAATGTTTTTTTCAGAGTGACGATGTGATGAAGGGAATGGAATTGGTTGTCGGTGCTCCTGCTGATGAGGTCTGCCTAGTCATTATATGGTCACAGTGGTGGAGAGAGAGTTGGGGTAATAGTTCAGATGGGAATAAATAAATCTGGTGACAGGAACACCTGTGTCTGTGATCGCAACATGCTTCATCTCATTTGGGAAATAAGAACAGCATTGGAGAATAGTGAGGACTTATTGCATGCCAGATGGTCTGTGCAAAAATAAGACAAAACTTCAAACATAACACCACAAAGACCAAATGATAATATCCGTAAAAGAGGAAGGCAAAATGTCCAGACAATGAGCTCTCCAAGATTGGTGGATATGGCACTGCCATATAACAAGCATGGAACCATACATGTCATCTAAAGCTGGGTCAGTAGACAGCTGAGGAATCCAGATGAGGTGATCAAAGCAACACTTATTCAAAGGATTGCCAATGTTTTCTTAAAGGGAACCAGAGATGAACGTTTCACACAAAATAAACATATCAGTTGATAGCTTGTAAAGAATAAATGCTCTACCTGATAATTTTGCCGCTCTGGTGTGCCTTTTTTAGTGTTTTTTATCCATTATTGCTCCAGGAAAAATCAAATATGGCCGCCGGCTCATATCCCTTCTCCTTCCGGGTTATATGAGTTGTTCTGGATGTGCTGTCTAGGCTATATGAGACTATGCTGCTATCTAGGCTAAATGCAGCCTTTCATCAGCGCTTCTCCGGCTTTCTATGCAAAATGCATGGAGCAAGGCTGGTCACCACGAAGGAAGCAAGGAGAAGTGGATAGGCAGTCCTCTGCATCCCACCTATCCAGTTCTCCATGGTTCGGTGGCGTAGAAATAGGGGGTGCAGAGGTAGCAACCACATCGGGACCCACGAGGGCTCTCCATCAGCCACAGTATTAGGGTCCTGTGCTGGTAATAATCACTTCTATAGATACTTTAAATAGTAGTAATCCCTAACAAACTGTTCCCCTTCCCTTTCTTGCAGGTCTGACACTGTGGTCATCCTTGTCAGTGTCACACTCACCGTCCCAGGCTCCCGCGGCATTCCCGAACTTGCCGTGTTGTGCGCACGTGCGAGGGTTCCCTGGGATTTCTTTGTTTAATTCCAGGTCGGCGGTGTCTGGTGTCACGCCTTGGGCGCAGCCGTCAAAATGTCAGCATTAAAGCATGCGCGGAAAAGGTCAGCGCGTGCACCGAAAAACATCGCATTCATGCATGCACCAAAAAAGGTCGCATTGGCGCATGCGCGGAAAACTAGCGCAAAATTCCAATGTGCTGATTGGTTCCCACAGTATATAAGCAGCACTGACCTCTGTGACAGTGCTGCTCGTTCTGACAGTTTGGCGTAAGCCCCGTGGTGATTCTACCGATCCTGTTTGCTATTCTGATTGACTTCTGGTTTGACCCTTGGCTTGTGACCCCGACCTTCGTTGATTTCTGCCTACCCCGACTCCTGGCTTGTGACCCCGACCTCCGTTGATTGCTGCCTACCCCGACCTCTGCCTTGTGACCCGTCTACGTTGATCAGCACCTGTCCTGGACCTCTGTCTACTGTCAAGGGAGTGTAGTCCTACATTCCCCTCAAGGGGGGGTGGGTGAAGACCCGTGGTCAATTAGATCCCACTACTGGGTAACCCCTCTTCCATCAGTGGGAAGGTCAACAGTGTCTGAAGATAACTGGCCGAAGATAACAGTCAGGTTTTGGTACGCCGTATCAATTGTTATGTATAGGGTGCTTGGGGAGGGGGCCCATGTAAAACTTGCACCGGGGCCCACAGCTCCTTAGCTACGCCACTGCCACGGTGATATAAGTGTGGCTCCATGATGGTGAGTAATGGATGGGTAGGCCAGGCATGGGAAGGGGGTAGAGGTGATGACTGGCTCGCCAAGGAACAGGTGCAGGCAGCACATGTGGTGCAATTCTGCAGGAAAACCCACATTCATGTCAATATTAGAGTGTTCATTGAAGGGCAAAGTTCTGTGCCTATAGGCTCTCGAAATGTAAATTTGGTATTGCACTACCACTTGTCTTACCTTATATAATGACCCTAATGTTCACCTTTTTCCAGCAACAGGCACATTTTGTGGTTTAAAGGGGTCACACACACACAGACACACACACACCAACACACATAAAATGCAAAGTAATAAAAAAAGTTTTGTCTGCAAGAATAATGAAGACCCCCATGGACCTATGCAACATATAGCAGGCCCATAGAAAACACAGCTACCCAGCCATTAGGTGTGTTCATAAAAGGGGAGTTGTTACCCCTGAAAACAATTAAGGCGTACCTCCAATTCTGTGAAAATAGTTAATGGAACAGACGTACCTATACAACACAAGCCATTTTGTAATTTAATGTCATTAAAATTACTTCCCAATCACAATTCTCAGCCATAGATAGATAGGGTTCAGAGGTGCCCAGGTGAAGATAAAATTATTTAAAAACAATAAGATTGAAATAGAGGTGGCTTACCTTAAGGAATTCCTATGAATACTGGGGTACCTCTGCGCGATGTAGGTGACTATGCAAGAGAAAATATTATTTTGTTCTCAGACCCCGGCATTTAACTTAGCTGTAAAGGATAGCAGTGGTTCCTGGATGATTGATTTTTGTGAATGCATTTGTATGAACATGTTAGTTTGAAAGGCATGTTATTGACAGGGTGTGAAAATACTGTATATCAGCTAGGAGAAAACTTAAAAAAAAAAGTTAATTGCATATGGGCCCTGGTCTCTCAGAGTGCTCTGGAACAGAAGGCTGCATAACTAAATAACCTAGTTTAAAAAATCACTGGGAGAACGGAAGGCACAGGGACGGATTTATCATAACATGCCTACAGGTGCCTGGTGATGGAAAGGCTTGTACTCCCCTCCTTAAGTACCTTCTTCCTGCCTTACCTATGCAGAGTCCCCAAGCAGTGCTTAAATGAGAGGTTACTCACCGGGTCTCGGCATTCCCCTGATGAGATCTCCCTTCAGTCGGGGCACATCTAGCTACTTAATACTGAGGATAGCCCTGGCTATCTTATACTAAGGGTCACCTGTAGCTACCTATGACGGACAAGGGAAGTAATTAGAAAAAAAGGAGAAAGAAAGACCCCCATGTATACCATAAACAAGAGCAAAAAATTATGCAAAGACTAGCTTACGGTACAAAAATTGTGATAACTTTTATTAAGCCAATTACATAAAATTAAAAACAATTTAAAAGCAAGGCCCCCACAAAAAAGCCCCTATGATGTTAGGTAATATGTATATGTTACGGCCAGAATCCAAAGACTGACCACTTGGGGTTCTGGCCGGTCAGAACGAGAAGTGGCCGCCTGATGCGGCCAATATGCAAATGTAAACATCCATATGTAAACATCCTCAGATACACATAAGTCCAGAAAGGAGAATAGTGAGCAGATAGAGAGTGGATAATACTGATTTACACTTCCCGCTTGGACTTGTATACACCACTGTATTATCCACGCTATATTTAGCTGCTCACTATTAGAGATGACCCGAACGGTTCGCTGGCGAACGGTTCCAGGCGAACTTCTGGGGTTCGCGATCGCTGAGAACCGCAAACTTTTCCTGAAGTTCGGTACGCCCCCATAGTGCATCATGAGGGTCAACTTCGACCCTCTACATCACATTCAGCCAATCAGGCTACACTCCCTCCTGGAGCCACTCCCCCCCCTTATAAAAGGCAGGCAGCGTCAGGCTTTTCACTCACCCGTGTGCCTGCATTAATTAGAGAAGGAAGAGCTGCTGTTCACAGAGACCTATAGGGAAAGCTTAGTTAGGCTCTTGTAGGCTTCTTGCTCATTCTTATTGCTAAAAAAGCACCCCTCAACAGCTCTTTTGAGAGCTAATCTTGTTCTTGTGACCCATCACTGCATATACCTACCTGTTGTTCACAGTGCACCCAGCTACCTACGTGAGCGCACGCAGTGTCACTGTACCTGTCCGGTACCTCTCTGTGTGTGACAGGTGCACATTGTAATACCCATCACTGCATATACCTACCTGTTGTTCACTTCAGTGCACCCACCTACCTACGTGAGCTCACGCAGTGTCACTGTGCCTGTCCGGTACCTGTCTGTGTGTGACAGGTGCACATTGTAATACCCATCACTGCATATACCTACCTGTTGTTCACAGTGCACCCACCTACCTACGTGAGCGCATGCAGTGTCACTGTGCCTGTCCGGTACCTGTCTGTGTGTGACAGGTGCACATTATAATACCCATCACTGCATATACCTACTTGTTGTTCACAGTGCACCCACCTACCTACGTGAGTGCACGCAGTGTGATTTACCACTCCATGCATACATGTTAACTGCACCTGTGTCACTGCACATTGTATTAGTCAAGTCAGGGCATACCTTTCACTTCATCCCCCCCGCTATGAAAAAACAGACAAAACAGGTAGAGGCAGAGGTAGAGGCAGACCCAGAGGAAGGCCACCCGGCAAGTCTGTGCGAGGCTGTGCTGATGTTATTTCGTGCGGCCCTGGCCCAAAGTACACTGCTCAGAAGAAGGCACGTCCCATCAACTCCCAAGATTGTCAGGACGTGGTTGACTATTTAACACAGAACACCTCATCTTCCGCAGCCACCAGCACTACTACAAGCACCACATCCACTGCATTTGACAGTTCGCAGGAGTTATTTGGTGGGGAAATAACTGATGCATAGCCATTATTGTTACAACCAGATGAAGGCGCTAAGCAAGTTACACCACCCCTATGGACGTAACGTGTGAGGAGGAGAATGATGAAGTACCTGCTGTTGGTGCAGTTTTGGAGGTGTCTGAGGCAAGCGAAGCTGGGCAGGATGATTATGATGATGACGATACGGATGCTACGTATGTTCCCAATAGAGGAGATGAACAGGGGGACAGTTTAGAGGGGGAGTCAGAGATAAGTAGGAGGAGACGAGTTCCTGAAAGAAGCAGGGGGAGCTCATCGTCAGAAACAGCTGGTAGCAGTGTCCAGCACCATGTATCGCCACCTATGGACAGCCAGCAAGCATGCCCTTCAACGTCAGCTGCTGAGGCCACCATAGTGCCCACACCCCAGGGGGGCTCAGCGGTTTGGAAATTTTTTAGTGTGTCTGCCGTAGATCAGAGCAATGCCATCTGTTGTCTCTGCCTCCAAAAATTGAGCCGTGGAAAGGCCAACACCCACGTAGGGACAACTGCCTTACGAAGGCACATGGAGAAAAGGCACAAACTGCAATGGCAAGAGCACCAGAAGAAAAGCAGCACACAAAAGAAAAGCCACCCTCCTTCTCCTCTTCCTCCTTCAGGTGCAGCATCTTCAGCCGCTTTCTCCCTTGCACCTTCACAGCCACCCTCCTCCACTCCGCCTCTGGCCTTGAGCAGTTCCTGCTCCTCTGTCCACAGCAGCCAGGTGTCTGTGATGGAAATGTTTGAGCGGAAGAAGCCAATTTCTGCCAGTCACCCCCCTGCCCGGCGTCTGACAGCTGGCTTGGCGGAACTGTTAGCTCGCCAGCTGTAACCATACCAACTGGTGGACTCTGATGCCTTCCGTAAATTTGTGGCCATTGGGACACCGCAGTGGAAGATGCCAGGCCGAAATTATTTTTCTAAAAAGGCAATACCCAAACTGTACCGTGAAGTTGAGAGGCAAGTGGTGTCATCTCTGGCACACAGCGTTGGGTCAAGGGTCCACCTGACCACGGATGCATGGTCTGCCAAGCACAGTCAGGGCATGTACATTACTTACACAGCCCATTGGCTCAACCTGGTGACCGATGGCAAGCAGGGAATACGTGGCTGTGCAGCGGACCAACTTGTGACACATCCATGGCTTGCAGGCAGGCCTGCTGCCATCCCCTCTCCTCCTGCTACATCCTCTTCACTGTCGTCCTCCTCCTTGGCTGAGTGGCAGTTCAACTCTACTGGGGCTGCGATCACCTCTCCAGCTACACAGCCCCAGGTCCCCAGGGCCTATGCTACATGCCAGGTACGACGGTGTCATGCCATCTTAGACATGTCTTGCCTCAAAGCGGAGAGTCACACTGGAGCAGCTCTCCTGGCTGCTCTTAACAAACAAGTGGATCAGTGGCTGACCCCGCACCAGCTGGAGATCGGCAACGTGGTGTATGACAATGGCAGCAATCTCATTTCCGCTTTGAATTTGGGAAAGCTGACACATGTACCCTGAATGGCACATGTGCTGAATCTAGTCATTCATAGATTTGTGTCAAAGTACCCAGGCTTAGAGGACGTCCTGAAGCAGGCCAGGAAGTTGTGTGGGCATTTCAGGTGGTCTTACATGGCCATGGCACGCTTTGCCGATATTCAGCGGATTTGCGATAGCCCGACTCGCTGGAATTCGACCCTCCTTATGTTCTCTCACCTGCTAAAACAGGAGAAAGCCGTCACCCAGTACCTCTACAACTACAGTAGAAGGACACAGTCTGGGGAGATGGGGATGTTCTAGCCCAACAACTGTACACTCATGCGAAATGCATGCAGGCTCATGCGGCCGTTTGATGAGGTGACCAACCTGGTGGGTCGCAGTGAAGGCACCATCAGCAACTTGATCCCGTACGGTTACTTCCTGGAGTGTGCCGTGCGTAGAGTGGTGGATCAAGCTGTGGAGGAGCGTGCACAGGAATAGTTATGGGAGGAAGCGTTGTGTGATCAATTCTCATCAGAACCAGATGTTTCCTTAACACCTGCAGCAGCACAGAGGGGGGAGGACAAAGAGGAGGAAGAGTCCGTGGGGAAGAGGAGTCAGACTCGGATGATGAGGAAGGTGTTTCTTTGGAGGAGGAGGAGAAGGCACCGGCAGAAGAACAACCACAGCAGGCGTCGCAGGGGGCTTGTGCTGCTCAACGTTCCCGTGGTATTGTTCGTGGCTCGGGGGAGGAGGAGGACTTACTTGATGTCACTGAGGAAGAGCAAGAGGAGATGGATAGTACATCTGGATCCAACTTTGTGCAGATGGCATCTTTCATGCTGTCCAGCCTGTTGAGAGACCCCCGTATAAAAAAAACTCAAGGGGAATGACAATTACTGGGTGGCCACGCTACTAGACCCTCGGTATAGGCACAAAGTGCCGGACATGTTACCAACACACCTGAAGGCAGAAAGGATGCAGCACTTGCAGAACAAGCTGGCAACTATGCTTTACAATGCATTTAAGGGTGATGTCACAGCACAACGCAATAAAGGTAGCACTGCCAGTAATTCTTCTCCCATGTCCATGCAGGCAAGGACAGGACGCTCCAGCGATCTCATGGTGATGTTGGACATGCGGACATTCTTTAGTCAAACGCCTCGCCTAAGCCCTTCCAGATCCACCCTCCACCAATGCCTGGACCGGCAGGTAGCCGACTACCTGGCCTTAAGTGTGGATGTAGACACTGTGAGCAGCGATGAACCCTTGGACTATTGGGTGCGCAGGCTTGACCTGTGGCCAGAGCTGTCCCAATTTGCCATCCAAATTCTGTCTTACCCTGCCTCAGGCATCCTGTCAGAAAGGACCTTCAGCGCAGCTGGAGGCATTGTCACTGATAAGAAAAGTCACCTAAGTCACAAAAGTGTTCAGTACCTCATCTTTATCAAATGAATGAGGCATTGATCCCAGAGGGCTACTGCCCGCCCCAAGACTAAGCACAGCATCTCTGCCTGCACGCCGTGTGACTGCCTGCCCCAAGACTAAGTCGCTCCCCACACAGCACCTCTGCCTGCAGGCCGCTTGACTGCCTTCTTCGCCACCACCAACAGGGTCCAGGACTCCAGGCGGATTCCTGAATTTTTAAGGCCGCTGCTAGCCCCTCCAGGTGTTAGACCCTTTGAAACATCTTTTCCATCACTTTTCTGGCCAGCATAAGTGTTTCTAGTTTTCAAAGTTCGCCTCCCCATTGAAGTCTATTGCGCAAACCGAAATGTTGTGGAAGTTCGTGAACCCGGTTCGCGAACCGAAAATCGGAGGTTCGGGACATCTCTACTCACTATTCTCATTTCTGGACTTAAGTGTTCATATATGCACTAATAATATATAATACACACTGATTATTGTGTATTTCCTTTATCTGCGGGTCGCTAATATTGTACTTGGCACATTATGGAGTAACTTATTTGATTGCACTGATGTTATTTATTTAATCAAGTGTATGGTATCGGATGTGGACTTCATATGATGTTTATTTATGTGTGCCCCTCTCTCGTTATTGGTTTGTGGTCCGGCATCACATACCGTATATATGTATATATGATTGTTAGATGTGAATATTGGGTGTGATGCTGTAGACACTTAGACCACACCTTTTCTGAGATTGGTGCATAATATTGTATTATATATAGGCACATACTTTTTGGTGTCTATTTTTCATTCAAATTATCTTTTTTGTGGAGTTTGTTGTATACATATTACCTAACATCATATGGGCTTTTTTTGTGGTTGGAGACGGTCTAGCCTTGCTTTTAAATTGTTTTTAATTTTCTGTAGTTGGCTTAATAAAAGTTATCACAATTTTTGTACTGTAAGCTGGTGACTGGTCTTTGCATCATTTTTTGCTCTTGATCATGGTATACAAGGGGTCTTTCTTTCTTTTTTTTTGTGCTAATTATATATGTGTTGGGTCAATGACCTTACCCCCCCCCCTCTCCACACACACACACACACACACACACACACACACACACACACACACACACACACACACACACACACACACACACACACACACACACACACACACACACACACACACACACACACACACACACACACACACACACACACACACACACACACATTCAAATTATTGGAGTAATTAGCAACATTGTTTGCATTTATTATGCATGCTCAGTTTTTACCAAGGGAAGTAAGGGAGAAGTGACAACTGGGACAGCCAACACCCTTGCGGTGCAGTTTGTAGGTTCATGGAGGGCGAAGTCCAGGGTGCCAGGACATCTGTGCCTATAGGCTCCTGTGATGTAAATATACAGCAACATATAAACATAGGAAGTGTTTCTGATGCTGAAATCAGGATAATTAATGTAAAATTGGATAAACTGTATAATGCATCACATTTTACGATATGTCATTGCGTTGCCACTTTAAATTTAACTCACACTGCCCTTCAGTGTGTCCCATTAGGAGCTGGCTATAATGGCATATATTTGTCTTTGCACAACAGGACAAAGTAAGAATCCAAAAAATAAAGTTTGGAGGAATCCTTGCAATGCACAAAGATGAACTGTAGAGGACAGTTTTCTTTTGCCAACAATAGTGTAGGTAGGCTTTATCCAAAAGTTATTATGGGCACCTGCTCCAATTTCAGGAACTCGGCTTTGCCATTGTATTTTGCCGACGCAGAGAGATGAACTGCTATTACTTTTTAAACTCTGAAAACTACAGGACTGAGCAGCTGTGCATTACGTACAAAGATTCCAATTGTTCCAGCAGATCATTTTCATCACAAAGGGTCCCTGCTGGTGATTGGACACCATTTGCCACACACAGTGAAGCAGAGTGGTAGCGATATTTTGAGGACACTTGTTTGAGGTAATGGAGTTCATCATGCTGTTGCTATGCAGCACAGTCAGCATCAGGTTGTATTCACAGCTCTCTGAAGTGAATTTCCTTTCATTACAGGGAGCGATGGATTGCATTAGAATACACTGAGTCTTAAGTCGTAGAACACAGAGTTGAACAGCTCAGAGGATGCATTAGCTTCTATTTTTCACTTGGGCAACACAGTGGCTAAGCAGCTAGCTCCCTTGCCTTGCAACAATTAAATCCCAGGTTTGTGGCCAGAACACTACCTGTTCTTCAAATGTCTGTGCAGGTCCCATCAGTACAGAAGCAAGAAAAAGTATGTGAACCCTTTGGAATTGTATGGATTTCTGCAGAAATTGGTCATAAAATGGGATCTGATCTTCATTTAAGCCACAACAATAGACAGTCACAGTCTGCTTAATCGAATACCACACAAATAATTAAATGTTTCCATGTTTTTATTGAACACTACATGTAAACATTCACAGTACAGGTAGAAAAAGTATGTGAACCACTAGACTAATGACTTTTCCAAGAGCTAATTGGAGTGAGGTGTTAGCCAGCTGGAGTCCAATCAATGAGATGAGATTGGAGGTGTTGGTTACAGTTGCCCCGCCCTATAAAAACACACATCAGTTTTGGGTTTGCTTTTCCCAAGAAGCAATTCCTGATGTGAATGATGCCTCGCACAAAAAAGCTCTCAGAAGTCCTACGATTAATAATTGAAAAATGCTGATATTACTACACTGACAATGACCAAGAATTGACAGAGTCACAGGGACAGACTACAGTTGTCAGAATAGATCCCTGAAATGCAGTGTTTAGAAAACCTTTCTTAAAACATTACATTTTGAACAGATATTATTATTTGTTTCAGAATCAGTTACTTGTACTGCATGTTGGCCAGGACTGCCATCAAAATCTATACAAATTGTGCCAGTCCCATGCAAGGTACACTTCAGAGTCCCTCTCAAAACTGGATTTTGATTTCACCCTTAAAGGAAACCAGAGAGGATCAAAAAAAGGTTTTATACATACCTGGGGCTTCCTCCAGCCCCATACGCACGGATCGCTCCCACGCCGCCGTCCTCTGCTGCCTGGATCCGCCGGTACCGGGTTCCGTCATTGCAGCAAGTCGGCTGGCGGACGCGGCCGATTCTCCGCATCACCTGGAGCTCCCTCTATATAAGTGCGCATGAGGCTGCCCACTGCGCAGCCGCATGTGTATGGGTATGGAGGGAGCCCCTGTGATGCGGACAATTGGCCACGTCCGCCGGAAGTGACGGGCCCGGTACCGGCGGTTCCAGGAAGCAGAGGATGGCCGCGTGGGAGCTATCCAGGCTTATGGGGCTGGAAGAAGCCCCAGGTATGTATAAAAGCTTTTTCTATTTTAACAACCCATTCCTCTCTGGTTCCCTTTAACCCCAACCCTTCCACCTTCCTTGTGTGCCACACCCACCACCCTGGTCCCTGCTCTCATTCAATTTACTCCGTCCCAATTTTATCAACTCCCTCTTCATTGCACATCAGCCTTGTGCAGCCGTACTGTGGCCAATAGAGGTATCTTCTTCTATGCGCAGCCTCTAATTAGCAGACTTCTTTATCTTTCAGCCATGCCTTTGTGTGCTGCAGCTCCACTCTTCTGCCTCTTCCCTTTATGCAGCACCTCCCCTAGACCATTATGTGACTTTTGTAGAAAAGAACTTGGTTACCATCTAAGGCAACAATATGGGCCTCCAACTTGGGCTCGGTACTAGAATTCTTCCTGCATTTCCCTGATGGTCACCTTGAACTTTGGCTGAGGGTTGGGGTTAGTAAGATGAGTGTTGGTGGTCACAACTAGGAGGTTGAATACTTTGTTAAATTAGTTTTAGATGAATTGGAATTATGGGTTAACCTGGTGTTCAGATTTAGAAGTTATATTAAGAATTGGGAATATAATTAGAAGTTGTGTTTAAAGAGTGCCAGAGCTGAAGAATGATACAGCTTTTGTACATATCTGGGGCTTCCTCCAGCCCTATAAACCTGGATCGCTCCCACGCCGCCGTCCTCCGCTGTATTTCCTTACGCGTGCGGCTGCATACTGCGCAGCCGCATGCGTACGGGTATGGAGGGAGCCCCTGTTCATGCGGAAAATTGGTCGCGTCCGCCGGAAGTGACGGGACCCGGTACCGGCGATAGAGGAAGTGGAGGATGGAGGCGTGGGAGCGATCCAGGCTTATGGGGCTGGAGGAAGCCCCGGGTATGTATAAAAGCTGTATTATTCTTCCAGCATCGATCTTTGCTGGTTCCCTTTAAGGGATAAAGAAAAGTTAAATTGTGAGATGAAGTTAGGAGTTAACATAGTTCTACAAGTCGATTGTGGCACAGCCATACAAACTTTTCATCCTTCTTGATTGTTCCATGCACGACAAAACCAGACAATTGTCAATCTTGATTGCTACCTAATCGACAAACAATTTACCACCACAAACGATCATGCTCTCAACTCGTAAACAGTGTAAAATCAATTGGAAATGTGTTGTGGAAAAGATTAATGGCCAATTAAACTGTAATTTAATCCGTTCATGTTTAGTTTTCAGTTGAAGGCTGAGTCAGTGTGCTGAGTCAAGGACAAGTTGAAGGTTTATTGTGTGATTTACTTGAGGTTTGGTTGAAACTTATATGGTACATGACAATTCCTTGATTGGTTGTTACAGTAATTTTTACAAACTATTTGAGGTTATGTGTGTACAATTACGTACAATTGAAATGTAAATAAGGTTTAAGCGAGTTCATTTTTATGGTAAATATGGGTAAGTATGCTACCAAGAATACTTTAAACTTGCCTGTATTCTCTTTTTTTTATTGCAAGTGTGTTTTATGCATGCAAATGAGGCAGTGGAATTGCAACTGAATACAGGGCAGTTCTCCTGAAAAGTGTTTTATCTAGCTCAGCAAACAACCTAGATAACAGGAGAGAGCAGAAAACCTCAGAGCTAATTATTTAATTATGTTGGGAGATGAATAAACCAGAATTTACATCACACTGACATGGCTGTTATGCTTCAGAGTTAAGATATACCCGCTTAAATAGAAAATAAGAATATGAGATACCAGGAAAATCCTGTTTACCATAGCTACTACACATACAATTAATTATCTCAAGTTTGTTTTCAGCTCAGATTGTCTGTGCATAGAAGATAGTCAATAGATACTAATAGACATCATACATGTGCACACAGTGTATTTCTCCTGGGTTTTGAAGCTTCTTTGTTTACAGTGTCATCATGAGATGATGCATTAAGCATAGGGAGGTTCGAGAATACGGGTTTATAAGGCCAGGACGAAATAGCCATAAACTCCCCCGCAGATGTCCTGGTGCGTGCAGTAATACAATGTGTGATGTCTCTGTGCCACTTATGCTTATCGAGTCTTTTCAACCATGAAATGAATGTGCTGTATCCACACTGATGGAAATTATGATAATGAGTGTAATGAAAAAGCTTTTAAAGGGAAATTACAATGGTTTAAATAAATGTTGTTATTTTAAAGTATGAAAACCTAATATTAAATATATTTTAAATGATTTGCTTAAAACATTATTTAACAGCAATCGTGACATTCTGCTACGCATGATAGGTTTCCTAGTAGTCTTCATTTCTGGAGGAGCGCTCTCTCTGTGACACTAACGTAAACATGTTATTATCTCTCTTGGCTTACTTTGCTGGGAGAGAGAGGAGGGCAGGTGCTTTAGTCAGTCTACAGTGTGGCATAGATCTGAGACCTACAGCAGTTATAGAAGTCTGCGCATAGTGTGCAATTTTTAATTCTTTCCAAATTTAAAGAGGTGTGTTTAAAGAATGTTATCTGCATACAGAGGCTGGATCTGCCTATACAGCCCAGCCTCTGTTGCTATCCCAAACACCGCTAAGGTCCCCCTGCACTCTGCAATCCCTCATAAATCACAGCCGTGCTGTGAGGCTGTGTTTACATCTGTAGTGTCAGTCTCAGTGGCTCCCCCCCCCCCCTCCTGCATAGCTCCGGTCCCTGCCCCTGTCCCTTCCCTCCAATCAGCAGGGAGGGAAGGGATGCAGGCGGGGACTGGAGTTCTGCAGGAGGCGGGGAGAGCAGCAGACTGACACTATAGAGATAAACACAGCCAGCTCTGACAAGCTGTTTGTCAGCAGCGTGGCTGTGATTTATGAGGGATTGCAGAGTGCAGGGGGACCTTAGGGGGGTTTGGGATAGCAACAGAGGCTGGGCTGTATAGGCAGATCCAGCCTCTGTATGCAGATAATATTCTTCAAACCCACCTCGGGTTCTCTTTAAAGTAGCCAGTTAAGTTATGGAGAACTAACAGGTTGTTGCTTTAAAGAAAACCTGAAGCGAAAAAGACTTCTTATATAATGATTTGTATGTATAGTATGGATAAATAGAAGATTAGTAGCAAAGAAAAAAGTCTCATATTTTTATTTTTAGTTATATACAGTAGCTGTTTTTTTTTTAATAACATCATTTTGTCACAATTGCAGTTTTAAAACCACACTCTGTCTTTTAAACTAAAAAACAAAGCAGAAATAATCAACCCTTTGCAATTTCCTGCAGTAAAACCTTATCCCGAGCTGTCTCTCTCGGTTTCTTTGATGTGTAAGTGCTTCAGAAAACAGGACTGTATTTGACCCAGCGGGTCGAAAAGCTCAGAGAAGCTCTTTTGCACAGAGAACAACTTCAGTTTTTTAACTCTTCCTGTACTGGAAACCAATATGAGACTCTTTACTTTGCTACTAATGTTCTATTTCTTAGCTGTACTAGACATACCGTTCATTATCACATAAGTTTATTTTAGCTACAGGTTTGCTTTAAATCCTGCTGCTAAAACTGTGCACATGTTGAAAAACCAAGCCCATTAATAGCATTAGGGAAACTTCTTGCTGTGCAGTTTATCAGGTTAACATGTACACAGTAATTTGCGAATGTGTGTGTTTGCAAAGGCGAAAATGTACACAAACTCGGTCCCTATTAACCATTCCAACCCAGCCAACCATAGTTTAAAGTAAACCTTAGAAGGGGGAATGTTGAGTTTTACTCACCTTGGGCTTCTTCCAGCCCTCTGTAGTCTTTCAGGTCCCTCTGTGTCCTCTGGATCCCCTTCTTTGTGATGCTGTCAGCCCAATAAAGACTGTGACCCGCCTGAGTCTTGCGCTACGGTGCATGTACCATCCCAGCTGCATGACTTCTTCTCCCATGGCCGGAAACATTCAGTGCATGCGCAGTTACAAGTCTGTAGGAGCTGCTCATGGGCAGAGTGCTCCTGGCCATGGAAGCATGATCGAGGAGTGAGTGCATGTTCCACAGTGCCCAACTCAGCCAGTAGTGGACTTTAATTGGGGTGACAGTGGAACAAAGGAGGGGACCTGGAGGCCACCTAAAAGACTGCAGGGAGCTAGAAGAAGCCCCAGGTAAGTAAAAGCCACATTTTTCCCCATTTCAGTTATAAAACAAAAACTAACCACTGATAAGCATGTGCAATGGTTGATGAATCTGCATGGTCAGAAATGCATTATTCCCAAATCAATCTCCATCCCTGGCCTGCACATGATACTTTATTTCAGGGCAGAGGGTAAAGCCATTCAAATTATTCTTACATTCTATCGTAGGGCAAGCATGCATGCAGAGCCCTCTGGTTTGTAGCACACCTATGGCCTATAATTTTACATGCATTTGCATACTATTGTCTCAGGCAATTTGGCCATCAAGAGTGAAAATTGTGGAAAGTGTACTTAAATGATCTAATATACTAAGGGTGGGCCAAAGAACATTGGCAAACTGTAAGTGATCCTGCACATCTGGCTTGGGATTTTATTTTTTGTTTAATATTTTTTTTTTTTTGCTTTTTTTTTAATTTTCAAAAATTAGTAATACAGATTAGTGAAACAAGGCTTGTACAGAGCACAAAATGTATGGACTGGATTATTTACATCATATAATATACTAACACAATTTTTATTTTTAAGTAAAACAGCATTCAAAGGGTTAAATCACAAGACTGACTTTTTCTCCTGCAGGGGCAGCCGCATCCGAACTGATGATAACCGTATCTTGTGTTTACATTCTTCACTTGATACAATTAAGCAAACATTCTCTGACTGTGCAGAAACTTCTGCTAATGCGTCCTGAACTGAAACACTGCTCAGAAATCATTACTGGTTGCATTTACAATAGAAATGCACCAGCAGCTTTCAAATTAAACAAACTGAACTTTGGGAATTTATAATTTCTAAATGAATAATAATACTTGTGCACAAAAGCAAATATGATAATTGTATGGGTTATAAAAAGTAGGGAAACACATTTTTATTGAATATTTTGTCCGGGTTTAAAACCGCTTTAACCTCCTTGCCGGTTTTCCCGACCTGAGCTCGGGGTAGAAAAAACAAGCTATTAGCGGTGATCCCGAGCTCAGGTCGGGGTATGCATTGCAGAGCCTTACTTGTGGTTGTGGAGTCCCGCGCGCGATCTCGCTGCACAGCGGGACTCCAGCCTCTCTCCCCGGCAGTGTGGGGTCTTTCCCTGGCCGCCGGGATCCCCCATGTCCCCGCTATTCTTCCGGGGACCCGGCAGCCAGTTGGAGCAGCGCAGCCGTGGTGGTGGCAGCAGAGCGGTGGTGGCAGCGTGACGTCATCGGGGGCGGGGCTAATATTGAAAACGAACTTCTCTATATTAGAGAAATATAGAGAAGTTCGTTTATATGTATATTAGCACCATCTAGTGGACAAAGAGAAAACTGCAGCACAGGAGCCCAGGAAGGTACATTTTTTTTTTATTTTGCTGCAGATCTCACTGCCAGAATGATTTTTTTCAGGTTTTAGGGTCTGAAAGAGTGAAAAAAAAATTGCACCGCTTTTAGACCCTAAAATCTGGAAAGAATCAGACCGCCAAGGAGGTTAAGTCAGTGCTGGGATGCACTCTTTGTTACTCTTTCTGAAATAATAGATAGTTGTATCACCCCCTCGCCTCTAAAAGCGATATTACGGTAGGTATCCTAGATGAGGAAACCTGGGCAAAATCACACAGATTACTTATAAGGAAAGCCTGTTCCATTGCAGATAAGACCATGATGCTAAATTGGATGAATCCCAAACCCCCTAAAATAGAACTGTGGAAACAACTCATGAACAATGACGTCTCACTGTTAAAATATAACATTTAAAAACAGGCGTTGCACTAAAAAGTTTCCTAAGATATGGGACCCCTGGTTAGAAAGCCCTCTCCCGGTGAGTTCCTCTTAAGGCTCATACACACAGCGGATTTTTGCGAACGACGGGTCGTTTGAACGTCCCGTCGTTCAGTCGTCCGCACGCAAAATCGGGCGTGTTTACAGACTGTCATTCGGGTGATAAGACTGGTCTTATCACCCGAACGACAGTCTGTGCACACACTGGATTTCGCATGCAGACGACTGAACGACGGGACGTTCAAACGACCCGTCGTTCGCAAAAATCCACTGTGTGTATGGGCCTCAAAGTAGAAAAGTCACAGACAGTATTTACCTACATAGTTAAGCTTTTCTTTCGTTCAAAGAATAGACGGACGTTGTAGACTGAAATAGATAGCAGAAGGCATTATAGTATGTTGTTTGTCGACTTCAATGTATTTGTTTAGAATACTGACCAGTTACGTTAATTTACTGTTGTTGGTGATTTTGAAATTAATGTAATCTAATTTCTTATAATACTTGATCAATGGTTATCATTTGACCAGCTTATGCTGATTTAGTACCATATTTTTGATACAAAAACATTTGACTGTAACTGTCATGTACTCATTTTATTGCTTGTTAAATAAATCAAGTTTAAAAAAAAAAATATCCTGTCTTAAAAAGTTGATCATAAAAACAAAATCAGGTGAGTTGAATCACTGGGTGGAAGCGGAGATGCTGCTTCTGTTTTTATTACATCACTTAGCTTTTCAGAGGGCAAGGATGAAGGCACAGGCTGAAACTCTGTTAGCAGATTGCAGTCATTGATTGCAGTCTATAGAAATGATATCCTGTGATGAAGGAAGTGACCAGTGTCTCCTCCTAACCAGAAAGGAATTTTTTGACAGCATCTAACAAGGTACCATGTCTGAACTGTCTGCCAGGGCCGGTTCTAGTAAAAATGGGGCCCCCAGGCAAAATAAATCCGGGGGCCCCTGAAAGACGCCTCCAAACCTGAAAAGGGCATGAAAGTGTTGCAACCAATTTTCCCCCCACGGCCTCTGAGCCGGCTGCTGCCCCCCCTTCCTCCAACCACCACCCAACTTAACTGTGTTCTCTGGGACCCTTGCAGAGTTTTTGGCAGAGCAGCGTCTCACCTGTTCTGACATGCATGCACCTCTGTCAGCCCATGACTCTATGCACTTCCCAACTTCATCCTTACAGGGGGCACGTCTCCTCCGTTACCCAACGCATGTTATTATGTAATATCATCAGGGCTGGATTTAGGCCAAGGCCGCCTAGGCAATGGCCTAGGGCACCACAGCAGCAAGGGCACCAAAGCAGCAGGCTAAACTGGTGCAGCATTTGCAAGCTTGCAAATGCAGAAATGCAGGGAGAACATGTGAGCGTCTGACCGCGGTACTCTGCTGCTAGCCGCCTGTGCAGCAGCAGCTACCTTGCTCTCTGTGCACATTTGCATTGTGGCCGGCAGCTATAGACTTGGGCAGCATTGGAGACGGAAAGGAAAAGGAAGCTTCTGCACTGGAGACGAGTGGAGAAATGAGTGACATTGATGGCTGCTGCGGTGTGAAGGCAAGCTGGCTACCATACTGAAAGCGGGGGAGGAGGGGTTAAGGGAGTCATCTGGCTACCTATACTAGAGGGAAAGGGGGGAGGGGTCATCTGGCTACCTATACTGAAAGGGGGGAGGAGGGATTAAGGGAGTCATCTGGCTAGCTATACTCAGGGCAGTTTCTAGGCTAAATTTCACCCAGTTCGAGAGTCAAAAAATATGCCCCCCCCCCCCCTTACTTCCCCAAAATCAGAGCTGCTAAGTGAAATCATGTCAAAAGGCTTCTTGAAACCAACTCACTATTTTTATTTTATTTTTTACTTATGCTTAACACAAGGTTTATTGAGAGAAATGTTGCAATCCCACTGGCCTGACCCCACAACCCCCCTCCCAGTACATGGGACAGCACGGTGGCATAGTGGTTAGCGCTCTCGCCTTGCAACGCTGGGTTCCCGGTTCGAATCCCAGCCAGGTCAACATCTGCAAGGAGTTTGTATGTTCTCCCCGTGTCTGCGTGGGTTTCCTCCGGGCACTACGGTTTCCTCCCACATACCAAAAACATACAGATAAGTTATTTGGCTTCACTCTAAAAAATTGGCCCTAGACTATGATACATACACTACACTGTACATACATAGACATAGGACTATAGTAGGGATTAGATTGTGAGCTCCTCTGAGGGACAGTTAATGACAAGACTATATTCTCTGTACAGCGCTGCGTAATATGTCAGCTCTATATAAATCCTAAATAATAATAATGCTGCAATCCCACTGGCCTGACCCCACAGCCCCCCTCCCAGTGCATGTTGCAATCCCACTGGCCTGACCCCACAACCCCCCCCCCCCTCCCCCCCAGTACATGTTGCAATCACACTGGCCTGACCCCACAGCCACCCCCTTAGATAACTTAACAGTCCAGCCAGGGAGTCACAGTCAAAATCAGACCATGGTGGTATGGTGGTCTGACCACCAGCCCAGGGCAAAAAGAGCGCCACCCTCCCCCAACAGCCACGTCAGAAAGAGAGAGGCAGTGCAGTACATAGACTGCCTGCCTACTTACCATGATGTTGTCCACCATCCTGGCAGGTGGAATTGGATTCTGGTTCTGGAAGAAGGCTCCAGGCCAGGATCGGTGGGGGTCCGGGCGGGGGACCACGGAGCCAGAGGTGCTAGTGGGCAGCGGCAGCAAGGGCAAGACACACACACTAATAGCAGCAATAGGGCGCTTTGCTGGGCGGGCTCTGCAGGGTGCTATGCTGGGCTGGATGCCAGGGGCTGTGCAAGGTGCCTTGCTGTGCTGGGTGCTCTGCAGGGTGCTATGCTGGGCGGGATGCTGGGGGCTCTGCAGGGTGCTTTGCTGGGCTGGATGCTGGGGGCTCTGCAGGGTGCTATGCTGGGCTGGATGCCGGGGGCTGTGCAAGGTGCCTTGCTGTGCTGGGTGCTCTGCAGGGTGCTATGCTGGGCGGGATGCTGGGTGCTCTGCAGGGTGCTTTGCTGGGCAGGATGCTGGGGGCTCTGCAGGGTGCTTTGCTGGGCTGGATGCTGGGGGCTCTGCAGGGTGCTATGCTGGGCTGGATGCCGGGGGCTGTGCAAGGTGCCTTGCTGTGCTGGGTGCTCTGCAGGGTGCTATGCTGGGCGGGATGCTGGGGGCTCTGCAGGGTGCTTTGCTGGGCTGGATGCTGGGGGCTCTGCAGGGTGCTTTGCTGGGCTGGATGCCGGGGGCTCTGCAGGGTGCTATGCTGGGCTGGATGCCGGGGGCTCTGCAGGGTGCTATGCTGGGCTGGATGCCGGGGGCTGTGCAAGGTGCCTTGCTGTGCTGGGTGCTCTGCAGGGTGCTATGCTGGGCGGGATGCTGGGGGCTCTGCAGGGTGCTTTGCTGGGCTGGATGCTGGGGGCTCTGTAGGGTGCTTTGCTGGGCGGGATGCTGGGGGCTGTGCAGGGTGCTATGCAGGGCTTACACAGACCTCAGAGCTGGCGGCGACCCGACCGGAGAACGGCAGAGCAGAGCGCACACTACCACCAGCATCACTTCATGCAGGAAGTGGTCATGGTCAATGACATCACTTCCGCATGTGCATTGTCTGCGGGTGTGCGCTCTGCTCTGACACTCTCCGGTCGGGTCGCTGCCAGCGCTGAGGTCTGCAAGAGAGGCAGGCAGCAACGGGAGGCACACGGGGGGGGGGGGGGGGTTCGCGACATACGCGAACTGAAGCCGGTGATCGCGCTGGTGCGCACAGCTCCTCCTGCCTCTTGCTGCACCGCATCCGCGCGTCACCGGCTCCTAGCAGTCACATCCTTCTGCTTCTGCCTGGCGCCCCCCCTGGTCTCTCATCGGCGCCCCGTTCAGCAGAACTGGCTGAACGGGGCAAGAAACGGCCCTGGCTATACTAGAGGGAAAGGGGAGAGGGGTCATCTGGCTACCTATACTTGGGGGCGGGGGAGGGGGTTCATCAGACTACCTATGCTGGGGGGAAGGGTCAACCCGCTACCTATACTGAAGGAGGGCGGCTGGTAACAGTGGCCTTGGACGATAAAGAGTACAAATCCGGTCCTGAATATCATGTCACAGGTCACAGAGATGATGCAGCTAGCCGTTGGTGAAGATGGAAGTGCATGTAGCTACAGACTTGATAGAGGTGCACGCCCACTGCGGCAGGTGAGAAGCTACGCTGCCAATGAGCCAAAGACTGTTGTGGCCCCACAGAGCAACAGTAAAGTTGGGGGAGACATCTTGGCAGGCCCCTACAGGCGCCGGCCCTGCTGTCTGCTGTTAATTGGCAAAAGTTTGTAACCCTTTCTGGATCACAGAGATATCAGTGTAATAGCAGTTACATAGTTATAGGTTGAAAAAAGCTATCTCTCTTTTAACTTCAAATCTCTTGAGACTCACTGCACCATAATCCAGACACACGATGGTCAGAAGGATGAAATCTTCCAGCCTGACTGGATTAAGGTATCGCAATCCTTTACCTATTAATTATAGCTGTGGATGCCCTTCAAAGTAACTAAAGCATTCAAGCCCGTTTTAAATGCAAATTAAGAATTTGCTCTAAGTAATTCTCGAGGTAAGATATTCCACATCTTAACCAGTCTTACTGCGAAGAACCGCTTTCATCATGTCCCCTTATCCTTTGTACAAACCTAGGGATAAAAAGCTAATTTGCCAAGCTCCTGTATAGCCCTGGGGTGTATTTATACATATTAATTAGCTTGCCTCTAAAGGTCCGTACACACGCCGGACTTTAGGCAACGACGGGTCCGTCGTTGCCTCCCGCTGGGTGGGCGTGCCAGCGACAGTCCGGCGTGTGTACGCTCTGTCGTCAGACTGATACGGCTGTTTCTGAGCGATCCGCCCGGCGGATCGCTCAGAAACAGCCGTATCAGTCTGACGACAGAGCGTACAGACGCCGGACTGTCGCTGGCACGCCCACCCAGCGGGAGGCAACGACGGACCCGTCGTTGCCTAAAGTCCGGCGTGTGTACGGACCTTAAGCCATCTCTTTCCCAAGCTAAATAAGCCTAGTTTGGAGATTTCTCATTACTCATAACAGGTACACAGGCAACTGCACACAGAAGCTGTTTTATTACCCTTTAACCTCTTAACTCAAACTGGACGTTTATATGCATCCAGTCTGAGTCTCTTTAAATCAATCAGGACATATATACGTGTCCTGTCGCATGCGCTGCTCGTTTGCGGCGGGACTTAAACTTCAGTAATTGGCAAATGGGAACATGTGTTCCCTGAGCAAATTCAAGTACCTAGGAATGAATGAACATGACTCCAATCAGGCTTCCCGTGTCCTCCTCCCCCTAACGCCTCTTGCCAGGACTCTCTGGAAGATCAGGGCTGTGCTCCTCATCATGCAGAAGCACAGCCATGCTGCACCTCCGCAGGTAGGGCCGTACTTGCGCAGGGGCAGTACAGCAGTACATATGCATGAAGAGGAGCACAAGCCAGATCTGAAATCTGACAAGCTCTTGTGGGATTTCTTATAGGGGTCCACATACCGCAATGGTGGTCTGGAGGACGGCGTGGAAAGCCTCTACAAGATCCAGAGGCTTCCCTCTTCTTAGGTAAGTACGTGCGCAGCTCTAGTACACTTTAACCAATTAAAACAACATTTTAAAATCCATTTTTTAGATCTCTAACATTCTCTACATTCTGTCTTGGGGCAGCTTTGCACATTTGCTAATAACTGTCTGTAAGGCGCCCATCCCCTGAATTCTTCTGCGGGGCTAGCTGTTTGGAAAAGTTGTTGACTGTCATGAGTTTTACATGCAAATAGCCTCACCAGCATCTTCCAGGCAAAGTGACAACCCTGAGCTTTTGAGCACATTACAAGCAATTTTCACTGAAACCTCCTAACTGCCATCTTTTAAGTGAAAGCTCTGTGAAGGTGGAGGTGGGGGGTTATTAATGAGAAGAAGCCGTACATCTTTCTCTGTCATGGGAGTAAGAGGATCGTGATGCCAGGTACAGCATGCAGCACAATAATGACTTATTTCTAAGGTAATTGCAGCTTTATACCTGTCAGATACATTGCACACTGTACAGGCAAGGGGGAAAAAACATTATTAGTCAGGATACTCAATACAAGTTCAGTCATGATCCTTCAAAGGAACAACTAACAGATACTAACCATGTTGGGTAATATAGATACTAACCGGGTTGGTTGGGTAATGACCTAAAGTTTATTTAAAAAGCCAGAAAATCACCAGAAGACCACTGTTGGTGAGTGGGTTTTGGTTACATTGTATTTTATATTTTGTATTTATATAGCACTGTCATCTTCCATTACGATTTACACGGTATATTGTCTTGTCACTAACTGTCCCTCAGAGGAGCTCAACCATATAAGTTCTACCATAGAGTAGGGACACCAAGAGCCAAATATAGTATAGTATGTACTGGTAGTTGAAATGAAGTATGATTAGTATGAGAGTAATAAGCTATACTTACAAAGCAGGGGTACCTCAAAGGCAACCACTGTATAGGCAGGTGGGGGGATTAGACCTGACCCCACTCAGGATTAAGAAGTTGCTCTCCGTAGAGGAGTAAAAAAGGGGGTAACACCCCTCCACCAGGGGTGAACTTGATATAGCGTAGTATGGATACAAGAGGTGCAAAAAGGATAAAAGTAGCTAAAAAGTTTAAAACATGAGGAGGAAGTGGTGGGCAGAGAGGTGCCTGGCTCTTCTACTGACCACATCTGCTATTACTCCGTTGTTATTGCCTGATGAAGCAGGATCAAACCTGCAAAACGTGTTGCATTGTCCTCCGGAGTATGTAAATAAACTTGTTCTATTTGCCAAACACATTGGCAATTTTGAGTCTGCTTGGAGGAGGGAAGTCCACCACTGCCTCCTCATGTTTTAAACTTTGTAGATACTTTTATCCTTCTGGCACCTCTGTATCCATACTACGCTACATTTTAACATAGTAATATGACGTTATCATAGTCTCCAGTTAATTTTAGGTAGAAAGTCGATTAATTTAAACAACTGGACTGTAAGAAGGCAGACCTAGACAGAGATGCAGCAGGGACGTTTTTAGGCATAAGCAAACCAGGCAGATGCCTGAGGTGACAACTGCAGAATGATGCACTACATGAAATTCTCAAAGTCAACTACTAGTTCCATAAGGAATGGAATGGATGGTAATTATAACACCTAAATGGGCAATGCTATGTCAATTGTTGTATCTCTGATAGGATTTCCAGGACAATATTCTAACCAGTGCTGGTCGTAATGGAAAAATCTACGCTTACGGATCATTACGCGTAATTTTACGCTATTACGCATTACGCAATTACGGTTACGGCGTAGGAAATTATCTACGGTACATCACTGTAATTACGCGTAAACTTACGCAGTTACGCGTAAGGATACCGTAATGTAGGCGCTTACACTACAATGTTACGCGTAGTGCCGTAATACCCATTAATGCGTATTTTTTGACGCATATGGACGATATGTACGCAATAGCCGTCAATATGACAGTTATTGCGTACATATCATTCGTATGCGTCAAATTGTACGCTTATACTGAAGGGCGGGAGAAGATACTATTGGTTGCTTAGGATGTTGACTGATTGGCTACTCTTAGAAAAGGTGAGTTTTTACGTTAGTAATTACGCGTAAAATTACGCGTAAGTGTTCGTAAAATTACGCATGCCTAGCAATTACGGTAGACAGTGTAATTACGATACCACTTTACTGCTTACGCGTGAATAAATACGCGTAAGACCATAATTTACGCGTAGCGCTTACGCGTAAATTTACATTGAATTACGATGCGTAATTACGCTCATGCGTAATTTCGGCCCAGCACTGATTCTAACCTGTGAAGACCCAGGCTCTACATAAATAATAAAATGATTATAAATTGGGTACACAACCTTTGTTATAGGAAGGGTTTGTTATATGCGTTCAGTGTGTTTGGGCCATTAAAGCATATGTGGTGTGGTAATAATTTGTGTAACTTTTACAAACTTTTTTTTGAGAAACAACCTTATTTTTAAGTAAACTATCAATTTCTTATTGGTGTCCACAAAACTATTTGATGTAGGTTATGTGCTTTCTGTTCAATAGATTGGGGTAGGGAGACTAAAGGTGCCTTTCCTGGGGTACCAAAATGGCCACAAACAGCAGTGGGCTGCAGCCATCCTGACAGTGCTGTTCTCCACAGGGGGGTGAGTGGGGAGAATATTGCCTTAGGGCGGTGCTCGGATGTCACGGGTTACTAAAGATACACCATGCCGGATCTTAAAGTGATGTCAGGTGGTCGCTGTACACGTGTTAGATGCATGCTAGATTTTTGTTTCAATTCATATTTATTGACCACCCCAGCTAAGTTTCATTTAGCATATGTAAGGAGCAGAACTTAAAGAGACTCTGAAGCGAGAATAAATCTCGCTTCAGAGCTCATAAATAGCAGGGGCACGTGTGCCCCTGCTAAAACGCCGCTATCCCGCGGCTAAACGGGGGTCCCTTCACCCCCAACCCACCCCCCGCAAAAGTGTGTCGTAGAAAAAGTCGCTGGCTGTCTCTTCCTGGAGGCAGGGCTAACGGCTGCAGGGGGTGAAGGGACCCCCGTTAAGCCGCGCTATAGCGGCGTTTTAGCAGGGGCACACATGCCCCTGCTATTTATGAGGTCTGAAGCGAGATTTATTCTCGCTTCAGACTCTCTTTAAAGGATACCAGAGCTGAACTAAGTAGGAAAAATGGGCGGAGCAGGCATGTACTGGAAGCTGTCCTGATGCCCACCTCTCCCCCCATTTTCCTCTGTCCTCCTCCTTTCCTACCAAAATGCCCCCCTGGCAGCCTCCTCCGGGTTGGCTGGGTCGGGCATTACTGCTAAGGAGCTGGTCTGGCTGTGCGCTTTCTACATCGCAGGCCCGCAGCTGAGAGCGCACTGCACATGCGCAGGGCGTCCCGACTGCGTCATGCATATGCACAGAGTGCTCCTGGCCACTGGCATGCGATGTAGGATGGTTTCTGAGTTGGAGTGATGCAGTCAGAACGTTAATATCCACCACGCTGCATCACCCTGGTCTCCAGTGAGTCTAGCAAGGTATGTGGGAGGATTGGTCTTCTTGTAGCAAGCGACAAAGACTGAACATCAATGCTTGGGTGGTCATTTTACTTAAAACTGAAGGGAACTGTTACCCATAGCTCCCAACAGTGGAGGGACAGTGCCTTTTTGGGAACCCTGTCCCTCTTTCTTCCTCATTTGTCCCTCTTTCAGGACTGATGTACAGATATATGTAAATATATGTGTTTTAACTACAGAAAAATGTGTTTAATTGACTAAATTTGATTCCCATCCTTTAAATTGATATATATCTAATCTTGAAATGTTAATATGAAGTAAAATGAACCAGGATAGAAAGGACCAGTGTGATTGTAATTATAAAAGAACACGTTTTTCTTATGAAATCTTTATTGTATGCGCGACTAGGGTTTGGGAGGGGCGTGGCTTAAGTATCCCTCTTTCTTATCTCAAAAAGTTGGGAGGTATGCTCGCCTTGCAGCCCTGGCAGGGCTGCCATCAGAAATTTTGGGGCCCCTCCCACATCATCAGGCCTCGGGCCCCTCTCCCTGGGCCCACCCACTGGTTGCTGTGCCTGCGAAGTGCGCTGGGGTGAAAAATGTACATGGCTCCGACACTGAAGAAAGTGGCATGTACAGCGTGATGCAGCAAAAAGTGGGCGTGGCCATGATATGTTGTGGGTGGAGCCAAATACTAGCAAAATACAGGTAGTCCCCGGTTAACAAATGAGATAGGGACTTGTAGGTCCGTTCTTATCCTTTATCCGTTCTCTTTTGTCCCCCTCTTTTCTTCCTGTGCTTATTTTATCCCCCTCTGTCTCACCTCAGTTTGTGCCTCTTTTTTGTCCCTCTGTGTGGCCTCATGTTCCCGTCTCATCTCTTTTCTCCCTGTGCCTCTTTTGTCCGCCTCTGTTCCCCCTGTGCCTCTTTTATCCCCCTGTGTTACCTCTTGTCCCCATTGTCTCAGCTCCTCCCCCTGCCCTAGCCAGGTATAGGTGCTCCCAGTATAGGTGGCAAGCTATAGGCGCCCCAGTATAAGTAGCCAAGTATAGGTGGTGCCCCAGTATAGGTAGCCAGGTACAGGTGGTGCCCCAGTATAGGTAGCTAGGAATAGGTGATTCCTGCCCCAGTATAGGTAGCCTATAGCCAGATATAGGTGGTGCCCCAGTATAGAAAGTTTGCTGTAGGGGGCTCACTCATCTGCTCCCCATGTTCAAGTGCTGATGTCACTCTTCTCTCAGTGCTGGAACGCGGTGTGCTAATTAGTGAGCCACAGGCCCGCAGCCAGCACATGCGGCCCTTCCAGCGCTGGGGGGGGGGGGGAAGGGTCCCCGGAAGCCCTGGCCCCTCACTGCAGTGTCAGTTGTCCCTGCCGATGGCTGCCCTGATCCCTGGGTCTCTGGTTTGAATCCCAGCCAGGTCAACAAGGAGTTTGTATGTTCTCCCCGTGTCTGTGTGGGTTTCCTCCGGGCACTCCGGTTTCCTCTCACATCTCAAAAACATACAGCTAAGTTAATTGTCTTCCCTGTAATTTGGCCCTAGACTATGATACATGCACACACACACACACACACACACACACACACACACACACATATAACTATGGTAGGAATTAGACTGTGAGCCCCTCTGAGGGACAGTTAAGTGACAAGACTACATATACTCTGCAAACCTCCCAACTTTTTGAGATGAGAAAGAGGGACACTTAAGCCACGCCCCTGCCACACCCCTGATCATGCCCCCATCACACCCCTAGTCACGTATACCATAAAGATTTCATAAGAAATATATGTTGTTTTATAATTCATACCACACTGGTCCTTTCTATCCTAGTTCATTTTCCTTCATATTAACATTTTAAAATTAGTAACACATGTTTTAGTAGAAAAATATATATATTTACATAGAAAGAGGGACAAAGTCTTAAAAGAGGGCCAAATAAGGAGGAAAGATAGACAGAGGGACAGGGCTCCCAAAGAGGGGCTGTCCCTCCGAAAGAGGGACAGTTGGGAGCTATGACTCTGTACAGTGCTGTGTAAGATGTCAGCGCTATATAAATACTAAAATAAATAAATAGTAGAGCAATGTGATTTAGTAGTGCTGACATGCAATCTAATTTATGTGAAATGGGCTTTTAATGGCAGGTGCACTTTTTCCGAACATTCAATTTCCAAAGAGCTAAGTTGACCGCTGGGAAGAGACGTGTGCTGTGATATGGATCAAGTGATCATCATATTACCAGCAAAGTACAGCAGGCACTAGTCAACATTGTTCTCCCGAGGATTGTTCCATACTACCCTCTAGTGGTTTGCGATATAATTTGCATACAAATAAAGGTTTTTGTATTATTCAGGTGTCTCATTTACATAAGCGAATGATGATATTATCTCTGATATGTTATTCATAATAATCCTGATTTTCTTTGTCTGTATACCTGCAGCCAACCTGGCGTCCACTGACATAATGTTCTTAGTATGCTGCGTGCCTTTCACCGCTACCCTGTATCCACTGCCTAGCTGGGTGTTCGGAGACTTCATGTGCAAGCTTGTGGCCTATCTGCAGCAGGTACATGCAGGGCGGAGGGAAATGTATGTTGCCAAAACAGAAGGGGGCTCAGTATTCAAAGTGCAGCAGGCTTCTACCAGAGGCGTAATTACAAATCATGGGGCCCCCAGAAAAACTTTGATGTGGTCCCCTAATACTCGCACCCTTAGCCTAACCTACCGCTGGTGACCCTCATTGCTTGGGGGGTCCGTCCCGCAAGGGTCATAAAACAAGTGTGGACATCTTAATCTTGGTACAGCCATACGAAGTGTAGCCACAAAAACACCGGAACTAAAGGATGGACCCCTTTATCGGAGGCAGTGAAATAGTAGTTGGGGGCCACTTAGAGCTCTGGGCCCTCCCTGTGGTCACTTGGGCTTCTCCCTTGTAGTTACACCCCAGCTCAGGCCCGTATATATCTTACAGGGGCCTATAGGCACAGATGTCCTGGCACCTTAGACGTCAGCCTCCATGAACCTACAAACCAGGCCAAACCTCACCAAGCGTGCTGGCTGGCCCAGCTGTCACTACTCCCTTATTTCCCTTTCCTGTCATAGGTAGTTACAGATGCCCCTTAATACTAAGGATGGCTCTGGCTACCTAATAATAAGTAACTAGAAGTGCTTCTGACTGAAGGAAGATCTGGTGAGTGGAATGCAAAGAGCTGGGTGAGTAACCTCGCATTTACACTTCGCTCAGGACTCTGCATAGGGAAGGAGGGAGGGAGGCACTCTGGGAAGAGAGTGAGCCGCCTTTCTATCATCAGGCACCTGTAGGCATATGCCTACAGTGCCTTATGGTAAATCCAGCCCTGCTGCAGCTTCTACATAGCTACAAACTCCCTAAATTGCAGCGAAACCCCTCTGTCGCTCTTTCTTCTTCCCATTCACCCTCCATTAGGTCTGATGCACATATCTTTGTAAATACTGTAGCCATAGGTTAGTGTGGTAAGGTAACGCAGACACACAATAGTTCACCAGAATAGTAATGCTTTGATATGGAAAAGAAAGTGAAAGTGAAACAGTTTCACTGCACTGATGTGTTTGTGCAATAATCAGAAATAATAATGCAATTTGGCAATATACTTTAAAACAACCTGTAGATGCAAATAGTTTTACAGAAGCTAAAGCTACAAAAGTAAACTGCAAAATGCTGACTCACTAATCCACTGACTGCTAGATTAACAAAACACAGATTTACTCCTAAATCTGGGCAGTTCAAGAGTGGAGATGAATCTCCCAGGTACTTGCGTTTGTGATACTGTCACTGGGTCAGCAGACTCTGGACTCTGCCTCTTTCTCCCTGAGAGCTTCCACACAGTTCTCTGCAGCTTTAGGAGCAGGGCCGGTTCAAGGGGCCCTGTGGCCTCGGGGCAAACTTAAGTGTTGGGCCCCCCCATTACCCCTTTGCTCACCGGGGCCCTGCTGCAATTACATTAGCAGTGATAATTACCTTATCCCCGTCGGGTGAGTGAGCGGGCAGCGGCTGCACTAGGAGACATGTTGTCTCCCTCCCACTCTATGACCCAGCGCGTGTTTACACATGATGCGCTGGGTCATAGAGTGGGAGGGAGACAGCATGTCTCCTAGTGCAGCCGCTGCCCGCTTGCTCACCCGATGGGGATAAGGTAATTATCGCTGCTAATGTCATTGCAGCAGTGCCCCGGGGAGCACTGCGAGCAGGTGGGCTGGCAGAAGAAAATATTGCAGGGTCGGCGCTGCTGGGGCCTGAGCAGAAGTCGGGGCTCTGGGGCAAATGCCCCTTTTGCCTCTATGCTAGCGCCGGCCCTGTTTAGGAGTCTCCAGACAGGCCTGTTCTCTGGAGTTCCACCCCACTTTGTAGAGAGAACTTGGATAATCTGCCAAGCAGGAATCAGGAGTTAACCACTTTACCCCCGCGCGTACGGATTTCTCCGCCCCTTTTTCCATCCTTTCACCCCCAGGGACGGAGAAATCCGTACTTTGCGCACTCCCGCCGCTGTCCGCGCTCCCGCTCGTAAACACGCCGCCCACCGCTAGTAAACACGCCGCCGCCTGCTCGCCCAGAGATCAACGAACGGGAAAATCCATTCCCGTTCGTTGATCTAAGCCCCGCAATGATCTGCTGCCGCTCGGCTGAGCAGCGCGATCATTGTGAAAAAATAACAAAGTCCCAGCCTCTTTCTACTTCCTGCAAGCGTCCGGAAGGACGCTTGCAGGTCGCATGAAACAAATTGGTAATGTTGCCATCTTGTGGCCAAATAGTAAAACTACACCCTAACCATTTTTTACACACAAATAAACTTGTTTAACACAAAAAATTAACTCCTTACCTCCCACACTCCCCAATTTTTTTTTTTTTGTAATTAAAAAAAAAATAAAAAATTTACAATTTAAAAAAAAATACATAAATAGTTACCTTAGGGACTGAACTTTTTAAATATGTATGTCAAGAGGGTATAACACTGTTACTTTATAAACTATAGGCTTGTAATTAGGGATGGACGCAAAACTGAAAAAAATGCACCTTTATTTCCAACTAAAATATTGGCGGCAAACATTGTGATAGGGACATAATTTAAACGGTTTTATAACCGGGATAAATAGGCATATACATTTAATGGGTTTTAATTACAGTAGCATGCATTATTTAAAAACTAGACCGAAAACTGAAAAATAATAAATTTTTTCCCACATTTTTTCCTATTTTCCCATTAAAACACATATAGAATAAAATAATTCTTGGCATAATGTCCCACCTAAAGAAAGCCTAATTGGTGGCGAAAAAAACAAGATATAGTTCATTTCATTGCGATAAGTAATGATAAAATTATAGACGAGTGAATGGAAGGAGCGCTGAAAGGTGAAAATTGCTCTGGTGGTCAGGGGGTAAAACCCCTCAGTTGGGAAGTAGTTAAGGTCTGCGGTAATGCTGCCCCCTGTCCAGGGCCGGATTACCAACCAGGCAACAAAAGCAGTTGCTTGGGGCCCCATTCAGAGTCAAAGGGGCCCCATCAGCACCTAAACCAGCCCTCGCCATCCTGTCAGCGGTGGCTGGATGGTATAATGGTTAAAGGGACTCTGAGCAGTGCAGTAACTATGGAAAGATGCATATCATTTTAAAGCTCTCTTTCTCCTCTTTCCAATGATATATAAACGGTCACCCTATGCCTTTTAGTTTTTTGCTATTTTCGTGATTGAAATCGCGGCCACAGGACGACTTTTCTCCAAAGTCGGCAGCTCGATTCAGCACAATGCAATGAAAAATAAGGAACCCAGGGGGATATAATTACAAACATCATGCTGGTAGGTGTGAGGATGTAATTAATTTGTTGTGGGTATGCTTAAAAGGAATACCCACAGGCACTGCTCGGAGTCCCTTTAAGGGCTCTGCCTCTGACACAGGAGACCAGGGTTCGAATCTCGGCTCTGCCTGTTCAGTAAGCCAGCACCTATTCAGTAGGAGACCTTAGGCAAGTCTCTCTAACACTGCTACTGCCTATAGGGCGCGTCCTAGTGGCTGCAGTTCTGGCGCTTTGAGTCTGCCAGGAGAAAAGTGCGATATACATGTTATTTGTCTTGTCTTGTCAAATGATGCCTAGCGCTGCTGATTGTCTTCAGAGCCAGGCTCTCCTCCTAGATCCCCCTCCTGCTACTGTGCGCTCTGCTGCTGCCCACTCCTCCCTCCCTTCCCACAGAGAACCACAGCTGCAGCAAGAATGATAGCAACAGATGGCAAATGCTCACTCACCTATCCATGATCCAAGCGATAGAGATCCCGTCATCTGAAACCCATCTGTCTCTTCTACAGTGCAGCCGCTCGCTCTGAACTTCCTGATTCTCAGATCAGACAGGAAGTAGTAATAGTAGTAGTAACAGAGTGGCAGCACTCTAGAGGAGACAGATGGGCTCTGGATGACCGGACCTCTATTGCTTGGATCGCAATAGGTAAATGTGAGTCATCTGGTGCTGTCCTTCTCCCCCGCTGCGGCTGCCTTCTCTGCTGGACTATCGTATTCACTGGGATGGAGGCTGCATGGTGGCTGTCTAGTTTAGGAGGAAATCGGTTGTTCGGTGGTGGGGGTGGTTATGTAATTCTGTCTGGGGAACGGCTTCCGGTTTGGCGGTGTCCAGAGCTTTCTGCTATTGCCAGGCTGGAGATGCAGGGGGAAAGTGCAGCTTCTGTGCTATCTGGCGCCCTCTTCACAGGGGTGCCCCAGTCCCTGAGTGCAAATGTCCCAGCCATTCATCTCTCACTCTGCATTTTGCCGCTGCTATTCCCTGCATTGTGCACCCACAGAGGAAAGCGGGCTATTGCCCATAGCAACCAGTAGCTCGGCTGCCCCGGTGTGTGCAGCATGTTGCTGTGCAGCTGCATCTTCTGATTCTTTTACGACATGATGGGGGCCCAAATCAGTTACTTTGCTTAGGGCCCCATTTAGCCTTAATCCGGCTCTGCCCCTGTCTTGTCCAGAAGCCGAGAGCACGCTTCTTACCTGGGAAGTGCAACATGCCTCAACACCCACTCTCATCAGCCTGTGCACTTCTGGACCCGTGGCGGTGGGAGAAGGAAGCTTTTATCTGCTCAGGAGTAGTTCCCACCCCTCTCTGCTTTTTTAAAGGACCACTATCACGAAAATCTTAAAATGTAAAATGTATGTAAACATATACAGATAAGAAGTGCATTTATCACAGATTAAAATAAGCCATACATTACTTTTCTCCTATGTTGCTGTCTCTTACAGTAGGTATTAGAAATCTGACAGAACCAACAGGTTGTGGACTAGCCCATTTCCTTATGGGGGATTTTCAGGAATGTCTTTATATTCATAAGCACTTAGTGAATGGTGGTTGCTCCATCCAACTGCCAAAAAAGTGTACAGTGTGCAGGGAGGCTGTTCAGCATCTTTGTATAAATCTTTTTCAGGGACTGTCTTTATAAAGAATAAAGGCCATGCTGAGAATCCCCAATATAGACATGAACTTTCCCCAAAATGTCAGATTTTTACTACTTACTGTAAGTGACAGCAACATAGGAGAAAAGTCATTTATGGCTTTTTACTCTGGGAGAAATGCACTTCTTATTTGTATGTGTTTATATATATTATTAATTTTAAGATTTTCGCAACAGTGGACCTTTAAGGGAGCCTGACCCCTCCATCTTAAGGTGGTACTTCCTTCCTGGGTACAAGCTCTTCTCCATTCTGGAATCACTCTGTTACAATACATAGATTTCTCTATGAAAAATAGGATTTTAATCTGTGGTCCCTAAACTATGATAAAAATAACATTTATATCGTGCTTTTCTCCTGGCAGACTCAAAGCGCTAGAGCTCCAGCCATTATTGTGCGCTCTATAGGCAGTAGCAGTGTTAGGGAGTCTTGCCCAAGGTCTCCTACTGAATAGGTGCTGGCTTACTGAACAGGAAGAGCTGAGTACTATGGCCCGATGAGCCTTTTTTAAGTGACTCACCTCAGACAGGGGCGGTACTACATTGTGACCCCCTACACAGAGATCTGGCCTTCCACCTCTATCCCTCAGTGTCAGCAAATATAGATATGATAATACCAAAAGATTTGTGCTGCCTGAATTCACCCGTGTGTGGTGCCATTTGCTGGCAGTGTTCCCTGATATTTATTAGCACTGGCGGGTGAGTCTAGCTGCAGAGGTATTATTCTAAATTGGGAAACTCTCCTTTTTGGTACAAAGGGCTAAAAAAACAATCTTTCACAGATCAATCCACTTAACCCCAGTCAAACACTCAGTGATTTCATAAGGATTATATATTTCTTGAGGTACCATAACCATGTTTTGCAATTTGAATCAAATCTTTATTTGCCCAAAATACAAAAATATTCCTTATTGAAAATAATTAAGACAATCCAATCGGTCAATCTTCACAGAGATCACAGATGTAGCCTAAGCACATCGACAATTACATCCTCATGAGGCCAATGCAGAGATAAATTCTGTCTTGGAATAGTAAGCAAAATAGTTTTTCTAGGTGGATCTTAAAGTATTAAAAAACATTTTTTTCTCTTTAGACCAAAAAACAACCTACTAAAAGATGCTCAGTTTATAAGCAGATAAATATGATGGACCATCTGTACCAATCAGATGAAGTTCAGTACCAAATCACTGGCACAGCAAATATTAGCGATGCATCCGGCAGAGAGAGCATGCTCTCCTGTCACTCTGGTGCAAATATTTGCCTCTTCTTCTGTCCAGCAACTTTTTGAATTGTCCCCACGAGTGCCTGTACCATGTGACACTGATACATGTAGTGACGTAAGTACATGTGCCTGATGTGCCGCGTGATACAGGCACTAACTGTGACAAGGGGCGTCTCTAGCAATTTTGTCACTCCAGGCGAGAAATCCTGTGGCGCCCCCCCACCCCCCGTGATTGCCCCCCCAGCCCCATACCCCCACCCCCGTGGTGAACCTAACCCCCAAGACCCCTGAAAATGATAATACAGCAGCGTTTCATCAGAAAATCACAAAATACACTTATTGCGGCATGGGTTCACTAGAAAATACACACAACACACACACTATACACAGTACACACAGTACACATGCACACTATACACACTATACACACACAGCACACAGTAGACATACACTATACACACACACTATGCTGCTACCAGGGGAGCACTGGGACCTTTTAGCCTGGGGGGAAACATAGACTTGAGGCCCGGTATCATGGCAGCCTCAGCCCAAATTATCAAGTCGCATTTGCAAATTGCTAGCAATTGCTATTGCGATTTTGGCGTGCACTAGCCCAGAGAGAGGAGGAGTGGAGTGAGACTGAGAATAGCAAGAGATGGAGCAGAGAGCTTATCTGTATTGCAGTCCCACATTACACAGAGACAGTATCTCACACAAGTCAGAAAGCAGCCCTCCTGGAGTCTAGGGACTGTCAAAACTTTTCAACCTATTTAACACCGTATCCACACAGGCAGTCATTATAACAATGGGGAGAGACCAGACAGATTTTTTTCCCACGGACCCTCCAGATGAGCTCTGCATCATGCTGTGTATATTTACCAGCTTGCCTGCCCTCTAATTGCACTTTTATCAGCTAGCCTAGTATTTCACTTTGCCTTACAACAACAAACCTGAATACACCAGACCAGCCCCAAATCATTGAATAAAAGGCGGCCTGGGGGGCAGTCCATGCCTGGCTGCTACACTCAGTCATCCACGCAGTTATCAGTAGCAGAGAGAGAGGAACTCAATGAATCAGTGAATCAGTTAAGAGTGAAGCGTCAGGACTCAGGAGCTGATGCTGTACTAGGAGCCTTCTCTCACTGACTCATTACTGTGGTTCTTTGAATCACTGAGCTAAGCTAAAGTAACTGAATGAATCAGTCAGTGAATCAGTTATGAGTCCAGTCAGGCGCTGCTGTTAACTGCAGCTGTAGTGTAAACTGATACCTGAGAGGCATTTCTTCTCTCACTACTCAGTGCAGCAGCGCTCCTGCTTCCTCCTGCCGCTCTAGGCAATAATTTATAGCTGCCTGGTGGGTGAGACGCCTGTGATAAAAATGCCAGACACCGGAGTAGGGGAGGATGATAGGTGAGCCTTTAACACTCACCTCGGGCACAGAGGGACACACTTACACTTGGGGGTGTCTTGGTAGGCTGTGTGACTATGACAATTCCCAATAGTAGTTTTTCATGCTGAAAACTACTGGAAATCTGTCTGCAGTGTGTGGCCAGGCAATAGATTGCTCTCTGATCAGATCTGTTCAGAAAGGGATCTATCTAGTGGTATATTTGGTGGCAGACCTAGTGGTGTATTTGGTGGCAACATGTCCGATCTGAATTTCGATCGATTTTACGATCATTTTTCCAATCCATTTCTGTTCAGGACATGCTGGAAAAAATCGATCTGGCAGGTAAATCTGCCAGAAAATTGTATCATGTGTACCTAGCATAAGTGGAGTTACAATGCTTCCTGTTCTGCGCATATTAACCAGCTTAGTGTTTGTGAGCAATCAGTGTAAATAAGATGCTAATATTCTGTTTATCTTCTGATTCCAGGTGACTGTGCAGGCTACTTGTATAACACTGACAGCAATGAGCGCAGATCGGTGTTATGCCACATTGTATCCACTGCGGTCACTGCGGCATCGCACCCCAAGAGTGGCCATGATCGTCAGCATCTGTATCTGGATAGGTATGCATTGTTAATGATGTTTCCATGTAGGTTTCTAGCACAAACCGTAATATAATCATACCTACTAATGCGTGTGGCATTTTGGAAATGTACGGCAAAAGGTATGACAGAAACTAGGATTATTATAGCCGCTGAGAAGGGCAATTCCTAAATGTAAATACAGAATGGATAGCCGGAATTCCCCAATATGGTTAGGACCACTAATGCAGAGGTTCCTTAGTAGGCACAACTGTAGTGAGAGGGATATGGGGGCTGCCATATGCATTTCCTTTTAAGCAATTCCTTTTGCCTGGCTGTCCTGCTGACCCTCTGCCTCTAATACTTTGAGCCATAGACCCCTGAACAAGCATACATCAGATCAGATGTTTCTGACATTATTGTCAGATCTGACCAGATTAGCTCCATGCTTGTTTCTGCATGTTATTCAGCCACTACTGCAGTCAAACAGATCAACAGGGCTGACAGGCAATTGGTATTGTTTAAAAGGAAGTCAATATGGCAGCATCCATATTATTTTCACTTTAGTTGTCCTTTAAGAAGTACTGTATTGGGTCTTAAGACTTGATTGGCCAATTTTACCACTTCCACGTAGCATGAGGCCCAACAGACTTTGAATAAAATGAACAGATTGTGTAGGTAAATGCTCATACTACTTGGAATGGTAAAATTGGCCAATTAAGATTGGATGTGTGTACACGCCTTAAGGGTCCATCCACACTTGTGCGTTGGCTAGCAATGCATACAGATATGCACAATAACCACGTTGCTGGCTGCTGCAATGCTAATCCCATCTAATTACTTTGAATGGGTTCGCACTGCTTAATGCACCAAAATGCATGCAGCAGTGCGTGTCCATAATGCTGTGCAGCGCATGAGTGGAAACATCAGACAATGCTGCATATGCACTGTCTGATGTTCTTGTAGATTGCACTAGCCTTGTTAAAATCAGCAATGCATAAGTGTGGACAAGCCCTTGACCACCTTCTTGCAGCCATACACCTTAGCAAAAAGCAATGTGGGTGGGGGGTGGTGAGAGGCCATGTATATAATGTTTGAGACAGGGCCGTTTCTTGGGCAGTGCGACCGCCCTGTGTACAGATTGGCAAGTAGAAGAAGGGGGGCACAGGCAGAAGGACATAACCGCTAGTAAGCTGGTGATGCCTCCTAGGCTGCCTGCGTCAGACATCAAGTCATGATCACGTCACCACCGCGTGATGACACCTGATGTCCTGTAGCGGTACTGCAAGCTGTCCATGGAAGAGTCGGCTTTCCAGGATTTCTTCACCTGCGTGTTCTCCTGGTCCCCGCTTCCTCCTGGATGAGTGGCTTGTCACTAGCAAGTAGGCAGATCTATTTGTGACCTGTGGCTGTGTGACTGTCCCTAAAGATTAAGGGTCTGCGAGTCCACGGGGGTGGGGGGGATTTTTACACCCTCACTCTGGGTGCAATTTAGCCTAGAAACTGCCCTGGTTTTAGAAATGTTTGGAAGAGAAAACAGTTCATATGCATGTTCTTCACAGCAGTCTCTGATGTTCACACATAGGCTCTCTCCTGCTCTCCACCCCAATCATTCCCTACCAGAAGATCCAGAAGGGCTATTGGTATGGGCCAAGGACATACTGCATCGAGCAGTTCCCATCTGAAACAATGAAGAAAGCCTGTATCCTGTACCAGTTCCTGGCCGTCTACCTACTGCCATTGCTCACCATTTGTGTGTGCTACTCACTGATGCTGAAGAGGGTGGGACAACCCGTGGTGGAGCCCATGGACAACAATTACCAGGTACAAACACTCTGAGGTCTTGAAGAAACATGCCTGCACATTGGAAACATAGGCTTAGCACTAGCAGCCTTTTCTAAGCTCTAGTGTTTTGAAAAGCCTTTGCTAATTCATTGCTATGGGTGCACTGGGTGATTTTTGTAAAATCACATTGCTTAAGTGGCATCACACCCATAGCATTATATTTGCAAGAGCTTTTCAAACCACAAGCGCTTGAAATGGCTTAGTAATTTACTGCTAGTGGGTTCCAGGCCTCAAAGTGGGATGAAACTGCATATTACTAAAATAAATTAAAATAAATAATCCAATAAGAAATTATTTATTTAGCTTACTTAGTGTATCCTGTTATTTTTAGCGTACACTGTCAAGATTTAAGAGAAATGTGATATGAAAAAAGAAAATAATAATTCTGCCGGTTTCCATCTTTACTGTTTATCTGTGATGTCAACAGTGACATCACTTTTGTTCTTTTCTTTTTCAACCCAGCTCAGTGTTAATTTACTGTTTATTTAACAGACTACTGTCCCTCCTACAGTAAACATCACCAGATGACAGGCTTTTATCACTGTGTAAACTCTTCAAAGGAGGGAGGGGATGGGGATTCAATTACGTTCTGGTCATAGTGTCCTTATACTATCTGAAATTGGAAGTTTCTGTTATTTGCATTTTAAGATAAGCTTGTCACTCCTACAGTAAACATCACCAGATGACAGGCTTTTATCACTGTGTAAACTCTTCAAAGGAGGGAGGGGATGGGGATTCAATTACGTTCTGGTCATAGTGTCCTTATATTATCTGAAATTGGAAGTTTCTGTTATTTGCATTTTGAGATAAGCTTGTCACTGTAGCTAAAAAAAAATACCATACTACATGGAAGTGGTAAAACTGGTCAGTGATTGGCCAATCATAATTTAACTACTCTAAGACCACTCCACGCAAATGGGCGTGGCCTGCGGCGGCAGCCCCAGGACCGCCTAACGCCAATTGGCGTCAGGTCCTGGAGCCGGCTACTGAAGGAGATCGCGCGCAGGTTGTGTGCGCATCTCCTTTTCGGGGGGCAGAGCTCCGCCCCGTCTTCAGTCTCCGAGCGGCTATTGCCGCTCGGGAGACTGTTAGACGGCGTGTTCGCCGTCTATTTACACAGTACAGCACTGCGATCAGCAGCAGTGCTTTACTGGGGACAGCCGTGTGACACGGCTGTCTTCCTGGGGGACAAGAGAGCGATCGGCTCTCATAGGCAGAAGCCTATGACAGCCGATTGCGTGATTGGCCGGCTGGGGGGAGGGAGGGGATTGTAGTAAAAAAAAATAAATATATGTACATAAATATTTATAAAAAAAAAATAAACACAAGGGGGGCAATTAGACCCCACCAACAGAGAGCTCTGTTGGTGGGGAGAAAAGGTGTGCTGTGTTGTGCGGCCCTGCAGCTTGGCCTTAAAGCTGCAGTGGCCAATTATGAAAAAAACAGCCTGGTCTTTAGGGGGATTACCAGTGTGGTCCTCAAGTGGTTAAAGGGCGTACCAGGCTTTGGGCCCGGGAAGGAAGTTGATTAGACATTCCCCTGACATTTATGGCTTATGCATTTGTTTTGCCCTTCTTGTACATACTGCTTACAGTAGAGGACACAGGTTTACTTGAAAGACTGTATTGCAGATTTTTTTAATTTGTTTAAAAATTAAAGATAAAAACCCAAATAGTCCCATAAGGTCAAAACAATCAGTAATGCGTATAAGAGATTAGAACCACTGTACATCACTTTTAAAAACAGAGCACCTGATTTACGAGGAGTGAACCAGTCCTCCATGTAGCTCTCCCCTCCTCAGGCAGGCTGACCCCGCAGGGAACAATCTTTTCATTATCACTACTAGACTGATGTCATTTGTTCAGTATTGCAGACATGTCCCTCTGGCTTGCAGAAGTATTACAGTGTAAAGATTCCTTCTGGAGGGAGATGTTAGGACAGAAACCCCAGAGATGCAGCAGTAAACAGCTGTTTGGACATTATTACAGAGTGTGAAAAGTTAAGGAGGAATGCACAAGCTTTATGAAGAGACAGAAAGCTGCTGTTTCACATAGTGATTCTTCATATACGGCCAAGCTGTGCCTTTCACTGAACAAGATAGATTTGTCACTGTTACTTTAGGTAACAGTGCCGATGCTCAGCTATTATTACGTTATAGCAGTGGCATAAGCCACAGAGCCAATGGCCCCAGTCGAGCAACATGTATTGTTCCTATGGAGAGAAGAGGAGGGACAAGAGCATACAGCAGCTTCTGGTGGGTGGAGTAAAGAGGGGGAACAATGCGCACTGTTGTTACTGTCTTTTAAAGTAAACCTGAGGCGCAAAGGGTGGAAAGGTTTTTTACTTACCTAAGGCTTCTTCCAGCCCCCAGTAGTTCATTCCAGTCAACTCCATTGTGCTCCTGTGAAGTCCGCTATCCCTCTGGGTTGCGGACTACTGCGCACTCCGGCTGTCAGTGGCACAACGGCAGAGACAGGAAGGACAACTGTCTCAGCTACACTTATTTTGTATGGTGGAACCTTAAATATCAGAGGGCAGCTTTACATGTGCTAAATTTGTGGACAAGATCCTTCTAGTATGTTTACAGCATGTTTACAAGGTGTTAGTTTGGAGAGACAGGTATCCAAAGATAATAGAGTCACCCTGAGAAACAATGCTCTCTGCCTGGGAACCTTGGGTGTCTTTGTTAGCACAGCAGAAGGTATAGACACATGAGTTTAAAGAAAACCTGAAGTGAAAATAAAAAGAAAAGATAAACAATTGGATCTGTAGATCTTCTGGATAGGACTGACCCTGAATCCCTTAAGGGGTCCATACACTGGTCGATTTTAGCCATAGATCGATCTATCGATTCTATAGAATCAATCAACCGATTTTATCAAATTCCCCATTTGATCGATTTGCGGCCGATTTCGATCGATTAGATCTATCTGACAGGATGGAAGATCTAGGTCGATCTGCAGCTGGCAGCAGATCGATGGCCCATGGAGTTGCATCGGATCTAATGGTCCAATAATGCATTTAGATCGATTTCCAATAGATTTAATTCTGAAATCTATTGGAAATCTGTGCCTAGTGTGTGGCACACATCAGATAGATTCCTGTCAGATTCTACTTGACAGGTATCTGACAGAAATCTATCTGATGGTCGAATCTGCTGTAAATCTATAAGTGTATGGCCACCTTAAAGGTAGCCATACACTGGTCTATTTGCCATCAGATTCGACCAACAGATAGATCCTTCTCTGATCGAATCTGATCAGAGAGGGATCGTATGGCTGCCTTTACTGCAAACAGATTGTGAATCGATTTCAGCCTGAAACCGATTCACCATCTGCTGAGCTGCCGCTGTCGCCTCCCGGGCCCCCGCAAACATTACCTGAAGCCTGGTCCCGGGCATCTTCACCGCATCGGCTCCCAGCGGGCATCTTCTCCACATCAGCTTCCGCATCCCGGCATCCGGCATAACTTTCCGTCACTCCAGTGACAGCGGAAGTTCAAACAGAGCGCCCTCTATTTGTACTTCCGCTGTCACTGCAGTGACACAGGAAGTTATGCTGGATGCTGGGATGCGGAAGCTGATGCGGAGAAGATGCCCGCCGGGAGCCGAGAGGTGATGTGGAGAAGATGCCAGGAGCCAGCTTCAAGTAATGTATACCTGCATCGGTCCTACGCCGCTAACCATGCGCTCCTTACCCGCGGCGATCGACAGTAATTTCCCACACGGCGCGATCGACGGGGCCGATCTATTTCGGGCCGAAATAGATCGAAAATTAGCGTGTTGCGTGAACGATTTGACAGCAGATTCGATCCCAGTGATCGAATCTGCTGTCGATCGGCGGGCGGGTAATCGGCCTAGTGTATGGCCAGCTTTAGTCTTATTTTGCATCTAAAGGTTAAAGTTATGACTGTCTCAGGTGAATGTGAAAAGATTTTTTATGGTTTTTCAGCTCCCATTTAGGCAAATCTTGAACTATTTAACTTTTTTGTCTGTCTCCTGCACACTTTATAAGATCTATTAGTCATTAATGAGAGTTCATACAGTTTGACTGCAGGGAAAATGTAATTTAAAACCCTGGATTCTTAACGCTTAGAGCGTGGAAAAAAAAAACAACATACACAAGTAGAACTGGGATGTTTATCTCATTATGTTACATTTTACTTCTGGTACTCTTTAAGAAATACTTAAGCCTCATACACATGTTTAATGAAAGTTAACCTTAAAGGACAACTGACTTGAGAGGGATATGGAGGCTTCCTTATTTGTTTCGTTTTAAACAATACCAGTTGCCTGCCATCCTGTTGATCTTTCATGCACCCTAATGGCCCATACTCACGGGCTACAACTGTCGCCACAACATGCGGCGCGCGCGTGTTGTGGCGACAGGTCGCCCGTGAGTATGAGGCGTTGCACGGGCGCGCACCCCGAACCGTCGCTCGTCGCTGATGTCGCCAGGCGATTGGCGCGGTAACGCCGCCGCAACAGTCGCTAGTCCACGTGAGTATGCGGACTAGCGACAGCAACATAATTGAAAATAGACGGCACTTCCGGCAAGGGGGAGGAACGTCGGCGACAGCTTCCGTCGCACAGCTAATCCCTCTTTCGCGTGTGTACGCGGAGGGAGCTGGCGACGAGCTGTCGCCGGCCTGTCGCGCATACGCTCACGTGTGCTGGCGACAGGCCACTTATGTAGGCCATTAGTGTCACACACCTGAAACAAGCATGCGGCAAATGCAGTCAAACATTTGATGTGCATGCTTGTTTAGGGATTGTTTAAAAAGAAATAAATATAGCAGCCTCCATATCCTTCTCAGGTCAGTTGTCCTTTAACCACTTCCTGACCACCTATAGACAGCGTGAAAGTGGGCGCACGCTTGTGCGTGTGTGGACATACATGCACACGCGTGCACGTGAATGTGCACACGCATGCACCTTAACGTGCGCGCGCATGCATGTTAACGTGCGCACGCTCTGCGGCACCTGCCTCTGTATACCGATAATCATCATTTTAAAACATCTGGGGCCAGATGCAATTCACTTTTTCACCTGAGTTTTCTCCTAGGAGATATTTTTAAACTTGTCAATAAAATGCCTTTTAAGCCACCAGAAAGCAAGAAAATACTCAAAATCATTTTGATAGCACTTTTTCACCTACTTTTTGGTACTTTTTTAGTTGAAAAGTGTTGGAAAGTTATTTTAAATCGAAGATGAAAAATTATCTCCTTGGAGAAAACTCAGGTGAAAAAGTCAATTGCATATGGCCCCCGTTTTGCTTTGAAAAGTGCAAAAAACGGACATTTTAAAATGCCGTTTTGCAGGAAATGTTTAAAGTTTGTTGATGTTTGTCAGGTAAATAGATATGTCAAAATGGAAGTCACTGGTTTTCCAGGTGGAGCACAAGGCAAAAGAATCAGCTATGGACACTATGAATATTAGTCCCTACGGTAATATTACTAGTAACGCCATTGCTTTCATTTGCAGGTGCAGCTCCTTTCAGAGAGAACCATCGCCATGAGGAGCAAGATCTCCAAGATGGTGATTGTCATTGTCCTTCTGTTCACAATCTGTTGGGGCCCCATCCAGCTCTTCAGCTTGTTCCAAGGCTTCTACCCAGGATTCCAAGCCAACTACGCCACTTACAAGATCAAAACCTGGGCCAACTGCATGTCCTACGCCAACTCCTCCATTAATCCCATCGTCTATGGTTTCATGGGTGCCAGCTTTAGGAAGTCCTTCAAGAAGGCCTTTCCTTTCATGTTTCGGAATAAAGTCAGGGATGGCAGCATCACGTCAGGCACTGTGAATAATGAAATGAAATTTGTAGCCATGGAATCCACAAACAATGATCTGAAGTGAGGGGGTTGGGAAAGGTAGCTGATAATCCGACTCTTGCAATGTGCAGGAGGATCATGGGACAGATGAGGACAACGAATGTCAGCGGTAGAGAGTGAGCGAGAGCAGCAGAATACTGAAGAGCCAGCCACGTGTTTGTGATGGACATTATCTCTCTATTGCCACTGGGAAAGTGATTCAGACTGACAATTGTGATTCTGTTCACACAGGACAATCTCTGAAGATTTGTTTTTTTTCCCAGCGGGGATTTTCTAATCAGGAAATTGATCTCAGCCGTTTGGATTTCTACTTGAAGATTTGTCATGTGTCTTGTCTGTAACAAATCTCTATTTTGTATTAATACTGTCTGTTGATTAAATGAGAATGTTAAACTGCCAATGGACTAATTGGCCTGATTTAAAGGGAACCAGAGATGAACCTTTCACACAAAATAAACATATCAGTCGATAGCTTGTAATGAATAAATGCTCTACCTGATAATTTTGCCGCTCTGGTGTGCATTTTTTAGTGTTTTTTATCCATTATTGCTCCAGGAAAAATCAAATATGGCCGCCGGCTCATATTCCTTCTGTTTCCGGGTTATGAGTTGTTCTGGATGTGCTGTCTAGGCTATATGAGACTATGCTGCTATCTAGGCTATATGATAAAGGCTGCTGCAGCCTTTCATATGTGTGCTTTCATTTTGGTATGATGTGCAGCTGCCTATAGGAAGTGTCTCTCATAGGAATGAAACTGCAGTCATCATCATTATCCACAGAGCACACAGATCATATTGCACATATTGTTTCCACACTTGTCTGTTTCAGAGCTTCTCTCTCAGCAGCAGCAGCCCCTCCCATGTCATCACAGCTCTCAGTATGCAAAGCAGGAAATCTGAGCCAGGAGGTGGCAGGCTTGGGCTTGAAAAGACTCCACAGAAGAGTGACTCAGCTATAATGATTCCAGGTCAAACCTAGACTGAGCCAGTCGGGGATTCTTATCACAGCTGCTAATAGATTAATTAAGCAGATAAGAATGAAACTAAAAGCAGGGTAGGTGTTTACTGTCGTGTTCCCACTGATAAATGTAATAAAGTACATGAGGGTGCTTCGTCTCTGATTCGCTTTAAAGCTGTCATACATCTATTGATATTGTGGCCCGATTGATCATCTGATTAAATAATTTTATCAAATCGGATGAAAACTGGTGCCACAACAAGCATTCCTAATCTACGATTGGACTGTTTTCAGGCCAAAATTGTTCTAATGTATGTATTGATAAAGCTGGGAATACTCGGTCCAACGTGGTCGATCAGGTGCACAATGGTAACAGCATGTTATATTGTGAATACCAATGAATGCAACATACCCCGAGCCTTTGCCTGCCCCCCCCCCCCCCCCCAAGTGTGAATATCCGATCCTTTGCCCGTGCATTGTAAATCTCACCTGTCTGGGTGTACTCCCGCTCTCCTCTGCGTGTCTCCCCGAGCACCACCAGGCGCATGTGTGTGAAGTCATTCAGTATGTGCACCATGTGGTGTACAGGGTGACGCAGGCATTCGGGAGAGACAACAAAGGAGATCGGGAGTTGGTGCAGCTGGATAGTTGAGATTACAATGCATGGGCACCGGGAGGAGGGAGAATTAACATTTGGTCAGGTAGGTAGAATCGGTGGTGTCACAAGCCTGATTCCCAAGAGATTTTATGCTAAAATCGATCTGAAATCGGCCTGCAGTGGATGCGCAGCCAGCAGATCTCTCTGATCAAATTTGACCAGAGAGAGAGATCTGTGGGGAGACCTGTGGGGCCCATCAGCCAGTTGGGGAGTTGTGGGTGGCGGCAACCTACACGAAGGTGGGAAATTAACAAAGGGGCCATGCAATGCAGCTATCCTGGGTACCTAATGCTCCATTTTGGGGGGGTTGTGTGGGTCGAGGGGGCAATGCTTCTGTACAGCCTCAGCCCTGCAATGCCACCCGAGGGATCAAGTACCGATCCAAGCCAGGCAATATACCTCATATGTGTGTCAGTTAGTGTATACTGCCCCTTATCTAACTTAACTCATGCTCTATCTCTTGTCATCTAAATCAACTCATGAGTTATCTTTCCTAATCTGTTATTTCATGCATTAACTCTCCTTACAGTTAAGGTGAAAACTAGTGTTGGGCGAACAGTGTTCGCCACTGTTCGGGGTTCTGCAGAACATCACCCTGTTCGGGTGATGTTCGAGTTCGGCCGAACACCTGGTGGTGTTCGGCCGAACTGTTCGCGTTCGTCCGAACGGCTCAATTCCTGGCCGAACCTGGCCGAACAGGGCCCCTGTTCGGCCGAACAGGGCCCTGTTCGGCCGAATACGGCCCCCCTATAGAGTCGCAGGCATAAGGGGGGAGCATGCCCCGATCGCGGGGGGGGTCGGAAATTCCCCCCACCCCCTCCGCTAGCGCTCCCCCCTCTGCCCGCTTCCCCATACAAAAGTTTAAGCAAAGTACCTGTAATAGTGGATGGCCTGGCAGTGGCACTGTGGAGTGAGGAGGAGGAGTCCGGAGAGTGACGCGTTGAGGGAGGCCGGGCAGCGAGCGTGAGGTCAGAGAAAGGGCGGAAGTACCACAAGGGTACTACCGCTGAACCGCCCGCTGCCCGGCCTCCCTCAACGCGTCACTCTCCGGACTCCTCCTCCTCACTCCACAGTGCCACTGCCAGGCCATCCACTATTACAGGTACTTTGCTTAAACTTTTGTATGGGGAAGCGGGCAGAGGGGGGAGCACTAGCGGAGGGGGTGGGGGGAATTTCCGACCCCCCCCCGCGATCGGGGCATGCTCCCCCCTTATGCCTGCGACCCCATAGGGCCCCCAAAAGCAGGATGTTCGGGAAGTTCGGGGTTCGGCCCGAACATGCCGAACATCTCGGCCATGTTCGGCGAACTTTCCCGAACCCGAACATCCAGGTGTTCGCCCATCACTAGTGAAAACTAAAGGTGGCCATATATCCGGCGACTTGGCAGCCAATCAACCATCCGATTCAATTATTATAATCGGATCAAATTAAAATTGGTGCTGTCAACAGTGTGCCCGATCGGTGATGCAACCAGTTTCAGGCTGAAATTGGTTGCATGTATGGATCAGACATACTGCAAGATGTAGGGCCAACATGCTCGATCAGGTGCGCAGCAGTAATGATGTAACGTGGGCGCATGTGTGTTGTCACACACACGCCCATGTATACACTGACAACCACGTAACGCGCCGGTATGCGGATTGTGGGCAGAGCCCAGAGCCAGTGGGTGGACATGGACAGGTGAAGTATACTGCACTGGAACCCGGGGGGAACATTATACATTAGGGGGGACAGCGCAGGGGTAGCGATACGGCGCCACAAGACCAACTCCCAAGAGGTTTCATGCTGAAATCGGTCTGCAATGTATGGGCAGCTGACAGATCTCACTCCAATCAGATTGGATCAGAGAGAGATCTGTCTCTTGGTCGATCTGCCCATACATCTTCTGCAGAGGCGTAGCTGGGGGGGGGGGGGGGCAAGGGGAACATATGTCCCCGGGAGCAGCACTATTAGGGTGCTCGGCACAACCACTGCAACCCACATGCGTGAGAGGCGGCTCCCTGGCTGCCCAAAGTGCCCTTACTTCTATCCCTCCCTCTGCAGAGGAGTGCAGAAGCATTAATAGCAGCAGAAAAATTCACCACCCATGACCACGACCACATTCTGATGTGTAGCCATGCCCATTTTGTCCAGAGGGGGAGCAAAACTGTCTTTGTCCTTGGGTGCTGAAAACCCTAGCTACGCCTCTGATCATCTGATGTATGGGTACTTTTAGTAAGCTTTGTGGATCAACTCCCTAATGTATTTATCTGTTGAATTAACTCCCTTATCTAGTAATCTCATGAACAAGCTCTTCCTATAATTAAGGTGAAAAACAAGTAAAGTGAGATAATTCAAGAGAAAAGTTTTGTGACTGAGCCCCAGTGTCTCCAACCCACCAGTTCTTGTGAGAATGGAGGATGATCCGCTGGATGCGGCGGTGTAGCCTGCAGGTGGACAGTGTGAGCGACCGGCTTTGGAGGTCTGCGATCATCACTCCTACGCAGGAGCAGAAATGATGCTCTGACTCATTCTGAATAGCCACAGGTCCATCTCATCTTACAGATCATCGTTCAGCTTCATGAGGCAAATCAAACTGTTCCGTATATTATTCTTGGTATGCAGCAGAACAGGATTTATCTGTGCTTAAAGGTCGCAGCTAAAATTTAATTATTATCGATTTTGTGTTGTGGGACTTCTAGAGACACAATTATTACAGACGCTCTGTGACATCGCCATCTAATTTAATAGAAGGTCACTGAAGTGAGGTCACAGCATAATTGTAAGAGATATTATTATATTACAGAACTGACGTACATCGCCCCGTGCCGGCCTCTACATTCAGCTCCGCTGGAAGTGCTTACACGTTGCAAACAACATTAAAGGAATACTGTGGGGGGTTCGGGGGGAAAATTGATGTCACCAGGAGCGTACTGCGCAGACACAGACCATACTGGGCCTGCGCAGTACTCTCCTGGTGACATTGGCGGGAGTGAGGACACGGCAATGCAGGCGCTGTGGTTTTTAGACTTTAAAGTCGGAAATTCCAGAAGAGAACCGGAGGCGTGGCCGGAGCATCGGCGAGTGGCTGCGCGGACACAGGATGTCTGCGGGGGACCATTAGAAGCCCCGGGTAAATTCAACTCATTTTCCACCGACCCCCCTACAGTATTCCTTTAAATGATGCGATGCCGCATACTGCTCGTTGCACTGCAGTTTACACATTCCACATACAGATCTATAATATAAACAGTGTAGAATTTTTATACACATCCAATACAAGATCACTCGATTTTGCAGGTGGATAGTCAGCCCAATTTGGATAATTTTATCGAATTGGGGAAACATTTGTGCTGCAACATCAAAAGGATCGATCAGGAATCAGTGGCATAGCAATAGTGGGTGCAGAGGTTGAGACCGCCCCGGGGCCCTTGGGCCCACCCTTAACCACAGTATTAACTCTTTATTGGTCCTGAGCTGATAATAATTGCTTCTATAGATGCTTTGAATAGTAGTAATCACTAACAAACTGTTCCCCATCACCCTATTATAGTGTAGGTCGGATACAATCCGTGATCACGGCATAACTGTGATTCACGAGCAGTTTTTCACTATCCGACATCGTGATCCGAATTCAATCATGGATTCAGCCATTATTCCACGTATTTGGCCCGTGATCACAGAAAAATATCCGTGATTAAACCGACTTTAGTGGTTAATAGGAAAGCCCCCTTAAATGCTATAAACACCAAATTTGCAGGATATGTTAAGTAGAACAGTGGGAACAAGGGAAACATTTATTTTTCAAAAAGACCTTATAGTTTTTGAGAAAATTGATTTTAAAGGTTCAAAGGAAAAGTATACATTTACATGCGGTGGTGTAGTGGTTAGCGCTCTCGCCTTGCACGCTGGGTCCCAGATTCAAATCCCAGCCAGGTCAACATCTGCAAGGAGTTTGTATGTTCTCCCTGTGTCTGTGTGGGTTTCATCCCACATTCCAAAAACATACAGATAAATTGGCTTCCCCCTAAATTGGCTCTAGACCAGGCATGGGCAAACTCAGCCCTACAGCTGTTACAGAACTACAAGTCCCACAATGCATTTGCCTTTATGAGTGATGACTGTTGCTGTCAGACTCCTGCAATGCATTGTGGGACTTGTAGTTCCTGAACAGCTGGAGGGCCAAGTTTGCCCATGCCTGCTCTAGACTATGATACATGCACTACATGATACATACATAGACATATGACTATGGTAGGGATTAAATTGGGATCTCCTCCGAAGGACAGTAAGTGGCAATACAATATACTCTGTACATCGCTGTGTAATATGTCGGCGCTATATAAATACTTAAATAAATTAATGTATTTACCGCATTTACATGTATACTTTTTTCCTTTAAAACTTCCTTTGAACCTTTAAAATTGTTTTTATCAAAAACTATAAGGTCTTTTTGAAATCCATTTTCCCCCTTGTTCCCACTGTTCTACTTAAAATATCCTACAAAATTTGGTGTTTCTAGCATGTAAGGGGGCTTTGCGATTAACCGCTAAAGTCGGCGGGTTTTGGCGGTTTTTAATCACAAATACTTTTTTCATTTGAAATTTTAAAATACATTTTCACAAAAACTGTTAGGTCTTTTTGAATTTTTTTTTATTTTGTACTCACTGATCACCTTTATAATCCTGGCAAATTTGATGATTGTAGCATGTATGAGGGCTTTGCTATTAACGTTAAAGTCTAATCCAAAAACATACGGATAAGTTAATTGGCTCCCCCTAAATTGGCCCTAGACTACAGTACATACACTACATAATATAGACATATGGCAATGGTAGGGATTAGATTGTGAGCTCCTTTGAGGGACAGTTAGTGACAAGATATATATATATATATATATATATATATATATATATATATATATATATATATAAACATTGTACAGCGCTGCGTAATATGTCGGCGCTATATAAATACTAAATAATAAATAAATAATAATAAATAATAATCCGTGATCACGTCCATGATCACGGATTTTACAGGCAATTACGGAAAAAATCTGAGTCGAATTCGTAAGTCAGTTTCAAATCAGGATCACAATCACGGCTTATCCGGATTTTGGGACTGCCGTGGCCGGATTTAATCGAATCCGTGATTGGGAGTATCCGAGCATCACTACCCTATTACACCTCTGACACTGGGATTGTCCTTGGCAGGTTTTGGTGCACCATATATCAATTGTTTTGTATAGAGTGCTTGGGGGCCCCAATGTAAAACTTACACTGGGGCCCTCAGTTTCTTAGCTACACCACTGTCGGGAATGCTGGTAAAATCTCGGAAACAAAGGGTCGATCAGGTGCACAGCGGTAATGGCATTCCTGGCAGACCCCCGGCCAGTGTTCCCTCAAGTGTATCAGGGGCCTCCCATGCCCATACTCTGTGTTTTAAATTTAAAGGAACACTATTGATTAAAACTACTTTTTTTAATTTACTATTATTAGGGTACACATTACCACTAGTGCTAGGGGCACTTTATTTATTCACCCAGTTCTCTCTCTCTGCTTAAAAATCATCCTTCCTTCCTCACACAGCTCACAAATATACTTTACTGAGTCACAGCATGCAGGAGACATGAGGGGGCTGATCTGAGGATGTAACAGGTAACTACATGTGCTGTTATATTGCTGTAATGTAACTAGCAGGGAGATGTGTATACACTATTCCTGACTGACTGGCTTGCTTGTGACTTTTCACTCCAGGCTGCACCTACTTTATAGGCTGCTATGTGGTGCTGTGCTGAGAGGGAGAAACGCTGTTTACAGAGGCATTATTAGAAGAAGAAGAAGAAGAGAAGCAAAGATGATAAACACACATTGCTGTAATCTAAAGGGGCCCATACACTGGTGGATTTCAGCCATCGATTGATCGAATTGATTCGATAAAATCGATTGATCGGCTGCAAATCGATGCACGATTGCTTGGCCAATCGATTTGCGGCCAATTTAGATTGATTTGATCTATCTGACAGGATGGAAAAACTAGGTGGATCTGCTGCTGGCAACAGATTGATGGCCCATAGAGTTGCATTGGAACTATCATTTAGATCAATTTTCAATAGATTTCCAATAGATTTAATTTTGAAATCTATTGGAAATTTGTTCCTAATGTGTGGCACACATCATATAGATTCCTGTCAGATTCGACCTGACAGGCATCTGACAGAAATCTATCTGATGGTATCTAGTGACCCCCACTCCCCCTTCACCACGTGACTTCATAGTTTCAGCACTTAGCCATATAAACTTAGCGCTCATGTCAAATGGCCAAATATAATGCAAAGTGGGGAAACCATTTGTGGGCTAAATTTTCTGCCACTGCGGACCAAAGTTGGCAAGAGTTTGACATGTATGCCCTATATTCAATCAAACATAGACCAAATATAACATAGCAAATGTTGAAAATATATATACTGTATATTGTATATTCTGGCATATAAGACTACTTTTTACCCCTAGAAAATCTTCTGAAAAGTCAGGGGTCGTCTTATACGCCGGATGTTATTGATGCTGGGTGATACACGATGCTGATAAGTGATGCGCATACGTGACATGCTGATTATTAATTACTGGGTGATTTTCGGCGGTTCCCACATATGCTGGGGGGAGCTGATCGCTTACGCTACAAGCTCTGGCTCGCCCAGGGGATGGAAGAAAGAGATCACGCCGTGCTCACAAAACACGCCTCTTCCACCGGTCTGGCCAGCGTTATGCTGTTACCGCCTCTCAGATCTCGCTGCAGAAGACTGTAGTGAAGCGGCGCAGGCGAGCATGTGCGAGATCTGAGAGGCAGAGAAGGAGGTAAATAGGATACAAGGGCGGGCCGGATGGGTGAAAGAGGCGTGTTTTATGGGCACAGCGCAATCTATTCTTCCATACCGCTCTGATAAATAGGGAGACAAGGAGAGCTGAACAATCCGCTTATGGAGAAGGTGATTTGGCCAATCCAACCAGTCACTTGTATACTGTTATATACTGGGTACCACATACAGTACAGCACCAGTATCTATTCATCCAATAGCACCATAATATGATTTTTTTATTTTTTTTATTTGTTGTGCGTTGAAAGAGGGGTAGTCTTATACTGCGAGTATATCCCAAACTCTATATTTAAAATAGAAAAATTGGGGGTTCATCTTATATGCCCAATCGTCTTATATGCCAGAATATATGGTGTATATATATGTATATATATAAATATATATATATATATATATATATATATATATATATATATATATATACACATTCGTACACACACACAATATATATATATATATATATATATATCCTATCTAATAATATCCCTGTTTCCCTGCGTCATCCTGTCCATGTGTCCCTGTGTTGCGCTACTGCGCATGTGCAGGACGGACAGCCATTGGGACAGGAGGACGGTGCCAGGGAGTAGGGGGGACAGGTGCGTGCAGTGGATGGTAGCACTGACAGGCAACAGGCGGAGTGAAAAGACCTAGAGCTCGTTTTTAAATGGGCTTAGGTCAACTGATATATATATATATATATATATATATATATATATATATATATATAGATAGATAGATAGATAGATAGATAGATAGATAGATAGATAGATAGATAGATATATATATATATATATATATATATATATATATATATATATATATATATATATATATATATATATATATATACATACATACACACTCATTTGAAATCTACAGTATGTTTTTTTTTTTTTATGTAATAGTGAAAGGGTTGAGAGATGTATGTTAACCACTGTGTCGCATTCCCTCTTTTACTAGAAAAAAAAAGTCACACACCTGAAACAAGCAATCCAGTCAAACATCTGATCTGCATGCTTGTTCAGAGTCTATAGCTAAAAGTATTAGGGAATCAGCTGTACAGCCAGGCCATTTGCATTTTTAAAAGGAAATAAATATGGCTGCCTCCATATCCCTTTCACTTCAAGTAAACATGTAAAATCAGGCCTGGATTTACATCACAGCAGCCTATAGGCCCTGATGTCCTGGCACCTTAGACTTCACCCTCTATGAATGTACAAACCCCCACTGAACCGCACCGCAAGTGTACTGCCTGGCCCAGCTGTCACTTCTCCCTTACTTCCCTTGCCCGTCATAGGTAGAAACAGGTGCTCCTCAGTATTAGGTAGGTAGAGGTGCCCCCAAGTATTAGATAGCTAGAGGTGCCCCCGACTGAAAGGAGATCTGGTTAGTGGAATTCAGAGACCCGGGTGAGTAACATCTCATTTACACTCCGCTCAATGCTCTGCATAGGTAAGGCAAAAGAGAGGCACTTGGGGAGGGGAGTGAGCAGCCTTTCCATCATCTAGGGCCTGTAGGCACGTGCCTACTGTGCCTTATGGTAAATCTGTCCCTGTGTAAAATATAGATACCTGTAAATATTGAAGGGTCTTAATCCATGATGCAGAGCCAGAGTGTTGAGCTACATTGAGCAGCAGGACTAGAAGCATGGATAGTGGAACAGCTGCACTTCAGGCAGCTTGCCACTAGAGAGCACTAAAAACTGTATTCATTTCCTAGACCCAGTTAAAAGAGTCTCATAAATATGGATGACTATGAACTAATCTAAACAAACTCTGCAAAAGCTAATGTCTCTGCACAAGAATTCACCAAAGAAAACTTTGAGAACAAACTCCAGGCATATCTTCTGACCCCCTGTCCCATTTCACACTGCAAGCTTTGCACTGGTTCACGCTGCAAGCGCTTTTGGGCCCTTTTTGACAATTAAAGAAGTGTTCTGTAAATCTAACCCAATGAGGTTGAAGGAATGTGCAAAAATATCCATTTATTCCAAAGTTGCTCTAAAAATCGCATTGCAAAATCGTAATTGCCACTGCTAAGCGATTACCAATTGAGATTGTGTTTTTCAGTGTGAACTAAGCCTAAAGCACACACATTCTCTTAACAGTGTTGGTTGTCATGGCAGCCACTGCAGGTCCTGTACAAAGAACATCTTTGGCATTGCCCAGACAAACCTACAAAACAGCCCTGCAAAGATATATAAGCCCCAGAACCAGGTAATGAATTTCTGCCTAGACCACCAGATGGAAGCCTTGGCAAGCAGTCAGCAATACACTGTGACATCACCCCAAAACATTTGTCCATTTTACTAAAAGCTAGCTTTCACAATGGTGCATCCTTGAAAAATATACACAGCACAACACCTGATTTCTTAGTAATCACCAGTAATCTAACCACGTATCTACTCATTCAATCATTTATCCCTCCATCCATCAATCAATCCATTCTTCACCACTAGCCATCCACTATATATATTATCTCTACACTAATACTCAGTAAAGTAGAAAACCCTACTGTATTTAAATTTACATACATACACTAAGATAAGACTTTAAAGAGAACCAGAGGTGCGTTTGTGAAATCATATTAGGACACAGAGGCACGTTTTGTATGCAATGATCTGCCTCTGTGTCCTTTCAGTGTGCCGCCAGATCCCCCCCCCCCCCCCCCCCCCGGGCTATGCTGTCCCCCATTATAAAAAGCATCATACTAGCGACAATCTGCATTAGGGGATTGGAGGAAGCTTACGGAGGCGGGGAGGGAAGGGACACAGGTGGGGAGCCGCGTTATACAGGAGGAGGGGGAGCGGCGGTGAGTGGGAACATTAAAGTAAATAACAGGCTAGCGACAATCTGTGTGTCGTTAGCCTAGCGCTTTTTATAATGGGGGACAGCATAGCCCGGGGGGGGGGGGGGGGGGACTGGCAGCACACTAAAAGGACACAGAGGCAGGTGATTGCATAGAAAGCGTGCCTCTGTGTCCTAATATGATTTCGCAAACCCACCTCGGGTTCTCTTTAACAATGTCCACTTTCATTCATTTAAACATGGTATAAGACTGGTTCATTCAGGGCCAGATCTTCCATTCAGCAAAGTTAACCACGTGCTCAGGGCGGTGGTATTTAGAGGGCGGCGCCACAGCAAACCAGAAGTTTCAGGGCTGTTTAAACCAGCTGTCAGTACTGGTGACAAGGCAGCTCTCCATACACCCCCCCTTCGCCCCCGGCTAATAGAGGCAGAAACGCAGCTCTGCTCCACGCCTCCTCTCCATATCAGTAGCCACAGGTGCAATATTTACTGCGTCCGGCCACACCTCTAACACCCCCCCCCCCCCCCCCACCCACACACACACACACACACACCAGCCAAGCCAGGATTTTGGGCGCCAGGCTTGTCACGCACACTACCTGAACTTTGACCAGTCTGCATCCATGCCAGCCAGACTATCGCTTGCCATGTCCAAGAAAGTGACAGAGCACCAGGCAAATAGTGAAACGACAGAAAAGCCATTTTGCACATTTGCCAGCCAATGTTGGACTTTTGTCGGTGATGTTACAGCTAAATTGCCGATTTGGTGAAATGCCCAGCCAGTTCCCACTTTCAACGACTTCTGGCCTGGGCAGTAACATATAAATTTTTTGGGCACTGCCTCTTGCTCTATACACATATATAAAATAGTGCCTCTAGGCCATGCATGCTCCCTGTTCTTGTGCAGCAATACCCCTCCCATTCCATGTGCAGCTCCCTCTTCCATGCGTCACATCCATGTGCAGCAGCACTTTTCTCTCATGAACATCTGCCTTGAGCATCAGTTTTCCTTTTTCATATGTTGCTCCCCATTTTCAGCCTCCTTTCATATGTAGCAACTCCTCTTTCATGTCCAGGGGCCTCCCTTGGGCTGCAGCCGCCCAAAGCACAGGCCTTTGTGGCCTTTATAGAAATCCAGCCCTGTATGTAAATGTACACAGTACTTAGCTATCCTGATCATCTTCTTTGCAACATAGTTTACTTCTAAATTATATTTGATGTTCTCTATAAAATCATGTTTTTTATCACCTGCTGCTGCTGGTAAAACTCTTATACTTGCCCAATAACCACCAGCAGTTGAGTTTCATCTCTTGGTGGTACACTGGCACAATCTGAGCCATAGATTCAGCAGCGGCTGTCCCAGGGCAAGTTGTTGTATTATAGGATTGCACATGCCAGGGACAGCAGGCATACTGGTTGGCATAGGTCTGCTGGCAGTAAGTTCAGGGCCCTGAGTAATATCTGCCACAGAGGAAAGGAGGATCCTAAACGGCCAAGATGAGTCAGCTGGTGAGTCACGTAGCAGACCTTACCCTTTCCCTAATAAACGCGGTGCTTTGTCTCCACAGAACAAATTAAAACGCCAGTATTTTTCACAGCGTGCCCTCGGGGGCCGCATGTTAATGCCCGGCTCTGGTAAAGGTTACAGCAAAAGCCAAGTTACAATCGATCTCTTGCTTTTTTTGTAAAGCAATGCAGGCAATGCCCAATCATCCCAAAACCTCCACATCTGACAAGATTGTCATTTTCATTTTAGAAGAATGAAAGGTGAGGATTGAGGTTGAGAATGTTTCAGACAATCCCTCAACTTTGTATCTGGAGATCACAATCTGCTCACGGCAGGAATGCTTTAATAGGACCCTATGGAGCTGAAGGAAGATATAATATGGCGCAGTGTCCTCCTCTTAAGCCTTCGCTGTCACATGACACAAGGAAGCGGCTGGGGGTTAAGCTGTGTCAGGACCTCATTTCATGTTATGTGAGAAAGATCTCAGAAAACTGACGTTACAACATTCTCAAGTCATCCATGGTTAGAATTTGAAATTAACAATTTAAAGCGGTATAAAACTCTGACATAGCATTCAATAAAAACGTGTTTTCTACTTTTGATTACACCTACGGTTATCATATTTGCTTTTGTGCACAAGTTATATTGTCTGTTTACAAATTTCCCAAAGTACAGTACAGTTTATCTGCTCTGAAAGCTGCCATTGCATTTATTGCATAGCTGTTGTCTTTATTATATTACAAAGTATCTAGTGATCATTTGTCTCTTTTCTCAACTTCTGCTTAGCTGCCACTGAGTTTCACCACAGCTGTGAATGCTTACTAATTGGGGCTTATAAGGAAATGTAAACATAAGACAATGTAATCACCACCTCGGCATCGGAACTAAATGTAGCCATAAATCTAGCAATTTTGATTTGATTGACAAAGCGATCAACTTTATTGGTCTATCATATTCAGTGTGGTTGATTAAAAGTCGATTGACTAATAACCAACACATTACAAGCAAGATCCTTTGCGATTCTCCTTCACATTTTAGCTGTGCCTCCATGCACATAAATTAATTGTCAATAGAAATCATGTGAACACGAGCTGATTCCTGTACAATCGACCGATAGCTTCCATCCTGCTCAATTGAAAAAGCTGATCGTTTCAATGTGATATTGGCCAGGTTTTTTTTTTGTGTAGTAGTTTTTATGCTGTAAACAATCTTTTAGAGCAATCTCTTAGAGCTTCATACCACTATAAAGGGACTTTATTCTCAAGTTGATTTTTGAGTTAGAAGGCAATACTAGTATCCGCGCGTATATTTTTCTATGTACAATTAATCTTCTTGTACACAGTTAATTTTTATTTCAGCCTGTGTTATCTACCCTTTGATTAGAAATTATTATTGACAGTGCAGTGCTTTGCTAACTGTTCCTCAAATAATAATTGCAGTATTTGTATAACGCCTTTCTCCTGTCGGACTCAAAGCACTTGCGAGGCAGCCACTAGAGCGCACTCAGTAGGCAGTAGCAGTGTTAGGGAGACTTGCCCAAGAAACTCCTTACTGAAATAGGTGCTGGCTTACTGAACAGACAGAGACGAGATTTGAACCCAGGTCTCCTGTGTCAGAGGCAGAGCCCTTAACCATTACACCATCCAGCCACTGCTCTAGTCCCTACCATTGTCATAGGCTACTGTCCCTACCATAGCCAAAGGCCAATTTTGGGCGTGGGTGGGGGGCCAGTTTATTGCCACCAGTATGTTTTTGGGATGTGTGAGGAAACTGGAGTGCAAACATAAGCTTGAATATTGACTTCCCATCCAAATTTCCATGCAATCAAGCAATTATCAATTAGCTGACAGCAGAGTAATAAAATATCAACCACTGTTTAAAGAGAAACTGCAGTGAAAATAATGTAATAAAAAATGGATCTTTCCTCTCCCTGATTTACATTCTGACATTTATCACATGGTGACATCTTTACTGCTGGCAGGTGATGTCTGTGGAAGGAGATGCTGCTTTTTTGGCAGTTGGAAACAGCTGTTATTTTCCACAATCCAGCAAGGCTCCCACAGTGTGATGTCAGTACCTAGGTGCTGACATCACACTCTGTGGGAGGGGTTTCACCACAATATCAGCCACACAGAGCATCCTGATCATCTGTTCGAGAAAAGGTAAAGATTTATCATGGGAAAGAGGGTATCTGCTACTGATTAGGATGAAGTTCAATCTTTGGTTACAGTGGGATCAGACTCTAGAGTACATCCTTTGAATGCAATTCAATGAATTAAAGGAAATGCTTGGAAACTGGCAGCCTATCACATTTCTTCCAACTGCTCAAAGGCTCAAGCGTTTGAAAGGTAATTAAACAAGGTCCAAAAATTCACTAGCAAAAGGCACTTCCTTTATAGCGCAAGATGCCTAATAGCAAAATATTTGAAAAACAGCTCACTGCCTGCTCCACTTATAGTGCCTTCAGTTATAGTGCCCCCTTCCCCCATAGTTACACCTGGGAGGTAGGGTAAGGCAGTATGCATAGCTTGCCATTCTAAAGACTGAGGGAGTTGAAGTGTAGCAGCCAATAAGAAACAAGTATGGTTAGTCATTCAGTGACAATCTGCATGTATATGCCCCAAATATGTCCCATATGTCCCAAATAACATAATCAGTATAAGGAATATGGAGGAAGCAGCTGCAGGTAGTCTAGCGTCCTCCGCAGCTGCCTCCATTCTGCTGCCCAGTATGTCTGAGGGGAACATGGAGGAAGCAGCCTGGCGTCCTCCGCAGCTGCCTCCATTCCGCTGACCAGTATGTCACCCGTGCCTCCGGCGTCTAGCACGCCGAGGACGGGTTAGTCTGCAGCCCATAGGGTTGTTGTGACGCGTGCGCACGTGCACCATCACGGACTTTATGCGGCGAGGAGGCGGCTCAGCTGACCTACGGGTCGGCTGACGTAACGCCATGCGCCCGCCGCCGCTGATTTGCCGGACGCAGGGGGGCGTGCTGCGAGGTCTCCTCGGGCTCTTAAGCCCGGAGGATTCAGTCCTTCTTTGTCTGCTGTTGCGAATGCTACGTGTTACCACTCAGACCCTTACATAGATCCGGTGTGCTTTGATCCAGGAGGATACCGGGGATTTCACACAGACTAGGATTATCATTGTTATTGATATCTTGCTTGATTACTTGTGTATGACTCTGGCTCTCTTCTGACTTCCCTTTCGCTTAACGTCTCTGTAGTTTAGCCCATCTGATCCTGTTGCTAACTCTGCCTGAATTAGCTTTATCCTCTTGCCTGCCAATTTTGTACTGTATCTTCCTGTCTGTTGCCAAACCAATCTGTCTGACTACTCTACTCACCAGTGAGCCCTTGTCACTGGTGAGGTTCATTACTGATAGTACCCACCAGCTCCTCTGGTGAGGACTACTGTATTGTTACTATCCACCAGCTCCTCTGGTAATAGGCTTCTGTACTAATAGTGCTCACCAGCTCCTCTGGTGAGGGCTACTGTACTAATTACATCCTCCAGCTCCTCTGGTGAAAGCCGCCATACAGATAGTTCCCACCAGCTCCTCTGGTGAGGGCTTCTGCACTGATATACCCACCAGCTCCTCTGGTGAAAGTTTCTATACTGATAATACTCACCAGCTCCTCTGGTGAGGCAATTGCTAGTTATCATTTACTACTGTTGCACCAAGCATTATTCATTATAAATCTCCTGTGTGTGGCTACACCTGTTACACCTTCTGTATTTGTTGTCACGGCACCTTCTGACATACCAGCATTATAGGTGATTCTGCAGATCACCTTATAATCAGGTATATATCTGCATTATAGGTGATACTGCAGATCACCTAATAATCAGATTCTGCCTTTGCTGACACCAATCGTTACAGAGCAGCAGACCAAAATGTCTATGGAGACACTGTGCAGTCAGGTTGAACTCCTGACAACGGCTGTAAACAATTTAACCACCACGGTGAACACCCAACAGACACAGATAGACCAGCTATCTGAGACGGTGCGCACTTTACAACCGCCTAATGCACTAGTGTCATCCGCTTTTGTTATGGAACCCCGGATACCTCTTCCTGAAAGGTTTTCAGGGCATAAGTCTGATTTCCAAATCTTTAGAAATCGTTGCCTTTCCTATTTTGAGTTTGCCTCTTCGGGTTCTGAAAGTCAGAGAGTTACTTTTATAAAGACGTTAATATCTGGAGATTCACAGTCATGGGCCTACAGTCTTCCCACTGGTCATGAGGCTTTAAATTCAGTACAGGAATTCTTTAAGACTATGGCAATTATATATGACGATCCCGATTTGGCAGTGACTGCAGAGAGGAAGTTAAAAACCCTCAGACAAGGGCATAATACTGTTGAAACATACGCAGCAGAATTTAGAAGGTGGGCAGTCTCGGCTAGATGGGGACAGTTTGCTCTTTTAGATTGTTTCTTGTCAGGGTTATCTGATGCTGTTGCCGATCTAATGTTGAGTCACCCAGAATCCAAAACTGTGGATGATGCAATCTCATTAGCTGTAAGGATAGATCGACGAGTTCGCTATCAAAAGCTAATGAGAGGTAAAGCAACAGTAAAAACCAATTCCATCACGTTCTCTGCTCCTACTTCTTCTCGTCCTCAAGATGAGCCGATGCAAATCGGACAATCAAAATTGACTGAGGCAGAGAAAACTAGGAGACGTACTGAGAGACTCTGCTTATACTGTGCTGAGAAAGGTCATATGGTACAGAATTGTCCACAGAAGGCGGAAAACTGTATCGCCTAGGTGTAGCTGGAGGTACTACCCTAGGCGAACCTTTGTTACCTCTAAAAGAAAATTGGTTATTGCTCCCGTGTTCTATCACCTGGGAAGATCAAGTCCTATCTACCCAGGCCTTTATAGACTCGGGCTCAGCAGCTAATTTCATGGACTATGACTTTGCTGCTAAGTTTGGTTTTCCCCTTGTTTCCTTGGGTTGCAGAATATTCGTTACTGCAGTGGACGATTCACCACTGCAGGGGAAACAACCTTTGTCACAGCCTGCTGTAGTGTTGTGTCAGGTGGGGGCACTGCATAAAGAGCAGATACAGTTCTTTGTTCTCAAGATGGCTACTTCCACAGTGATCCTTGGTATGCCGTGGTTGCAAAAACACTCCCCTCAGATCGACTGGAGATCCAGACAGTTGCTTAGCTGGTCCTCCTTTTGCCATCATCATTGTATGGAGAAAATCACGGTTTGTGCTACCAAGGTTCAAATGGAAGGTTTGCCTGCTCAGTATTCGGATTTTGCTGATGTATTTTGTCCCAAAGCGGCAGACAAGCTCCCTCCACATCGGAGAACTGCCCCATTAAGTTAAGATCTGGTTGTATGCCCCCTAGAGGTCATTTGTATAACCTTTCAGGACCTGAAAAGCTTGCTATGCAGGAGTATATTAAGGAAAACTTGGCCAAGGGATTTATCCGTCCTTCTAGGTCTCCGGCCGGAGCAGGATTCTTTTTCATTCAGAAAAAGGACGGTGGCCTGCGGCCTTGTATCGATTACAGAGAGTTTAACAAAATTACTGTAAAAAATCGTTACCCTCTTCCTTAAATTGACGATTTTTTCTCTCAGGTTACGGATGCTTGTATCTTCTCAAAACTTGATCTGAGAGGGGCATACAACCTGGTAAGGATAAGGGAGGATGATGGATGGAAGACGGCGTTTAATACACCCGACGGGCACTACGAGTATCTTGTCATGCCCTTTGGGCTGTGTAATGCTCCAGCCGTCTTCCAGGAACTAATCAATGAGGTTTTCAGAGAAGTCCTGGGGCGATTTGTATTGGTATATTTGGATGATATACTTATTTTTCCCCCAACATGACTGAACATAGAAAGCATGTGAGATTTGTGCTAAAGAAGCTCAGGCAGAATTCTTTATATGCAAAGTTGGAAAAATGCCTTTTTAACCTTCCTGGCGGTAAGCCCGAGCTGAGCTCGGGCTATGCCGCCGGAAGGCACCGCTCAGGCCCCGCTGGGCCGATTTGCATAATTTTTTTTTGCTGCACGCAGCTAGCACTTTGCTAGCTGCGTGCAGTGCCCGATCGCCGCCGCTACTCGCCGATCCGCCGCTATCCGTCGCGCCGCAGCCGCCCCCCCAGACCCCGTGCGCTGCCTGGCCAATCAGTGCCAGGCAGCTCTATGGGGTGGATAGGAATCCCCATGGCGACCGGGTAAGCCCTCCAGGAGATCCCGTTCTTTGAACGGGATCTCCTGATCGCCGATCGCCGGCGGCGATCGGAGGGGCTGGGGGGATGCCGCTGAGCAGCGGCTATCATGTAGCGAGACTATGTCTCGCTACATGAAAAAAATAAAAAATAAAAAAAAAAGATTTGCTGCCCCCTGGCGATTTTTTAGCAAACCGCCAGGAGAGTTAGTGTCTGAGGTTCTTTATCTGGGATACATTATCTCTACTACTGGTCTTTCTATGGATCCCAACAAAGTTTCTGCCGTTCTGGAGTGGCCACAGCCCTTGGGTCTGAAGGCACTCCAGAGATTTATTGGCTTCGCCAATAATTACAGAAAGTTCATCAAAGGTTTTTTCTTCTGTGATTTCACCCCTCACGGAGCTTACCAAGAAGGGGGCTGATACCTATAATTGGTCACCTAAAGCTCATGCGGCACCAAGCATTATTCATTATATATCTCCTGTGTGTGGCTACACCTGTTACACCTTCTGTATTTGTTGTCACGGCACCTTCTGATATACCAGCATTATAGGTGATACTGCAGATCACCTAATAATCAGATTCTGCCTTTGCTGACACCAATCGTTACAATCAGATAATGAGTCCCTCAAACAACATAGTAAGACAGAATGTTCCCCAAATAACGTATTTAAGCAGCATGTTCTCATAAAAGCATAAGTAGGCAATATGTTCACCAAAATAACATAAAAGCAGCATGGCCCACTCTTCACAACATGAAATAGGCAACCATACATTCCACAATATATAGGCATTGTGGCCTTTGGCACTGTGACCAACCCCCCACAATATATATGTATGGCCCAACATATAAACATCACCAGCCCCACAATATATGGGAAGCAAGGTCCCCACAGGATATAGCATGGCCCCCACAATATGCAGCATGACCTCCACAATATACAGGTAGCATAGCCCCTACAAATGCACCATTGTCCCTAGATATGCACCGTGCCCCTCAGATTGCATGGCCCTCACATTGGTATACATGATCCCTAAAAGATATAATTCGGCCCGCAGATATACAGAATGGCAGCTACAATATACAGCATGGCCCCCACAATTCAGTGCACCTTTTAGCAAGTAAACTTTAAGTAGGGGAACTGTCAATCACGTCTACTTACCTAGACTTGGTTTTTCTGTTAGCTACTCTTCTGTTCTCCATCCTTTTGGTCCCACCCATGGGCGTAGGGCCCGTGGTCGCAGGGGTCGCCGTGGCGACCGGGCCGCCTCCTAAAGAGGCGGGGGAGGGGCCCGGGGGACTGGACCCCCCAGGTGTTGAAATCCCCGTAGCTCAATGCGGGGACTGGCTCCCGGAGGCAGAGCAGGGCTACGGCAAGATGGCTGCCGAAGCCTTGCACTAGAGACTATTTGTGTCTCCAGTACAGGGCTTCGGGTGCCATCTTCCCGTAGCCCTGCACTCTGCCTGTCAGCGCGGGAGAAACTGGCTGCAGGAGAGGATCGTCGCTGAGGAGCTGCACGGGGGAGGCTGGCTGCACGTCAGGGAGCTCACGTCAGAGGCTGGCCAGGTGAGTAAATTTTTTTTTTACTTGTACAGGTTTTGTTCTGGTGACTGCTCCCCACGTAGCGTTTTTTTTCTGGTGACTGCTCCCCACGTAGCGTTTTTTTTCTGGTGATTGCTCCCTACATAGCGTTTTTTTTCTGGTGACTGCTCCCACATAGCGTTTTTTTTCTGGTGACTGCTCCCTACATAGCGTTTTTTTTCTGGTGACTGCTCCCCACATAGCGTTTTTTTTCTGGTGACTGCTCCCCAAATAGCGTTTTTTTTCTGGTGACTGCTCCCCACATAGCGTTTTTTTCTGGTGACTGCTCCCCACGTAGCGTTTTTTTTCTGGTGACTGCTCCCCACGTAGCGTTTTTTTTCTGGTGACCGCTCCCCACATAGCGTTTTTTTCCTGGTGACTGTCCCCACATAACGATTATTTTCTGGTGACTGCTCCCCACATAGCGTTTATTTTCTGGTGACTGTCCCCACATAACGATTATTTTCTGGTGACTGTCCCCACATAGCGTTTTTTTTCTGGTGACTGCTCCCCACATAGCGTTTTTTTTCTGGTGACTGCTCCCCACATAGCGTTTTTTTTCTGGTGACTGCTCCCCAAATAGCGTTTTTTTCTGGTGACTGCTCCCCACATAGCGTTTTTTTCTGGTGACTGCTCCCCACGTAGCGTTTTTTTTCTGGTGACTGCTCCCCACGTAGCGTTTTTTTTCTGGTGACCGCTCCCCACATAGCGTTTTTTTCCTGGTGACTGTCCCCACATAACGATTATTTTCTGGTGACTGCTCCCCACATAGCGTTTATTTTCTGGTGACTGTCCCCACATAACGATTATTTTCTGGTGACTGTCCCCACATAGCGTTTATTTTCTGGTGACTGCTCCCCACATAACGATTATTTTCTGGTGACTGTCCCCACATAGCGTTTATTTTCTGGTGACTGCTCCCCACATAGCATTTATTTTCTGGTGACTGCTCCCCACATAGCCAGAGGTGCTCTGCTTGCTATAACTGAATTGCTGTTGTTTATCCCTTGCTTATTGCCTGAAGAAGTGGGCTGTGCCCGCGAAACGCGTTGCATCTTTGGGGTATTTTCAATAAATGTGTATATCTATACATTTACAGTCCTTGGGTGTCTGCTTTAACGGAGGCGAGTCCACCACTTCCTCCCAGCAATTTTTTAAAAATTTTATGTACTTTTATCCTTCTGGCGCCTCTGTTCACCTACCAATATATTTGAGTCCACCCCAGGTGGAGGGGTGGTCTACCCCCTTTCTTCCTATCTACAGAGAGCGACTTCTTAATCCTGAGTGAGGACAGGTCTAATCTCCTCACCTGCCTAATGAGTGGTTACCTAGGTGGTAACCCGTGTTTGTGAGTATTACCATCTCACTGTTTCATTTATCCAATCAATTTTGACATACTACACCATATTGGGCTCTCGATTTCTCTTCAACTTTTGCTCCCCACATAGCGTTTATTTTCTGGTGACCGCTCCCCACATAGCGTTTTTTTCTGGTGACCGCTCCCCACATAGCGTTTTTTTTCTGGTGACTGCTCCCCACATAGCGTTTATTTTCTGGTGACCGCTCCCCACATAGTATTTATTTTCTGGTGACCGCTCCCCACATAGCGTTTATTTTCTGGTGACTGCTCCCCACCTAATGATTATTTTCTGGTGACTGCTCCCCACATAACTATTATTTTCTGGTGACTGCCCCCACATAACTATTATTTTCTGGTGACTGCCCCCACATAACGATTATTTTCTGGTGACTGCCCCCACATTGCGTTTATTTTCTGGTGAAAGCTCCCACATTGTGTTTATTTTCTGGTGAATGCCCTCACATTGTGTTTATATTCTGGGGAATGCCCTCACATTGCGTTTATTTTCTGGTAAATGCCCTCACATTGCGTTTATTTTCTGGTGAAAGCTCCCACATTGTGTTTATTTTCTGGTGAATGCCCTCACATTGCGTTTATATTCTGGTGAATGCCCTCACATTGCGTTTATATTCTGGTGAATGCCCTCACATTGCGTTTATATTCTGGTGAATGCCCTCACATTGCGTTTATTTTCTGGTGAAAGCTCCCACATTGTGTTTATTTTCTGGTGAAAGCTCCCACATTGTGTTTATTTACTGGTGAATGCTCCCATATTGCAATTATTTTCTGGTGAATGCTCCCACATTGCGATTATTTTCTGGTGAATGCTGCGCACATAACGATTATTTTCTGGTGAATGCTGCGCACATAACGATTTTCTGGTGAATGCTGCACACATAACAATTTTTATCTGGTGAATGCTGCGCACATAACGATTATTTTCTGGTGAATGCTGCGCACATAATAATTATTATCGGGTGAATGCTGCACACATAACGATTATTTTCCTTCAGACTGGCATCTTGCTACTAATTGCCCTATTTCCTCTGGGTGCTGCGTATGTTTGCAAATTGAACGTGGCAGCCATGCTGCTGGAAAGCGGAATTGATATAGCCATGCCATGCACAGCTATGGGGATTTGGATATGTGTGTGCTTCGGGTGTTGCGAGGGGGGCTGTTGTTACCGGGAGGGGGGGGGCCCACATCCAGATTCCGCATCGGGGCCCAGAGGTTTCTAGCTACGCCACTGGTCCCACCACAAGACTTCACACAGTTGTCCATTCCAATTGCAGCTGGCACGTCTCCTGCACATGTGTTTTGTCTCCAGAACTCCTTCTCTTGTTTTCTCTCTCAGCGGCGGCATCAGTAACAGAAAGGAGAAGAGCGGAAGGATTCAGAAGCTATCTGGAGAGTATCAGCAGTGGCTATGACACCCAACAAAACCATGCTACAGCTAGAGTCTTCAAATCCAGCAAGTACCCATCTATGCTTATAAGGCCCTTATTTATAGTGTTTTCTCCACTATAGTGCCTTTGTTTTTGTAATGATCGCTGCTGCAGCAGCCATTACTGGAAGTAGTAGTGCTGCAGCTCAGGCAGTTCTGATCTATTTCCATGCAAGTTGCATAGCTTTGTCTGTCTTTCCCTGCTGTCAGCTTGTGACTGATTATCATTCACCTGTGTGGGAATCTGCATGTCTGCTCCCATTGGATGACCTCAGTATAAAGATCTGCTTCCTGCAGGGTTTCCTTGGGTTTTCATAGCTTCAGCTTAAGCCTGCCTTGCTGTCGCTTTAGCCCCCGATCGTGTTTCTTGTTATAAAGATACTTTGCTGGTCTTTGCATCATATATTGGTTCATTGCCAATATATATGCATACCAGCACGTTTATTATTTTCCTTGTATTTGTGTTACGTTAATACATCAGTGTCGCTGATGTATACGTACACGAACTGTTTATATCCTGTGTGCAGTTAGTCAGCTTTCCAGCACGTTTTGGTAGGTTGCGCGTACCGTGACCACCCGTGCTGAGGTAGTTACCCTGCTCCTGGTTCTGCTTGTGGATTGCGTTCATCTCTGCGAAGAGATAACGAATCCTTCTGAATCCTGTTCTGTTACTGTTTGTGGATTGCGTTCATCTCTGCGAAGAGATAACGAATCCTTCTGAATCCTGTTCTGTTACCGTTTGTGGATTGCGTTCATCTCTGCGAAGAGATAGCGAATCCTTCTGAGTCCTGTTCCCTGTATTGCTCCAGTCTAAGTCAGTGTTCCAGCTTATGTCATATATCGGTTCATTGCCGATATATACATATGTTAGTCAGACGTTACAAATAGTTTCATTGATAGCTGTAATTGTAATGCGCTAGGAAAACATACTTATTGTATATTTATCTGTGTTACGTTCATCTATCTTAATCCTGCTATTTTCTGACTATCCTGTCCTGTCTTTGTGAGGCACGCCATCGCCGCATCGCATTGGCTGCCTCATTCCAGTCTGTCTGGTTTTGGACGCTTGCTGTCGCTAAGTAGCCGCTAGCTAGCAAGCGTTCATTCTGTCTACCTGTCCTGATCTCCTCAGTTCTGGTTTATGCGCTCAGCGCTACTTTGCGCTGAGACGTTATAACGAAAGCATTGTTTGTGGCTGTCAGATCTGTACCGGCTCTGTGCGCCACAATCTTCTATTGGAGTCAGTCCTCCCCTCCACTATACTAGGGATAGCCTGTTTCCTGGTGCTAGTGTGTGTACCTCCTCCACGCCAGCTCATGCGTTGCATGCTGACTGTGGAGAATACACCACCAAGCGTTACAGTTTTAGTGCTTCATTTCATTGTGCCTGGTTCTTGCCTACAGCATCTGTTGTTGACTATGATGTGGAGGGTAGGATAGGGAGCAGGTGAGACCCATGTGGAGGACCTGGAAGATGATGATTTGTGATGCCACGGTGAAAATTGGAACAGGGTAGCAAAATGTCATTTTTCCACTGCATAGCCAACCTTACATGAGGATGTGATATATTTTGCACCCTAGGCGGTCACTGAGTGGGCCGTATTACCAGGAGCGTAACAAGATGTCTTGGAAACACCCAGGGGCTCACAGGCCCCCCCCATCAAAATTTTGATGGGGCACCCTCAACATTGACACCTCTCCCCTTGGTAATCTGCTAAGGCGACAGGTGTGGCCATTATGATCCCCCACCCAAAACATAACAAGTGTGGCCACAACAACAACTGATCTGGAGGATGGACCCTTTTATAGGGTAGAGGGTAACTACTTGAGGCCCCTCACAGCCCTGCGCCCCCTGCAGTTTGAGAGGGACCTTTCTCCGTACATGGCCAATGTGCCCATATCTATGACGCTTCAATGATGGCGGTAGTTCGATTGTTTTACTGCTAAGGTTTGGATTAGCACATTTCACTTGGTCTGCATGTACTGTTTGAGTAATGTGCAAATCCTCTGGTAACATGGAGAACAGCTTTCGAAAGGAAATCATTGGTACGAAGGAAATCCAAATTGGAAAGATGTAGCTTTACACTACCTAATTTTATCTGTAGGAAAAAACATGTAAAATAATTTGATTGACTGAATCTTCTTGGAGGAACAAATAAATCAACAAATAAAGATAATAAATGTTTTTCTTTAATAAACAGGAATATTTTCACAAGATAGTCAATATAAAAATGGACAAATCCAAGTGATCTTTTGTTAAACACATCATATAATATAAGGAATTTCTCATTTAATTGTATTAATAATACGATTTTACAGAAAAAATTATAATTAATCAGTATGAGAGTGTTCACATATGAGCAGTTCAATTCCGATCCGCTCACCAAAGCGCTGTCTGTACCATTTTCTGAGCGATTTGCCTATAATGGAAGGTATAGGGAAATTGCAAAGTGCTTGAAAAAGCACTTTGTATAGCAATTTTCCCAAGCGCTTTCATGAATAAATACATTGTATTTTTTAATTTCCGGGTACAAGAGTTCATTTCCTGACTGACATCAGGAAGTGGAAAAAAAATCCCTCTGCAAATGCGCTTAAAAAAGCGCTTTATACAGCGCCGGGAAAGGCGATTTTAAAAATGGAAAGAAATTGCTCAGAGCTTGAAAATGTTTATGATGTGAACAAGGTTTTACAGCAATGGCAACAGTACACCCTTTGCAGAGCACCCTTGCCCAATGTTATGGACAAGGAGATCTTCCAGAACTCAGGTGTGCAGGAGAAGGGGATGGTTAATCCTGGTACACACATCCTATTTTTGTTGGTCAATCACGGGCCAATTTTACCACTTCCATATAGTATTTTAAATAAAAAAAAGTCTTTTTTTTTTTTTTTTGATAAATAACTGAAAAAAAGTCATTTTTTATCTGTATGCTTCTTTTTATTTGTGTATATGTTACGGCCAGAACCCGAAGTTTGGCCACTTCTAGTTCTGGCCGGCCACTTCGGGTTCTGGCCGGCCAATGTGCAAAGTGGCCGCTGCGCTGCGGCCAATATGAGGAATGGAATGATTCATGTAACATGAATGTATCTTCTGGCTGCAGCGCAGCGGCCAAATGTATCGCAACCTAGTTAATTTAATGACATTAAGCCAGCGGCAATGAAACAGATGAAGCCGCCGGCTTTTGCTCTGCCTCTCTCTCCTTCTCTTACTATGGGCAGCCGGTGGGGACACGCGTGTCCCCTCCGGAGTCGTTCGTCGCGGCAGGGAAGCCTGCCGTTCTTGCAGAGCGGGTGCTGGCAGAAGCAATGCCTGCAGCCTCCCCGCTCTGCTTTCCTGGCGCGACAAACTACTCTCGGACACGCGTGTCCCCGCCGACTGGCCATAAGAAAAGGAGAGAGAGGCGGGGAGACAGGAGAGAGAGGCAGAGCAAAAGCCGGCGGCTTCATCTGTTTCATTGCCGCAGGCTTAAGGTCATTAAATTAACTAGGTTGCGATACATTTGGCCGCTGCGCTGCGGCCAGAATATACATTCATGTTACATGAATCATTCCATTTCTCACAGTGGCCGCAGCGCAGCGGCCACTTCGCACATTGGCCGGCCAGAAACCGAAGTGGCCAAACTTTGGGTTCTGGCCGTAACATATACGTTGATGTTTTTCCACTATTTTCCACTGTAGTTTTCTTTCTTCTTTAAATCTAATTCTGTCTTTTTTTTTTTGTTCCTTTTTTTTTAACTTACTTATTTTTATCTTGCCAAAGTATAAATATGAAAATGATAGAGAAAGAAAGAGTACAGATAAAAAAGAAAACATTTTTTCTCCTTTTGGTTATTTTAGTAAAATATTTCCCAATTATTTATTTTACATAAAATTTAGCAAATTTGTATTATTATCCTTTTATGGCACATAAGTACAGGTTCCAAAAAGTACCCTGGTAAGAGGGCAGATCCTTGTGGTACCACCCCCGTATCCTCTTGGGTACTAGAGGTGGGCAAAAGCTTTTTGTCCATTACATTACATTGGCCAAAGACGTTCCGTAAAGGAAGGAAGGAAAGTCAAAAGTTCATAAACTCCAAATTTCCTGGTGAATGAAGAAAACCTAATTAAGTAAATGAAACAATTGAAACATGCAGGCCAGTAACCCCGAAGGGGTTCAATCCCTGTAGTCAGTCTAGTGACAGAAAGCACCGCACATGCACCTGGGCTTGCTGCCTGGGTGTGGAGAGTGCAGTCCATGAAGGGATACACTGGTCTTTCTTTACAGTCTTGCCTGTAACATAGCCGCCGGGAGATTTCGGAACAGGGGAAAGCCGATAAAGGGCTTACCCTACTCCTGCACAAGTCCCGGCAGCATTAATTACTATTCCCCCTCCAGGCAGCCATGGATAGTGGGGGAACTACGTAATTCGGCTTCTAGCTATTGCTGGCGGCCAGGGCCAGATTAACCATAAGGCACTGTAGGCACATGCCTACAGGCCCCTGATCAAGGAGAGGCGACTCACTCCCCTCCCCTAGTGCCTCCTTCCCTATGCAGAGTCCTGAGTGAAGCGTAAATGATGAGATCTCCCTTCAGTCAAGGGCATGTCTAGCTACTTAATGCTGAGGTACCTCTAGCTACCTAATACTTGGGGGCACCTGTGGCTACCTATGACGGGCAAGGGAAGTAAGGGAGAGGTGACAGCTGGGCCCGCCAGTACACTTGTAGTGCGGTTTAGTGGGGTTTTGTAAGTTCATGGAGGGCGAATCTAAGGTGCCAGGACATCTGTACCTATAGGCTCCTGTGATGTAAATCTGGGCCTGCTGGTGGCCAGATTACAGTATTCTTTTAGTGATTTGTGCCATGGGCATAGCAATCACCCCTGCAACCCTTGCCATCGCTGGGGAGGCCCCTCTTGATCCCTCTCTCCGAGTCCCCAACTGCGAAGTACAGCCAATTAGCAAAAGACTTCCTTTTCTTTCACAAAAACCATCCCTGCCACCTCCTCCTGCCATGCAGAGTGGCGTGTAGCTGGAGCGTAAGTAATTTCTTCCTGCTTCTGGATGCTGCTTAACAGCAGAACACTCCCTGCTGCCATTCGCCGGCTCCCAATCATGTGACCCTCATAGGGTTCGGGGACCAAGGGGGCCCCATGACATTTTTGCAGGGAGGCCCTATTAAGACTAGTTACGCGCCTGATTTGTGCTCCATCTTCTGACAGCGCCAAAATCAGTCACTGAGCGCTGCTATATATAATTGCTATTACGGTCTATGGTGGCACCGGCTGCGCCCCAACTCTCCTGTGCTATTTCTACAGCGCTCGCCTTACAGACCTACAAAACTGAATGTATGAAGTACTGTAAGGATCCGCTCAGCTGGCTGCACAGGCAGACAGCTGTTTGACCATTCCTTGTGTCTGAGGGATGCAGGGCTCTATCTTGCAAGTTCCAGACCTGATGTTTTGGAGGTTTCCAAGTTCCCCCTAAAGGGGGCAGAACTTCTAGGAGATACCTCCTGCCCCCCAGATCCGTCTGAGGTTTTGCCCACTTCAGTAGGCATTGCTCTTATGCTGACTACCTTTGCAGCTCTTGTAGAGCTTCACTCATGTGTAGTCAATGATGATATTACAGTCACAGAAAATTCTGAATTTAAGTCGGAGTCTTCTTTTGAAAGACCAGTACCTGTGACCTCCACTCATGATGATTTTCTGCCCGGTACTGGTTTTGGTCATGTCATGTCGGACTCTGAGGTTGGCAGTTCCCCGACATGTCCTGAGGTTTCTCCTGTGCTGGTGTACCCCAATGTGCTCTGTGACCCAGAAAGCCCAAGTGTGCCTCGGTTACCAGCATGCTCAGATGCTTCCTCGGTGGAGACATGCTCTGATATGGCCTGCCTGCTTGCATGCCCAAAAGTGGTCCCTAAAAGTCCTGATCTTGATGGGTGTCCTTGTAATTCTGAATCCGGAATAGTCATTGGTTTCATAGGAGGGCTGGATGGTTCTCCATGTGAGCCTGGTGATTGTTCTGCCCTCTTGGGATCTCTGTGGAGCTTCAAAAGGTTCTGGGAGATTCCGGGAGAAATTTTGCTTGGTGCCCTGGATAAGATCAACAGTGGCTTTTGTGTTGTAAGGGACACTTCGAACAGGTATTGTGGCAGGTTTGGTGTTTTCGGACGCTCCCTGGAAGGTGGTGGGTATTGTCTGGAGGGTGTCGATGGCTTCTTCTCTGGCGTTCACAGTCCTGATGGGTGTTATACTGAGACTGGTAGTACTGATGGGCATGTTTCGGTGGCTTTTGTTTCCGATGAGGTCGGATTCGGCTGGACTGACTCTGGAATTGGGCCTTGTCGGGCTGTCCCGACGTTCATGAGTCTTCAGTTGGAGTTTTTTGGAAATACCAGTTCTGAGGGACGTCTGGAATCCGTCCCTAGAGGAGGGGGTACTGTAAGGATCCGCTCAGCTGGTCGCACAGGCAGACAGCTGTTTGACCATTCCTTGTGTCTAAGGGATGCAGGTCTCTGGATAAGAGACCTGGCTCTGTCTTGCAAGTTCCAGACCTGCTCTGCTGCTGAGAGATTTGCATACATTGGTTATGCAAATCATCTAGCTGCTGGCAGTATAAAGGTTGGGATCACCCACAATCCTTTGCTGGTCATTTCTTCAGGGTTTGTTGTAAACACTCCTAGAGTGTCAGCCATGCCATTTCTTGTTCAAGTTATCTTAGAGTAATTCTCGGAACTGTACTAGGCAGTTCCCAGTGCAGTTAGATTGCATATCGGTTTTGTCTGTCTGTTGCAATTGTCCTGTCCCAGCGGTGGTCGACAGGAAATCGTTCTGTTTGCCTGGGTGCTAACCGGGGCAGCGGTTGCTACCGGTAGCCCCTTCTGATCTGTCTTGCCTGGATCGCACTAGTCTTGCGCTAGCGCTGTGGATCCTTCTGTTCTGTTTTCCTGGATCGCACTAGCCTCTAGCGGTAGTGCTGTGGATCCTTCTGATCTGTCTTGCCTGGATCGCACTAGCCTTGCGCTAGTGCTGTGGATCCTTCTGTTCTGTTTTCCTGGATCGCACTAGCCTCTAGCGGTAGTGCTGTGGGTCCTTCTGATCTGTCTTGCCTGGATCTCACTAGCCTTGCGCTAGTGCTGTGGATCCTTCTGTTCTGTTTTCCTGGATCGCACTAGCCTCTAGCGGTAGTGCTATGGATCTTTCTGATCTGTCTTGCCTGGATCGCACTAGCCCCTAGCGGTAGCGGCTGTGGATCCTTCCTAGCTTATTCCTGTTCTCCGTTTGTCTGTCTTGTCTGATATGAACGCTTGCTGTAGGCTCGGTGAGGTAACCGTTAAGCAAGCGCTCGAGTTCTCTGTTTCGTGTTTGTCTGTCGGTGGTTAGTTAGGCGTGCTTGTCTCTGTTGTGCTTAACACGCGGAGACCGCGCTGTAAACGCGTTCGCTGTTGCGAATGAGTGCGGTGTTCGCGTTTAGTTAGCGTTTGTTATTTTCGTTACTTCTCATTGTCATTTGCTGTGCCTTTGCTCCTCTCGTGTTCTGTTCTGATTTGTCTTGTGTCACTTCTGCGTTCCTACTTTTGTTTCTGCTGATGTGTGTTCACCGTCGCAGGGTCGCGACTAGATTGGTGAACACACATTATTCCTGTACCTGTGCCCTTTCTCTTTAAGGGCTGTCCAGCCCCGCATTGTCTTGATCTGTACAATCCCCATCTGGCATCTGTGGCCGTGCAGCGATTGTACTCGTCTGCACCCCACAGCGCCATCTGCCGGTGGGATTTGCCCTCTACTGGTGCTTGCACCAAAGATGGGTTCCCCCCTTCATACACTTGTGGAGGATTTCCGCCGTGTCAGCGCACGTCTTGTGCGCTGACCACAGAGATTATTCCGCAAACGTTACAGAATGACCAGCCAAACCGTAATTCCCAGTGTAGAGGGAATTTCCGATTTGTACACTTTTGTTGAATATGGGTCCTGTGTCTTTAAGAGCTTCAAAAAAACTGGATTCAGAGACTAAGCAGGATTTCCTCTCTGAATGTGTAAAATTTTGTCTGAATCCTACCTTTCAAATTACTGTTCCATCCACGTCAGCTCTTGAATTTGCTTATGTGCTCTTTCAAGGAGATCTGTTCACCTGGGCTTATAATATATTAAAAGTCAATTCTTGGAATGATAATCTGTATCAGTTTCTTACATTGATCTTCTCTCACTGGTTTAAGCTGCCTTGTTTACCACCTGCTCTGTTTGAGTTTGTAGCTGTTAATAAGTCAGCTGATCTATCCCTTCCATACAAAACCATGCAGTATGACAATCAGTTCAATGTTTCTGTTGCCACTTCAGGTTTTAAACAGCAGCCATCCAAAGTTGCTAAAAAGAAAAAATCTAAAAAACACAAACATCTGAATAAAATGTTTCCTAGTGATGTTGACAATGATGTTGCTCAGTGTCAGGATTTTTTGCCCCAATCTGAAGCATTTGTGGATCCCTTAATAGGCAAAATTATTTTCTATATTAAAGGAGTAAGAAAGTCTATGCATATTCCTGACCCCAACCCTTATGAGTGCTACTTAGATACCGGGTTGTTTGAGCCCCCATTTGCTCCATGGGAAATTGGAGCGTTGGTTGATGAGTTCGAGATGGATTGGAAGGCGTTTTGCGATTTCTACATCGCAGAAAGCGCAGAGACGCTAAACACTTGTTTAAATTCTGTGTACACTTTGATAGATTCTGATGAGTGTGACTACTGTTTTGTGGATCCAGTGATGTGTGTCTGGCAGACGATCTTGGATGAGTTGCACACACACCAGTCAATTGATTCCAATAGAGAGACATCGTTATCGAATGATTGTTCCGGCCTTCCTGGGGTAAAGCATGTGAGTTTGGACACCTTACGATCTGAAATGAATGGGTGTACCTTTGTGGTTTATTCCTGTGCGAATCCTGAAAGATTCTCTCCTGACTGTGTGCAGTTTGAATCTATGCGATCTAATGCCTGTTTCTCGGATGTTCCTGCAAAGTGTGATCAACATGAATGTGTCATTCCTCTCAAAGGTAGACGGGATCCTTTGTCATCAAAAAACAGATCTTTAAGATCTTCCATCTATGATCCTGCCATGGGGAAAAGTCCTAAATTATGCAGCATCAAAAGTAAAATTAATATGTCTAATAAAGTTTCTCCTTTTGTTGTCGCCACCTCTTTTGCAAATGAATCTATGTCTCATTCTGTTCACACCTGTGAAGGCCTGTTGCCTGATAACAGTTGCTCCAGTGTTTCTGTCCTAAATGCCTTACAGTCTGCTCCGCAGATCGCGGAGGTTTGCGCTATGGAAGCGTCAGTTTCACAACCTAAAGCGATCTTGGATTTGCAAATTTTGCGTTCTGTCTCCTCGGATTCGACATCGTTAGCCAAGTCTAAGAGTGAGACAGCACTTTGGTTTTGCGAATCTGACTCTGAAGCATCTTTGCTGGGTCCAGAGAAGGTTTCTTTGAGCCTGCCCTGTACCATGAATAACAATATGATGTCCAATCGCACTGACATTTGGGAGTCCCTTTCTTGCTTTGAAGAAAGTACTGGCTCTCCACCCTGTACTCTGGATGAGTCAATATTGCCTTGTACAATATCTCCTGCAGTGTCCCTAGAGGCTCGTCTAGGTATTGCTGCTATTCTCACCTGTTTTTCTGCAGTTTTGGAGTTGCAAGCTAGTTTGACTGCTACGCAGAATTCTGGGGGCAGTGAGATTGAAGTTAGGGAGTCAGTGTGTGTTCCAGTAAATATTTCTGTACATCCCGCTCATGATGATGAAATTCAGTCTCCCCTTATGGTGGAACCATTCCTGGGACATCTGCCCTGTCTGCAGGAGGTATTTAATGTTCAGCCCTGTAACATGGATAGTTCAGAATCCTTCACAGAAAACTTGGAAAATGACATTTCTGAGGTCTTAGTTGATGTTTTGGAGGTTTTCAAGTTCCCCCTAAAGGGGGCAGAACTTCTAGGAGATACCTCCTGCCCCCCAGATCCGTCTGAGGTTTTGCCCACTTCAGTAGGCATTGCTCTTATGCTGACTACCTTTGCAGCTCTTGTGGAGCTTCACTCATGTGTAGTCAATGATGATATTACAGTCACAGAAAATTCTGAATTTAAGTCGGAGTCTTCTTTTGAAAGACCAGTACCTGTGACCTCCACTCATGATGATTTTCTGCCCGGTACTGGTTTTGGTCTTTTCGTGTCAGACTCTGAGGTTGGCAGTTCCCCGACATGTCCTGAGGTTTCTCCTGTGCTGGTGTACCCCAATGTGCTCTGTGACCCAGAAAGCCCAAGTGTGCCTCGGTTACCAGCATGCTCAGAAGCTTCCTCGGTGGAGACATGCTCTGATATGGCCTGCCTGCTTGCATGCCCAAAAGTGGTCCCTAAAAGTCCTGATCTTGATGGGTGTCCTTGATATTCTGAATCCGGAATAGTCATTGGTTCCATAGGAGGGCTTGATGGTTCTCCATGTGAGCCTGGTGATTGTTCTGCCCTCTTGGGATCTCTGTGGAGCTTCAAAAGGTTCTGGGAGATTCCGGGAGAAATTTTGCTTGGTGCCCTGGATAAGATCAACAGTGGCTTTTGTGTTGTAAGGGACACTTCGAACAGGTATTGTGGCAGGTTTGGTGTTTTCGGACGCGCCCTGGAAGGTGGTGGGTATTGTCTGGAGGGTGTCGATGGCTTCTTCTCTGGCGTTCACAGTCCTGATGGGTGTTGTACTGAGACTGGTAGTACTGATGGGCATGTTTCGGTGGCTTTTGCTTCCGATGAGGTCGGTTTCGGCTGGACTGACTCTGGAATTGGGCCTTGTCGGGCTGTCCCGACGTTCATGAGTCTTCAGTTGGAGTTTTTTGGAAATACCAGTTCTGAGGGACGTCTGGAATCCGTCCCTAGAGGAGGGGGTACTGTAAGGATCCGCTCAGCTGGCTGCACAGGCAGACAGCTGTTTGACCATTCCTTGTGTCTAAGGGATGCAGGTCTCTGGATAAGAGACCTGGCTCTGTCTTGCAAGTTCCAGACCTGCTCTGCTGCTGAGAGATTTGCATACATTGGTTATGCAAATCATCTAGCTGCTGGCAGTATAAAAGTTGGGATCACCCACAATCCTTTGCTGGTCATTTCTTCAGGGTTTGTTGTAAACACTCCTAGAGTGTCAGCCATGCCATTTCTTGTTCAAGTTATCTTAGAGTAATTCTCGGAACTGTACTAGGCAGTTCCTAGTGCAGTTAGATTGCATATCGGTTTTGCCTGTCTGTTGCGAGTGTCCTGTCCCAGCGGTGGTCGACAGGAAATCGTTCTGTTTGCCTGGGTGCTAACCGGGGCAGCGGTTGCTACCGGTAGCCCCTTCTGATCTGTCTTGCCTGGATCGCATTAGTCTTGCGCTAGCGCTGTGGATCCTTCTGTTCTGAATCCTGGATCGCTCTAGCCTCTAGCGGTAGTGCTGTGGAACCTTCTGCTCTGTCTTGCCTGGATCGCACTAGCCTTGCGCTATTGCTGTGGATCCTTCTGTTCTGTTTTCCTGGATTGCACTAGCCTCTAGCGGTAGTGCTTTGGATCCTTCTGATCTGTCTTGCCTAGATCGCACTAGCCCCTAGCGGTAGTGGCTGTGGATCCTTCCTAGCTTATTCCTGTTCTCCGTTTGTCTGTCTTGTCTGATACGAACGCTTGCTGTAGGCTTGGTGAGGTAACCGTTAAGCAAGCGCTCGCGTTCTCTGTTTCGTGTTTGTCTGTCGGTGGTTAGTTAAGAGTGCTTGTCTCTGTTGTGCTTAACACGCGGAGACCGCGCTGTAAACGCGTTCGCTGTTGCGAATGAGTGCGGTGTTCGCGTTTAGTTAGCGTTTGTTATTTTCGTTACTTCTCATTATCGTTTGCTGTGCCTTTGCTACTCTTGTGTTCTGTTCTGATCTGTCTTGTGTCACTTCTGGCGATAGCCCTTCTCGCGATCGCGTTCCTACTTTTGTTTCTGCTGATGTGTGTTCACCGTCGCAGGGTCGCGACTAGATTGGTGAACACACATTCATCCTGTATCTGTGCTCTTTCTCTTTAAGGGCTGTCCAGCCCTGCATTGTCTTGATCTGTACAATCCCCATCTGGCATCTGTGGCCGTGCAGCGATTGTACTCATCTGCACCCCACAGCGCCATCTGCCGGTGGGAATTGCCCTGTACTGGTGCTTGCACCAAAGCTGGGTTCCCCCCTTCATACGCTTGTGGAGGATTTCCGCCGTGTCAGCGCACGTCGGAGATTATTCCGCAAACGTTACAAGTACACTCTTATACGCTCTGAGAACAACAACATATTAAAGCTGCTATATACTGGAAGCAAGAAGCTGTGCTTGGGATTTTTGTGTTTGTTGGGAGTGCAATGCAAACATTCAGTGTGTATTAAGCGTATATAATAACTTTATTTCCTGGCATGGTATAGCTAAATGCAGTTGTGGGATTGAAAAAGTACTGTATCTGGAGGACAATCATGATTACTGTATGTCATTGATATAGGCCTGTTTGCATTATTTGCAAGATACTGATATATTCATTCATAATATCCACCTAATATTTCATTCATTCATAATATCCACCTAATATCTGGCTTTTTTTATATATAAAAACTGCATGTAATTTGGTAATATCTGCATATCAATGAGCTCTGCTTGGTGTTTGTAAAATATGTGTCTGCCATTCATAATACGATCTGCATGCCATTAATATCTACCTCTTATTGGTATTTTATCTGCCTGCAGTTGGTAATATCTGCCCATCATTGGGAACTGCTTGTCATTGGTACAGTCTGCATGATGGTGCCAATACATGGGGAAAAAATATATATTTTTTCGATTAGATAATGTCATTTAATTTTTCCGTTAGAGGGAATATAAAGATTTTTCCAAACTGTCCAATCGGATTTTTATTTAAAAAAAAAAAAAAGGGATAAGCGTTCGTTTTTCTTGATAAAAAAAAAAGATTATTTTCGTCTTTCATTTGATTGATCATTTTGGTCGAATGAATGGGGAAATTGAACATTTTTATTGTACCGTGTATGGGAACTAAAAGAATTTGTTGATTACTGTAACTGATAAATGCCTGTCAGTGAAATGGCACACACACATGTGGCATATCTGCAGCAGTGACATGTGCCCCCCAATCTCTATCAGTCACAGGGAACTAGAGATGGATTAAGATGTAAAGGGGCCCTGGGCAAGCTAGTAGATTTGGGGCCCCTTGTGGTCCTTTTGGTAAGTTGAAGTAAAGAGGGGTCAGAGAAGGTGGCTGGTGGGCCCCTTGACACCCACTAGGCCCCAAGCACCTGCCTAGGTGCCTGGTGGATGATCCTGCTCTGCAGGGAAGCCCTTCTCCTCAGTTTCTGTCAGAAATCATTGTGGTTCCCGCAATCTTTGTTAACAGAGGGAGGGACACCATATGGGGGTGTCTGCAAGATTCAGTAGGGAGGTGGAAAGCCACGATACATTTTATGGACACTGGGAGACCTTTATCAGGACCAATGGCATTCCATGCAAAAAAAACTCATGCAAAACTGGAGCAGATGCCTAGATCAAAGATCCTAACTGGTCCTGCTAAGCAAGCAACTGCACCACTTTTGCAATAGTTTTGCTACATCTTCCTTCTATTGGTATCTGCACTAGTGATGATCGTATTCTGCACATTTTTTCGCAATTACAGCCATGCGCAATTACAATTTGGACATTCAAATGATTTTGCGTAATCCATTTGTAATTTCACGTTATTACGTATGTAAAATTTTGCTTAATTTTGTGCCAAATTTAGCGGTTAATAGCAAAGCTCCCATACTTGCTATTGTCGCCAAAATTGCTATGTATGTTAAAAGGAATAGTGGGAATAAGTCAAAGAAATAATTTTTTAAAGATACGTAGCAATTCTGGTGATGCTAGCATGTATGCTGGCTTTGCTATTAAATAACTGCTAAAGTCGGCACAAAATTACACAAAATTGCGGTTCCTCATTAATTCGTTTACATACGGAATTAATTACGAATTGCAAATTATGATGAAAAATTATGATTACAGTATGTGAAATGCGTGCTCATCACTAATTTGCATGTATCTGCACCCAGTATATACTAAATATGCACAGCAATTAGAGGATACCAAAAAGCAAAGGGCACTCTATGGAGGGCAGCTGGAGGCACTAGGGAAGTGGGAAGCGCTAGAAAGCTGGGACACATTATGGGGGTACTAGAATGCTGGGGCACCATGGGAGGAACAAAAACACTGTGACACCCTTTGGAGGGCACTAAATCACCTTCATACTACTGGGAGCATTGCATTGCCCCATATGCTGCAAATGCCACTTGGTTGCCATTGCTTCCCAAAGCCAGACTGCCTCAGTTCTCGCCTGCCTAGAAGTTCAAGTAAATGTTTTTTATGTTTTGGTTCACGTTAAGAATTTTTTTTTTAAGAAGAACTTTATTGGAACAATGTTGAATGACAATACAGCAGAGTCATAACAACAGAAATGTTAACCCTTTTCATATGTAGATACTTCAGATAAACTGCTGTTATTAGTTTTCATAGAGCGCTATTAGTTACTGAATGATGTCACTGACTTATGAGTGACACAAGTTGATTTTCAGTGCGAGGATAGATCTGCAGACATACAGGAGGGAATCACTGACATTTGTAACTTTCAGCGAGCCTGCGGGCAATTCTTCTTTCCTACGGCTAGACTCTTCCTCTGCTCGCTTGTACTCCAGCACATTGTCTCACCACACATTCCTTATTTCCTAGCTAAACAGACCTGTTTCAAATATTGCTCCTGTTGCCTTGGTGACGCCTCTATTTTGGGCGTGGATGCTGTCATGTCCTGGCAGGGTGTGCCGTGACCAATGACGGAGGGAGGGGCGGCTGTTTGGCCTTACTGCCGGTATCTGTCCATTAATAGTACATGTGAGGCAGCTGTCTGCACCTGTCTGTCACCCATGTCTGACGATGCAGCCGATCGTTGTCACACGTTAATCCCGGGCTTTCGTGCCTTCACATGTCGCTATGGAATAGGTCACATGGCTCTTTTTAACTCGTCCCCATCACATGGCTGCGTTGAAAACTTTTACGACATTTTGAATTCTGCTAGTTACACGACTCCCAGTTTTCCTGTATGCCTTTTTCTTTCTTTGAGTATCTCCGCTGGTGCTAATTTATTAGGAAATTAGTAAAGGTCAAACCTGACATTTTACTTTTTTTCTTTTTAATGGAAATTATTTCAATATACCAGCAATTGGTACACCGTATCTTCTGTATTTTAGCAAAGCTGAACATCAGTCCACTAAAAAAAAAAAAAAAAAAAAAAAAATGTAACTGACTTTGAAGTCTCTGGGGGACATTTATCAAGAGTGTCTGAGACAAAAAATTGGTAGGTTTTTATAAATTTGTGCAGATGTCTCAGACATCTTAAAAATCGCTAGATAGTGCAGATTCCGTCTAAAACTGTTGTAAAATAGGAGGAGTTAGGAAGGTCACTCAGACAGTGCAGCCTGTGAGGGAAATTGCTGTTGCTGAGGTAATCAACACATCTGCTGTATTGCGCAAAAGGTGGATCAGCGCAACACCAGGCCGCCTCCGAATGGCCTCCAATCAGAGGTGCGCTGAGCCCCCCCAGAAACTACAAATGCACCTTGAACCCAAACAGAAGCTCTGCATATACACCAAAATCATGGCTGTTAAGTGGGAGCAGCTGACCAAAAACGAAATAAATTAGTACATAGCAAGGAAATGAACAGCGCTACTTAAAAACAGGCAAGTGCCTACCTGCAAAAGAGTGCAAGCCCCACTTGTGGGATATAATACACACCGAGCATACACATGACCTGTCTACCACTGGAGGAGGATGTTAGTTTCCTGTAACAGCTTGCATGCAACCTATTAAGTACTCGTCCCTCCCACTGCGAAGAAGTCGATCCTCCATGGGAGGGGCCTAACACTAACTAAATCCTAACATAAGTATATGCATAGCCTGGGTGCGGCTAATCAAATAAAATCGAAAATTGAAAATTGCGCAAAAGGTGGATCAGCGCAACACCAGGCCGCCTCCGAATGGCCTCCAATCAGAGGTGCGCTGAGCCCCCCCAGAAACTACAAACGCACCTTGAACCCAAACAGAAGCTCTGCATATACACCAAAAGCATGGCTGTTAAGTGGGAGCAGCTGACCAAAAACGAAATAAATTAGTACATAGCAAGGAAATGAACAGCGCTACTTAAAAACAGGCAAGTGCCTACCTGCAAAAGAGTGCAAGCCCCACTTGTGGGATATAATACACACCGAGCATACACATGACCTGTCTACCACTGGAGGAGGATGTTAGTTTCCTGTAACAGCTTGCATGCAACCTATTAAGTACTCGTCCCTCCTACTGCGAAGAAGTCGATCCTCCATGGGAGGGGCCTAACACTAACTAAATACTAACCTAAGTATATGCATAGCCTGGGTGCGGCTAATCAAATAAAATCGAAAATCGAAAATTGCGCAAAAGGTGGATCAGCGCAACACCAAGCCGCCTCCGAATGGCCCCCAATCAGAGGTGCGCTGAGCCCCCCCAGAAACTACAAACGCACCTTGAACCCAAACAGAAGCTCTGCATATACACCAAAAGCATGGCTGTTAAGTGGGAGCAGCTGACCAAAAAACGAAATAAATTAGTACATAGCAAGGAAATGAACAGTGCTACTTAAAAACAGGCAAGTGCCTACCTGCAAAAGAGTGCAAGCCCCACTTGTGGGATATAATACACACCGAGCATACACATAACCTGTCTACCACTGGAGGAGGATGTTAGTTTCCTGTAACAGCTTGCATGCAACCTATTAAGTACTCGTCCCTCCTACTGCGAAGAAGTCGATCCTCCATGGGAGGGGCCTAACACTAACTAAATCCTAACCTAAGTATATGCATAGCCTGGGTGCGGCTAATCAAATAAAATCGAAAATTGAAAATTGCGCAAAAGGTGGATCAGCGCAACACCAGGCCGCCTCCGAATGGCCTTCAATCAGAGGTGCGCTAAGCCCCCCCAGAAACTACAAACGCACCTTGAACCCAAACAGAAGCTCTGCATATACACCAAAAGCATGGCTGTTAAGTGGGAGCAGCTGACCAAAAACAAAATAAATTAGTACATAGCAAGGAAATGAACAGCGCTACTTAAAAACAGGCAAGTGTCTACCTGCAAAAGGGTGCAAGCCCCACTTGTGGGATATAATACACATCTGCTGTATTGACAGGCAGGCTCTGAATGATAAATTCAGCAGGGGGGAGGAGCCCTTCACAAATCATGTCTAGCCTTCACTGCTGCGCTATTTGTAGAACTGCTATTAAGCAATTCTTAATCTGCCGCAATTTAGGGATAGATCTGCACTTTTCTTAGCTGTAGTGCAGTTTTAGACATTCATGCTAAACTGCCACAATTAAGTAAGATTTAAGAAGTTTCTTATCATGCAGAACAGTACCTCTGCTGGTTAGAACTGTTTAAGAAGAAAAAAACTGTCGGTAATGCATGGATAAATCTGGCGCAATGTACTTTATTTTTCAGCAAACGTCTTCACAACAGTTTACAACACCACAGTTCACACAATATTAAAGGACACTTGATGTGAAAGGGATATTGAGGCGGCCATATTTAGTTCCTTTTACACTGTGCACATTACGTGGCTATCTTGCTGATAGGGGCGTAACTACAAATCAAGGGGCCTCCAGCAAAAATTAGATGGGGCCCTTCAATGTTTATACCCCTTCATTGCCCCTGGTGACCCTCACCCATTACCCCTGGTGACCCTCATAGTTTGGGGGCCCAGCCTGCAAGGGTCATAAAACACATGGACATCATTCATAATCTTCACACCCATAACAGGTGTAGCCACAAAAACACCTGATCTGAAGGAGGGACCCCTTCAGTGAAGGGAGTGAAGTAGTAGCTGAGGTCTCCTTATAGCTCTGCCCCCCCCCCCCCCCCCCACCTGCAGTTACACCCCTGCTTGCTGATATTCTGCCTCTCTAATCAGCCTCATGCCATTGCCTGGCCGCCTCCACCACTCCCCTTCCCCCCCGAATGTTATGTTATGTGTCTCCTGCATTTATACTTTACCTGTCACGCCGCCTATGAGTGTCTCTGCACTGTTTATCCATTTTGGTGCCCCAAGTGACTACATATAGCACATGGGCGTGTGTCACATCACACATGCACCCCACATGCAATATGCCGATGCCGGTAGTCGTGTGGGGAGCCAATGCAGAAGTATCGCAGACACAGTGGTGGACAGTCGTCGGACAGCGTGAGAGGTAAAGTATAGATGCCTGGGCACCGGGGGCACATAAAAATTTAGGGGACAGTTTGCCAGGGGTTTTCTTTGTGTTTGTTGTTCACAATTATTGCACACTGATTATTGCACACTAAACTACGCACCTGCCCAAGCATGTCAGCCAGAAATTTCCCAGCATGTCCAATCGATACATTCAACCAATTTAGTTGAATGGTAGATCGGGCATGCTCTTTGCGGCACTGATTTTCATCAGATTTGATAATAATTATCGTTAAAAGCAAAAAGTGAGTAGCATAGATACATGAGTAGTTCAGCACACTGTACAATCAGGACATCCAGCAGCACAAGTTCCAAATTCTGACTTTTGCATAAGAATTTTGCAATTCACGGAATTTCAACGTGTGAATACCAACAGTTACGCAAAATTACGTTTGTGTGATTCACAAATGTTTTTTTTTCACATAAATAGCAAAAAATGGCTACTGTACATGCCTGAGGGACATGAGTGCAGACAATGCGAACATTTTAAGCAAAAAAGAAACAATTCAAAGCAAAATTATGAACATATTTTCACAAAATTTGCAGTAATCATATCAAATATAAATTACAATTTTTCCTGTTAGCAATGCAAACTTGGAATCCACAAAATCATGAATTTGTTGGAAATGCTATGTGAAATGTAATCAGATTAGGAATTCAGCAATCCCAACCATCCCTAGCCACAGTTCTATTTTCCCTTCTTATAGTATACTTTGTTACCTACACCTCCTAGATAGGAAATCTGAATGGGCAGGATACTCTCATCCTCCAGTGTCATAGCATTAATTATTATTATCTGGTATTTATGTAGTGACAAAATCTTTCAACAGTGCTTTACACAGTATATAGTCTTGTTACTAACTGTCCCTCACAGGGACTCACAATCGAAGTCTAGGGCCAATTTTTAGGGGGGAAGCCAATAAATGTATCTGGATGATTTTGGAATGTGGGAGGAAACCAAAGTGCCTGTAGGTAACTCATGCAGACAAGGGGAGAACATACAAACACCCAGAGCTGCAAGGCGAGAGTGCTATGCACTACACCACCGTTGGCTCCTTAAATATAAAATATAATAATTATAACAATGACCTGTGTAATCTACAATTTTACATTTATTACTTCAGTACTAAGGTCTAAAACCCTTTGGTCTCAACTCTTTAGTCTCCTGTAGGACCCGAAGCACTTGTCAGATTGTGGATTTTTTTTTTCTAAAATAGGTGATAACTGTTGGTTTTGTATTCTATCTACTTAACTTATATATACTGTAATTGTAGATTTTATTTTTTTAGTTTTTCTAAGAAGATTGATGAGGCTTTTGTTTAATACTATTTATTCCCTTGTGGACTATGGGTTTTTGGTTGTTTTTTTGTTTTTTGTTTTTTTTTAAGAAAAAATTGACTGTAACTCAGACACCACATTTCTCTGTGTGTGTTACATTTTTTATAGCCTATATATATATTCTGGATTTTACAAAAAATAAAATTATTCTTAGTATTTTGCTTACTGCTACCTGCCAAGCCTTTGCAAAATAAAAAGTATCCTTAAAAAAATACTTTGAAAAACTAGACCCCTTAAAGTGACACTGAAGCAAAAAAAACAAACAAACTTATGATATAATGAATTGTAGGTATAGTACAGATAGTTACTAAAACATTAGTAGCAAAGAAAAGAAAAGAGTATCATGTTTTTATTTTCAGGTATATAGCTTTATACCATTTCATATTCTGTCATATTTGCACTTTACAAACCCCACTGTATTTTAAACTATGAAATAGAGCAGGTCTAATGAGTAGACTAAACTGGTAGAAGAACTCAGAGAAGCTCCTTTGCATAGATAACAAGTGAAGTGTTTTAAAGTGGAAGATGAAATAAAAAAAATAATTTTCATGTATAGCTCATCAGATTCCCTTTTTCCTGTGTTACTCCCTATTGTCAGCCTTCACTTTCATATGTAGCAAACCGTATTTCACATCCAGATGCCCCCTTGAGCTGCAGCTGCCCAAGACCCAGGCCTTTGTGGCCTTTCCAGAAATCTGGCCCCGAGTGAGTTCACTAAACACCAGTTAAACTGCCATGCACAGAGAGCTGGCAGCAACTTTACTGGTACGTCTGACGCATTGCACAATTAGCACGACCAGGGTTACCTCGGCAGCGCAAGTGCCCTGTATCCTGGCAACGTACGTTTTTCCTATGAGAGGAAGAGAGACAGTTCTGCAGCCAGTGGCTTCATACATACCCCACCTTGTTTCTTCTAAGTATCCTTCTCACACCAATCAAAATACATCTTATATATCAAGAAGGACAAATGTCATAAGATGGACACCATAACCTAGACCAGACAAGGGCAAACTTGGCCCTCCAGCTGTTAAGGAACTACAAGTCCCACAATGCATTGCAGGAATCTTACAGCCACAGTCATGACTCAAAGGCAAATGCATTGTGGGACTTGTAGTTCCTTAACAGCTGGAGGGCCAAGTTTGCCCATGCCTGACCTAGACTCTCCTTTAAAGTAGACCTGAACTCTTGCACAGGACACAAGGAAAACGTAACAGAAATGCACCCTTATGTATTTAAAGAGTTTAACCTGTGTAATTCCCCCTCGTTTGTGTCTAATCACTGGTTGAAATTTGATCCCTCCCCTGTGTCACATGACTGCCTATAGAAGATAAGCCCATTTGAAATCACAGGCTGTAAACAATATGTCTGCTTCCATGAATCAGGAAGTAGAAACTGTGCAGGTTTCTTTAGAATTTGTATCAACTGTAACAAAGAAATGTGTTTTTGTGTAAAGGTTACTATGCTGCTGCGTATCTTTTAGAGCAGAGAGGAATTCTGAGTTCAGAACCACTTTAAGACTTCGGACTGATTTTTGGATAAAGGAAACTCAAGCAAAAAATAAAAGTCTCAGTAGAAACTGTCATACCAGAACCAAACTTGATTAAAGAATAAGACACTTCAAAGGTGAAAGTCCTCATTAAGGAGTGAACATCCAGGCTAGAATCTGTCTTATACACACTGAAGCCAAAGGAATGACAGGCCACAAGATTGGCACATAGTGACTGGGAATAGTTCCGGAAGAATGTGCTTCGAATTATAACACCTCTTATCTTTCTGTACTAGCCAGCAGCATAGCTACAGACAGGGGCGTAACTAGGCCCCACCGGGCCCCCCTGCAGATTTTCTGAGCGGGCCCCCCCCCCCCGGGCCCGCTCGCGGCCGTTTTGTGGGTGCTGGAGGGGTGGCAGCATGAGGGGAAAGCCTTGCCCACAGTCGGCGGGGAGAGGGGTAGTTCCCCCCTCTCCCTCACCTCGGGGCTCTCCCCTCTGCGCTCCCCTCCAGCTCGTAAGTGTCTGTGGGGCTGTGGTGGGCAGCGAGCGGCGGGCAGATACATACCTGCTTCCGTGCGATGGAACGCACGGAAGCAGGTATGTATCTGCCCGCCGCTCGCTGCCCACCACAGCCCCACAGACACTTACGAGCTGGAGGGGAGCGCAGAGGGGAGAGCCCCGAGGTGAGGGAGAGGGGGGAACTACCCCTCTCCCCGCCGACAGTGGGCAAGGCTTTCCCCTCATGCTGCCACCCCTCCAGCACCCACAAAACGGCCCCGAGCGGGCCCCAGGGGGGGGGGCCGGCGGGCCCCCCCGCGGGCGCAGGGGCTGCAGGGCCTATTCCTACGCCCCTGGCTACAGAGCCATGGGCTCCTGTGCAAATTTCCTATGGCGACCCCAGGCCCAGGAGAATTTTGTGCTAGGAATCTCCCCCACTTCCTTTCTTTCCTTCATAACCTATTTCCCAAAGACATCAGTAGAGAAATATACCTGATCATAGAGTGGTAACAATATATTAACTTAAATTCAGTGGCGGACAAAGCCAACAATGAGCCCCTGTGCAAAAATAAATAAATCGGACCCCATGTGAGTGGGTGTGGTCATAACAGATCATGGTTGGATCCAAATAATGCCGATAAGATAAAAGTACATGAACCTAGGTCACATTCTCTAGGCACTGTATTCATGTAGCACACATTTTAAACTTGTATATGACTGGTGTACAAGTTATGATCACTGTTTCTCTTAAGTTTCAGAGATAAATACATGGAGAAAAGCTTAGAGGATAATCAGGCCCTAACTGGTCCAATGGCATGGGTCCTAGAGGATATGGGGCCTCTGTGCAGCTGCACGGTCTGCATGGGCCTATGGCCGCCTCTGCTTAAATGAACCATGACTATCACGATACAAAACATACATGGGTCCTAAGGGCCCAATGACATTTATAAACACAAATCACAATCGCAAAGCACCCGAGTGTAAATGGGTCCTTATTCAATTTGCTTATTCTCCTAAGTTTTCTTCTAGGAGATCATTTTTCATTTTCAGTTTAATACAATGTTTCAGTACTTTGCAATTGAAAAAAAGTACCAAAAAAAAAGATGTAAGTATTTTTATGCCTGCTGGTGGCTTAAATGGCATGTTATTGATAAGGTGTGAAAATAGAGAAACTTTAGGAGAAAAAGTAAATTCAGGTTTTCTTTTGTGAGATAAATTATCTAAAATGTTTTTTAGCTCTCTGCAATTGAAAAACAAAAAGTAGGTGAAAACTACTATCAAAATTAATTTGAGTATTCTCTTGCTTGCTGGTGGCTTAAAGGGCATTTTATTGATAAGGTGCTAAAATATCACAGAGGCGCTTGGGAGAAAAAGCTAAATAATTAGGTGCCATAGGCCATTGTCCAATTCACTTTTTCTCCACGTTTTCTCCTAGGAGATAATCTTTCATCTTCTGTTTCAAATAACTTTTCACCACTCTGCAATTTAAAAAGTACCAAAAAGTAGCTGAAAAAGTACTGCCGAAATTATTCTGAGTATTTTCTTGCTTGCTGGTGGCTTAAAGAGAATCTGTACTCTAAAATTCTTACAATAAAAAGCATACCATTCTATTCATTATGTTCTCCTGGGTACCTCTGTGCTGTTTCTGCCACTCCCTGCTGCAATCCTGGCTTGTAATTGCCATTTTTATGCAGTATTTACAAACAAAAGACATAGCAAGTGATACGCTGAGAGTAGCTCAGTGTGAGAGTCATACAGAGTGTGCAGGGGGCCTGGAGAGGGTGTGTATAGCTTCTATCCAATCACAAGCAGCACAGCACATTCCAGCCTGACTGCCTGAGCCTGACAGACCCGACAGAGGAGAGAAGATTAGATCATATAACAGAGATAACACAGCCACTGTGCAAATAGGAAAGGCTGCAGTAAGACAGAGCACATTAGAACAGCTATAGGAACTTATAGGATAGAAGAAATAAGGCTCAAAATTTTGTTACAGTCTCTTTAAAGAGCATTTTATTTGATGTGAAAATGTCGAAAACTTTGGAGAAAAAGCTAATTGAATAGGAGACATAATAGTGTTCATTAGCACTATAACACAAGTGAAGAGAATATGCAATCAGTGCTATTTCTGGGCATAAGCCATCTAGGCAAACGCATGGGCACACTATTTTATACACAGTAAAATACTGAATCCTCTGTATTAATTAAATTCTGTTTCAGGCTGCAGCAAACAACAAAGTATATTCCATCTTTCCATACCCTCCATGATGTATTACAGCTCTTGATCCTACAACATGGCCATCCTGCTCTGCCTACCCTGTACCCTCCTCCGAGAGTATTTGTTGTTGGAGGAGGGTGACATAGATTATCTTGCCTGGAGCACCAAATAGATCCGAAATTGATCCCTAGGTGCAGAGGTTAATGCAGAGCTCCAGGTGAGCCCTCTGAAGCAGGCTTCTTGCTGCAGTTGCTGTTTCTGCAACTCCTGTTCATACCAGTCAACAATTGTTTTCAAGTGGCCCTGTCACTTTTTCTCACAAAATGAACATAACTCAAACTTGTGCAACAAAGAATATTAGCTTCGTTTGACTGCATTCCTCACGTCAAAAAACACTTCGGCATTTTTGAGATATTGGGGGAAAAACAATAAACTGGGTTGGAGAAGAATAGAGAGAGGGGAAATTCTCTACATTTATCTCTAGCTTACTAAACAATTAAAGGTTTCACTTTTTGATTTTTTTTTTTTATTAAGAGAATTTCATCTTGGAGAAAGCATTGTGGTTTGATATATAATTGTGGGCAAGACAAACACATCTTGTTTCACAATTATGACGCCACTGCATTGTTTGGTGAAAGAGAGAGTCACTTTACATTTCAACTATTTAGTTATATAATTCTAACACAAAATGGGGAGTTGTGTGAATGACTGCCCAAAATCTGTTAACCAACCAAACCCGTCACTGCCACATAACGCCAGTCCTGCACTCCCTTCACTGGTAACCTATAAAATGGCGGGTCCTATTCAAGATCGGCCTACTGACATTTAAATCACTAAATAATCTGGGCCCTGGATACATGAAGGAAATGTCACAGCTGCGTAGCAATCCCTGCAATCTCAGATCCACAGGTTCTAATAATCTAGTCATAACTGAAGTCCACCGGAAAACTTCTGGTCCCAGAGCCTTCTGTCATGCTGCTCCTACAGTAAGGAACTCCTTACCTCAGCAGATCAGGACAGCTCCATCCCTGGACGTGTTTAAATCCAGACTGAAAACCCACCTGATCAGTTTGGAATTTGCAGAAATATAACTTTTGTTGTGTGAATACTTCAGCCTACTACCAACTACTGAATCTGAGAGCCTAAGCGCTTTGAGTCCTATGGGAGAAAAGCGCTATAGAAATGTTATTGTATTGTAAATCTAATCTGGTGCCAGGCTGCATTGTGGTGGAGAAGTGCATGTAAGGGTACCTGTATACTACAAATACATCTGCATGTCAAAAATATCTAATGCTCAGCTGATGGTGTAGCTGGGTATAACAGTAAAGGTGGCCATACACAATACAATAGATTTATTATCCCTCTTTTTAATTAAAAAAGGTCAATTAAAGAAGAAATCAAAAAGATTTTTTTTATTTCAATGGAGAAAAATAAAATCGATTTGTTTTCATTTAAAAAAAAAATTTGAATTGGATGTGTCAGAGAAATCAGATACAAAAATATAAAATCTTAAAAAAAAAAATCGATCTTAAAGGGAACCTAAACTAAGAGGAATATGAATGTTTCCCTTTAAGCAATACCAGTTGCCTGGCAGTCCTGCTGATCTCTTTGGATGCAGTAGTGGCTGAATTACACTCCTGAAACAAGCATGCAGCTAATCCAGTCTGACTTCAGTCAGAGCACCTGATCTGCATGCTTGTTCAGGGACTGTGGCTGAAAGTATTAGAGATACAGGATCAGCAGGAGAGTCAGGCCACTGGTATCATTTTAAAAGGAAAAATCCATATCCTTCTCAGTTTAAGTTCCCTATAAGTGTATGTTGGTCTAATGGTTTGGTTTTTCAAATTATTCGATCAACAGAAAAATCAATCAGATTATTTTGGTTGGAAAATTATAATTGAATCATTTATAGCCACCTTTACAGAGATGACAATAGTAGTGAAACAATTTTCCCTCGTTTCTCCAGTCCTTGTTAATGGTCTCCAAAATGGGAGGGCAAAACTACCACTTTAATGTATGGACTTGACTGTGTACAGTATTGTGCTGAGAAATCAAATTACTTTTACGATTTTACCCATCATGCCTCAGTCATGGACAGAGGTTCACTTTAAACAGAATTGCCTGACAAGCACTCCGTTTTCCTCGCGCCGCGATAAGCACCTCATAAACAACAGTTTAATATTTTATCTCCGGCTCTTTGCAGTGACATGAAATAACAGCTGCCTCAAAAGCTTCTGCTTGGATTTAAAGCAATTCAGAGCCAATGCATAAGGAGGAAAGCTGCTATTGTTATCATACCAAATTCCTATACAATGCTTTAAATGGAGCCCAGTGGTCTCTTCTTTAGATAAGAACTTTTTTGTTCCATTGGCGGCTTTTTCTTCTTTTAGCTGTCATTTTCCCTGATGGTAGATAGCTTCCCCTTCTCTTCATCCGATTTTCCATCTGCATCTCTCCGTGCCGCCACATGTCCTCTTAATCTTGCATAAAATCCTTGCATTGAGCCAAACCACCCTACAGAAATGGCTCAGGATGGTATGAGTCAGTCAGTGCTATACCCCAAGAAAACACACCGCACCGCCAAAACTCCTCTTGGCTGCTTTGCACACGGGTGCGATGACAAACGGTCGGGGCATGAAAAGGAAAGTTTGATCCAAGCAACAAAGAAAAATAAAGGCATTATTAATCTGCCCAGCAGACACAGACTGTGTTTCTATGTTAGGATAATAACAGAATGTATAGGAAGAGGATTTGCAACAATAGTCTGGCAGATCTCATAACAGAAGACAGGATACATATGCAACTGAGGGTTAGCCTGATTCATAAAGTGTACCTGTAGTGAAAGAAACATGGATGCTGGCATTCAGGGCGTTGCTAGCCCCAAAGGTCAGTGGCACGTGCCCCGGATCTATTCTGGTTTGCCAAAGTCAGCTGTGGTGCTTCAATGGCGGGCATGCAGGGAGCTGTAGTGCATCAATCAGTGGTATGCTGGGCGCTGTGGCACCTCTATGTAAGCATACTGGGTGCTGTGATGCCATGCTGGGTACTGAGATGCCTTTATGGGGGCATGCAGGGAGCTGTGGTTTTTCTATGGGGGCATGCTGGGAGCTACGGTGCCTCAATGGGTGGCCCAAGGGAACATGGGAGGAGGTCTACTAGAAGGTTAGGGATTGCTATTGGGAAACTGCAAGATAACCTGGTGGCAGGCCAGCCCGCTCAGCAGAAAACCAGACATGCCAGCCCAGAAGCCAGGTATCTCTGCCTAGTTATGTTTAAGTGACACTGCCTGTTTATGGGATATGCTGCTTAGTGCATTTTGTGTTTTGTATTAATGGAGAGGGGGCTTCATCCAACATTTTGTTGGGCAGGCCTACTTAGACTGCTGTTACCTTCATGTAAATTTGGCTCCACCCATGACCACACCCACAGCTGGAGTGCCCAAAAGTGTCCCGGATCTCGTAGGATCCTAGCAATGCCCCTGCTGGCATTGCTGACTTCTCTTGTAAAAATATATATACAGTAGAATCCCTTTATAGTAAAATCCATGGGCTGGGAAAAGTTGTTTACTGTATCAAAAGTTTACTATATCACAAATTGTCATACTCAGATAGATAAGCACAGGCCCAGGAGCACCAATATTGGCTTCAAAGTAGAGTGTGCCTCGGTCGCACCCCAGTACCAAGGGGCCACAGTAATAAATGTCCTCAGAGACCGGCACCACAAGAAGGTATTGTAGCTCAATTACTTTATTCTGTCATCCAATCGCAACGACTGACTGCTGTTTCGGCCATAACAAGGTCTTTGTCAAGTTGTCTGCAACTTGACAAAGGCCTTGTTATGGCCGAAACAGCAGTCTGTCGTTGCGATTGGATGACAGAATAAAGTAATTGAGCTATAATACTTTCTTGTGGTGCCGGTCTCTGAGGACATTTAAATTGTTATACTCAAGCACATAAAATATACTATAGTAATAATTCAGAGTCATTTTTTATTTTCAATGCGAGCACAGACAGTGTCTAAGCTAGATCAAAATGCACAGAGTTCAATATGCAGAGATTTGCATGCAATAATCACACAGCTTGCACAGGAAGCATAGGTCTCACCAGTTAATGCAGGAACAGTACTGATAGCATTTCTCCTCCGTTCACATTTCTATGCAGCCTGGATGATACTGTAGCGGTGCAGTCATGCACGAGCAGGCCACAGATAACAGGAAATTCCCTCAGTAATTAGGTAGCAACTTACACAGGAAGCATAGGTCTCACCAGCAGGTGCTTTTGAGGTTCTACATGCAGGCCCACAGTAGCATGCAGATAGTGAGCAGGCTACCATTTGCTACCAGCCCACCGAACCACTACAGTTTGTGGGTCCCCAACTGATGTATGACGCATGTGCCTGCCCACTTTCCACTATAGCCAGATACAGAATACCGCAGAAGCCAAAAAGCAGGTTTACTATAACAAAAGTTCTATTACATCAGAGTTTACTATACCAGGCATTACTCCCATATACTTATAATGGTGCTTGGCCGGGACCTGTACATTTATTTTACTATACCCCAATGTTTGCTATATCAGAGTTTACTATAACGAAATTATACCGCAGTTGCCTGTCAGGCAAGAGGTTGAATTTCAAAAGTTATCTCATACAAAACTTGTCACAAAAATAATCTCACCTTACTTATAGAGGAACTCCAGTGAAAATAATAAAGTTAAAAAAAATGCTTCATTTTTACAATAATTATGTATAAATGATTTAGACAGTGTTTGCCCATTGTAAAATCTTTCCTCTCCCTGATTTACATTCTGACATTTACCACATGATGACATTTTTACTGCTGGCAGGTGATGTCAGTGGAAGTAGCTGCTGCTTGCTTTTTTGGCAGTTGGAAACAACTGTAAAAGGGGGCGTGGCTGGCTGCAGAGCTTAAAGAAAACCTGAACTGAAAATTAAAAGTTAAAATAACATACATAAGTCATACTTACCTCCTGTGTAGTCTACTCCTCAATCTCTTTCTCCTCTCCTGCGTCCTGTTTGTCCACTGTGATCAATGGAATTCTCCGTCCTCCATTTTGAAAATGGCCATTACCCCCTAACAGCTTCTTGGTCAGCACACAGTTAAACTGTAACATTGCCCACTTGAGCCATAGGCAAACATGGACACATCAGTTTTCCTCTCAGCTGTAACTGACAGCAACTGATATATAACTGACAGCAACTGATATATTTCAGTTCTGACAAAATGTTGTCAGAACTGGAATGGATCACTGCAAGAAGAAAATGGTGAGCTTCTGAGAGGAACTGATGGCAAGGTAACTATGTAATGTTCATTTGAAGTTACCTCATGTGTTTATTTTAAATAATTTTACTCAGTACAGGTTCTCTTTAACCTTCCTGGCGGTTTATTTTTTCTGCCAAATAGGCAGAAATCCATTTATTTTTTTACATTTTTTTTTTTACATCTTTTTTTTGTTTCATGTAAAGCTACCAGAGTACCACATGAAACACCACTAGAGGGCGCATGTGTCTCTCTAGTGCGATCGTCGCCGGCATCAATAGCAAACAGGGGAACGCGTACATAACGCGTTCCCCTGTTTGGCTTATCCTGTCGCCATGGCGACGATCGGAATGACGTCATGGACGTCCTGACGTCAGACGCCTCCGATCCAGCCCATAGCGCTGCCCGGAACTCATTGGTCCGGGCAGCGCAGGGCTCTAGCGGGGGGGGGGGGCAGTTCCGCCGCTGCGTGCAGACGATCGCCGGAGAGCGGCGGCGATCAAGCTGTGCGCGCGGCTAACAAAGTGCTAGCTGCGCGCACAGCACTTTAAATGGGCAAAATCGCCCCTCCAGGGGCTGAGATATCTTCCTGCGCGGCATAGCCTGAGCTCAGCTCGGGCTTACCGCCAGGAAGGTTAATGGTTGCCTGAGACCAGAGCTCTCTGCCTGAATACCCTGGAAAGCAACTAAAAGCAGTCTGAGGAGCCTCCATTCTGATATAGAGAGATGGCTGAACACCCAGAGAACGACTGGCAATACAGCAGGGTGAAATCTGGAAGAAAATACACCTCCCCAGCCCTGAGAAAGCTGTCCACCTTCTATGCTGCAGAGGGACAAGATGGCCACCGCTCTGAAGACAGGGAAACCTCTCCCTTCCACACTCCTTCTCCACTGGCACAGAGGAACAGGTTTGCCCTTCTACAGACTCCATACCCCAGGGGACATCAGGCTACCTATGAGGATGATAGTGATGAAGAGGATTTCCAGCGCCAACAGCAGGCCAAAAAATCGCGGGAGCAGAGCCCTCTGAAGCCGGGACCCACAGTAGCACCTCAGTCCGACCAGGAGAACCAGGACGTCCGGGTAGGTGAACGCGTACATCCCCCTGCCCCACGCATACAAAAGGACGCATTGGCCGCTACTGCAAGCGTACAACACCCGTCACAACGCGTACAAACGGCTGCATTGACCCAAAGCGTACATTACCCATCACAAAGCGTACAATTGGACGTAAAAGGTAATGAACAGCTGCAACCTCAAGGAGTACAATATGCATCCCAATGCGTAATTCCTCTATATCAACCTTCCATTCAATCCTCATCTGCCAACCAGACTCCTGATCCCCTATCAACATTCCCAGCAACAGATCAACCTATCACCCAACAATTCTTCAAGGATTTTATGCTTTCTTTCAGAACGGTGATACAGGACAACATTGTGGCCAATGTTGAGGCTGTTAGAAGTGACATGCAGTCATTGGTAGGACATGTTACACAGTTTGCAGGAGAGACAGATTCCAGAATCTTCCATTTAGAAAAGCGTATGGAAGAAATGGCAATAGCTCACAATCACCTCATTGATGCACACAAAGAACTCCTGAACCAAAACAAAGAAATCCTGAACCAAAATAAATGGATGAAGGACAAGATTGCCGACAATGAAGATAGGAATCGTAGAAACAACGTGAAAATCAGAGGGGTTCCGGAGTCAGTAGGAAACAATGATCTGAAAGAGTATGTAAAAGACATCCTTAAAACTACTCATCCTGAGCTGACTGATAGCGAACTGACCATAGACAGAGCTCATCGCCTGCCAAAACCTGCTCACATCCCCAAGCATTTACCACGTGATGTCATCACCCGCGTTCACTTTTTCCACGCAAAAGTAAAGATGCGATCTGCTACCAGAGGAGGGAAGAAACTCCCCCAACCTTACCAAGATCTTGCCCTCTATCAAAATCTTTCACAGGCAAACCTCCAGGCTAGGAGAAATTATTCTCAAGTCACCACCACACTAAGGCACAACAAAATAGATTACTCTTGGGGATTCCCAATGAAGCTCTTGATCCTGGACAGTGGAATGACATATGTCGCCAGAAGCCCACAAGAAGCACGTGACCTCTTGGCTAAATGGAAAATTCCGATTTTCATCCCGAGGGACCCCAGGAAGGACAAACCTATTTACCAGGTTACCCTGTCAAAACAACGATCTTCACCAAGACAAACGCCCAGGAATGTCCCACATCAACAGATGGACACCACTCAGCCTCCAGCACAAGGAGATGAAGAAAACTCCGAAGTGGCTACCTCTTCTTCTTAAACAGATGGGCATTTGGCCACAAACTTTCTTTCCCCCCCCCCCCCCCCAGAACTTTTTTCCTTAGGGTACTCCATCATCTTATTCCCCCCTGAGGAGAATTGTTTTAGATCTGATCCACTTTGGTGGTCAGGGTCCACCAGACCACACTTATCTGGACTAGTATTACTCCAGATTAGGTCCTGAACTTTTTCAAATTTCCTAAGTGACAGTATCATGAATGACACTGCTGTCGCTATTTTTTGTTGTTTTTTCTTTGTTAACCTCACTTCTCATTTCTACAGGTTCATATTCAGGTTCATGTTTGGACTTAAATTTATGGTTCTATTGCGATGTTTCCCAGATGTCTCCTTCTTCATTCTCCTTTCTCCTGGACAGATACCTAGAGAAAGGTCACTACATAAAGTTCTTTAAAATTATTGTTATTATATGTTTTAGATATTACATCCACAGGTTTATTGTATTAATTTCTAAGCTGAATTTATTCTTTACTCATGTCACCAGATCTTAACATTTTATCCCTAAACGTAAGAGGCCTAAACTCCCATAGGAAGCGTTTCCTATTACAAAAATTGGCCAAAGAAGCACACACTGATATATTATGTGTCCAAGAGACCCACTTGAATAAACTAGGAGCACAAAAATTTAAGTTATTCAAATTCTCACAAATCCATCACTCCAACATTTTAAAAAAGAAAAAACTTGGAGTCTTTATTGCTATTAAAGATTCGGTAGGATTAGTGGTTGAAAAAGTACACACTTCTGAAGATGGTAGGATGGTAATTATAAACAGCCAAATTAATTCACAAGAAATAACCATAGCCAACATCTATGCTCCCAACAGTGAATTTTCTGAATAAGAAACTATCCAAAATAAACAAAGTCAAAAAAGGTCACTTGTTTATTACGGGTGATCTCAATGCGGTAGCTGACTTGCAAACTGATTGCACATGCAATAGGAAAAGACCCCCACCTACAATACAATCTACTCTAGTAAAAGCAGAGTTTTATGACGTTTGGAGTCTCCACCCTACGGAGAAACACTACACTTTTTACTCCCACATTCACAAAACTTTCTCTAGGATTGACTATTGCTTGGTGGACAGGTTCTCATTATCATTAATCAAAAATATAGATATAGGCCCTAGAATCTGGTCAGATCACTCCCCTCTCTTAATGAAAATTCAACTACAAAATTCCCCTCATTCTTTTAGAAATTGGAGATTGAACAATTACACTCTAAATTCAGAACATTCATTTCCCCAAATTAAAGCAGAACTCTTAGAATATTTCCATTTTAACGACACCCAACAAGTTTCCCGTTCAACCCTCTGGAACGCCCACAAGGCATTCATGAGAGGAGTATTTATTAAACATAGCGCCTTACAGAAGAAAAAATACAGAGAAAAAACAGACAAATTACTTGGGAAATTTAAATCCTTAGAATCTGAAATCTACAACAAAAAGAAAATAGAACTAATCCCAATCCTAGAAGAAACACGCCTTGAACTAGCTGACTGTTTATATTCATATTATGACAAATGGCAAACAATTTTAAAGGAAACCTCTTATTATGAGAGAAACAAGGCAGGTAAAGCTGTGGCCAGGAAAATCAAAGGTAAAAGAATATATCAGCGTATAATAAAAATAAGACATTCTAAATCTAATAACGTAGTACACCACCCACAAGACATCGTAGAAGCCTTATCCTCCTATTATGAATCCCTATATAATCTTGAATCAGACTCCAACACTCATGTACCCTCCCCAATAGAAATAGACAATTACCTAAAAAATGTCAATATACCATCTCTAACTGAATTTGAGCAGAAATATACAGGAGTACCTTTCCACCAACAAGAAGTTGAATCAGCCATAAAATCCTTAAAAAGGGACAAGGCACAGGGGGTTGATGGCTTCACTAATACTTATTACAAGAAATTCATTGACACCCTTGTCAGACCGCTTACTGACATGTTCAACGAGGTAGCAACCCTTGGTGCCTTTCCCAAAGAAAACCTTTCTGCCATGATATCTACAATACCTAAAGCAGGAAAGGACCCCACAGACCCCGGAATTTACAGGCCTATATCTCTCCTGAACACAGAGATTAAAATTTACGCAAGAGTCATTGCAAACAGACTTACCCCCTTGATACCACAGTTAATCCATCCTGATCAAGTGGGTTTTGTCAAAGGAAGATCGACCAGTGATGGTACAAGAAAAGTTCTTGCTCTGTTGCATGAACTGAGACTCTGTCGAACGCCTACCCTCTTCGTATCCTTAGACTCAGAAAAGGCGTTTGACAGAGTCAATTGGGTATATTTGTCAAAAGTATTATCAAAATTTGGTTTATTAGGATTTTTACACAAGGCTATTTCAGCATTATACGGTCAACCTTCTGCCAGGGTATCCTCCTCAGGTTCGGTATCTTCATCTTTCAATATAAGCAATGGCACCCGCCAAGGATGCCCCCTTTCACCTCTAATATTTATCCTAACTCTTGAACCTTTAGCTCAGAAGATTAGGGACAACCCCTCAATCCATGGTTTTGCCCTCAAAACATCCAATACTAAGCTCGGCCTATACGCCGATGACATTCTACTCTATTTACAGAAGCCCCTCATCTCTCTTCCCAACTTAAACAAAGAACTAGGGCACTTCTCAAGGGTCTCCTATTCTAAATTGAATCACAACAACACAATCATCCTTCCTTGCCATGTATCAAAACCCACATTAGATAAGCTGAAGAGCTCTTGCCAATACACCTGGACAGATAAATCCGTTAAAGTGAACCTTAAGTGTAAAAAATAAATTGAGTTTTACTCACCTGGGGCTTACCTCAGCCCCCTGCAGCTGATTGGTGCCCATGACGAGTCGCTCTGATGCTCCGGGTCCTGCTGGCGGCCACTTCCGGTTTCGCCGTCAGGACCCGTCAGGCTGGGGAACGCGGCTGATACTACGCGTTCCCAGCCAAAATAGCACCCCTATGCCGCATATGGCCGCATAGGGGTGCTATTTTGGCTGGGAACGCGTAGAAACGGCCGCCTTCCCAGCCTGACGGGTCCTGACGGCGAAACCGGAAGTGGCCGCCAGCGGGACCCGGAGCATCAGAGCCACTCGTCGCGGGCACTGATCAGCTGCAGGGGGCTGAAGTAAGCCCCAGGTGAGTAAAACTCAATTTATTGTTTACACTTAAGGTTCACTTTAAGTACTTAGGTATACAAATTACTCCTACAATCGCCCAATTATTTAAAGAAAATTATAACCCATGGCTCTTCAAATTAAAAACCCAATTAGACAACCTCGACAAATTAGAATTTTCATGGTTAGGAAGAGTTAATGTATTCAAAATGATGATACTCCCTCAGCTTCTCTACCTTTTCAGAAATCTCCCTATTATTATTATTTATTATTATTATTGATTTATAAAGCGTCAACATATTCCGTGGCACTGTACAAAGTAAGAAACAAACATGGGGTACATAATAATACAGACAATGGTGTACACCAATATACGATACATAATTAGTGACAAAATACAAAGAATGATACAAAATACAAATTATAGAATTGGTAATGACAGTGATAAAATTAACATGATGAATAAAATGTATAATGGTTACCAAGACACAAAAGGGGGAGAGAGCCCTGCCCTTGCGAGCTTACAATCTAAAGGGAATGGGGGGGGGGGGGGAGAAACAGGAGGAGGGGTAGCAGCAAATATATAGAGGCTTTGTGTTTTAGGATACCTAGTAGGAGTGCAATTTGGTCTTAGTACAAAGGGAAGTGGCCTAAGGTAGCGCATATGCTTGTCAGAACAAGTGTGTTTTTAGAGAGCGTTTAAAGGTAACAAAGGTTGGCGAGTGATGGATGTGTTGTGGGAGGGCATTCCAGAGGAGGGGTGAAGCGCGTGCCAAGTCTTGTAAACGTGAATGTGAGGATTTGATTCTAGAGGAGGACAACAGAAGATCATGTGCCGATCTGAGATTGCGATTGGGTTTGTATCTGGAGATTAGTGAGGATATGTACTGGGGAGAGAGATTGTGGGGAGCTTTGTAGGTTAGGGTTAGGAGTTTGAACTGAATCCTCTGGTTAATTTGCAGCCAGTGAAGAGCTTGACAAAGCGGGTCGGCAGAGGAAGATCGAGAAGAAAGATGAATGAGATGAGCAGCTGAGTTCAGTACCGACTGGAGCGGGGCCAGTTTGTTAGACGGTAGCCCACAAAGTAGTACGTTGCAGTAGTCCAGACGAGACATTATGAGAGCATGTATTAACATTTTAGTTGTGTCTTGAGTGAGAAAGGGACGGATGCGAGATATGTTTTTGAGTTGGAGATGGCAGGAGCTGGTTATGGAGTGAACATGAGGAATAAAAGAGAGAGATGAGTTGAATATCACCCCACCGAGCTTTGGGAACTGAAGTTATGGGAGTGTTATTAACATTTATTGTTATTTCAGGCAGGGAGGTGGACAGAGACGGTGGAAAAATTATTAGTTCTGTTTTACTCATATTAAGTTTTAGGAAGCGAGAGGACATGAAGGAGGATATAGCAGACAAGCAGTCAGGAACATGTTTAAGGAGGGAGTTAAGGTCTGGGGCAGAGAGGTACAGTTGTGTATCGTCTGCATCCCCCAAAAAAATTTTCATTAGCTTAAAAAAACTATTAAATAAATTTATCATGATGAATAAACGCTCTAGATTTTCTAATAAAATTTTATCTCTCCCCATCTCCAACCTTGGCCTTGGTTCCCCAGATCTGGAGAAATATTACCAAGCGACCATAATAGACCAATCTAGAACAGTTTGGATGAATGACTTCTCCAAACAGTGGTACAAAATAGAAGAAGAACTATTGCCAGTTACATCATATAAATCATTCCTTATATCCAGATTAGTTTGGAAAGTACAACAAAATATAAAAAATCCAATCTCAGCCAACATGACACGAATCTGGAAAGGAATGTTGAAAACATTTAAGAAAGACATATTAGCTACTGAAGTCCCTACTCCTAACAACCTTAAATGCGGTTGTCAGGAATATAGAAACAACTCTGGAACACTGGACCTCATGCGGCATTATAAACATAGAAGATCTATTAGTAAACTCCAAACTTCTCTCCTTTGACGAATTAATGAAAAACTACAACATCCCTTTAACAGATGAGCCTATATACCTTAAAATACATAGATGTTTAATTAGACATCCCCTCACCCCACTAGTTCTACCACCAAAAATCAAAAAACTACTCCTCCCCGAAAAAACAAACTTAAAAGGCATACCCACTATATACAAGACCCTAATAGAATTTAAAGATGAAGTACCTAAATGGCAACTCAAATTTTGGCAAGAGCTTCTCCAGCTAGCTATCGAACAAGAAGATTGGGAATTAGCCTATAAATCATTAAGGAAATTCTCTCATTGTGTTACCCATCAGGGGGCCTTTGTGAAGTGCGTCTGACAATGGTATATGTCTCCAGAAAAGATTAGTAAATTTGACCACACAGCTTCCCCCCTATGTTGGAGAGGTTGCAATCAAATTGGCTCATTGCTACATATTTTTTGGGACTGCCCTAAGCTTAAAAAGATGAGGTCAGATATAGAAACCTGTCTCAAAAAACTTCCTGTTTCATTAGATACTATTCCCCCTGCTATGTTCCTTTTCCATCTGGGAACCTTGGACTTGCCCCCTTGTGAACGACTATTAATGAACCACATATTCATCACCACCAGACATATGATAGCAAGTTATTGGAAATCCTTATACATTCCCAAAATCAATGATATACTAAAAGCGGTGGAATCCAATCTTCTAGCTGAAAAATCATGGGCTATCAGATGTGGTAATGCACAGTCGTTTATGAAAAGGGCAAGTTTATGGCCTATTCTATACCCCAAATCTACATTAGAAGAGTTTTAAGAACTTAAAGAGAATCTGTAACGACAAAACGTCCCCTGGGGGGTACTCACCTCGGATGGGGGAAGCCTCAGGATCCTAATGAGGCTTCCCACGCCGTCTGCCGTCCCTCGGGGGTCTCGCTGTAGCCCTCCGTACAGCGGTGACGTAATATTTACCTTCCTGGCTCCTGCGCAGGCGCTCTGGTGGCTGTCGGCTCCGAAGGAGGCGGAAATACCCGATCGCCGTCGGGTCCGCTCTACTGCGCAGGCGCAAGTCTCCGGCGCCTGCGCAGTAGAGCGGACCCGACTGAGATCGGGTATTTCCGCCTCCTTCGGAGCGAAAGCAGCCACAGCGCCCCCGCTGGAGCCTGCAAAGGTAAATATTGAATTGAACAGTCGGGCCTGTCGCCGGCTGTTCGGAGAGCTGCAGCGAGACCTCCGTGGGACAGAGGACGGCGTGGGAAGCCTCATTAGGATCCTGAGGCTTCCCCTCACCCGAGGTGAGTACCCCCCAGGGGACGTTTTTGATGTTACAGAGTCTCTTTAAGAAACCTCTCATCCTCATACCTGAGAAGATACTCATGTAACACACACCAAGAATGAGAGAATATGTAGTCCTCTTACCAGGGGAAAACCAAAATACAACTTGTGACAATGTTATATGTACAAAAACCTGATGGATGTCTACTGATAAACACGAAAATTCTACGACGACACCTGGGAACCTTATGACTGGATTATCGCAAGTAGTATAGATTAGTTACATTAGATTAGTTAGTTAGTTGGTTACTTTATATGGTTAAGTATTATTATCATACTATATACCTCTAATAGGATTTCAAAAGGATTTTGAAGCTCATTAATCACTTGAAGCTTTTATAACTAACGGTCATGATAGATAATATCATGGAACCGCTCCCTGGAATCTCAGTAGGGAGACTCTTCAGTCCCCATTTTCCAGGTTGAGAGGATCCTCACATTATCCACTTAATAGCGTCATGATGCAACAGAGCAATACCAAACTAAACAGATATATGCTGGTGTATGGGACTTCCATACATCAACATTCATTCACTATCTAGTCAATACAGATGGACCTATTTTTGTTTTGTTCTATAATTATCATTTATAACTAGGTTACTACGCAACCAGTTCGGGATTGATTAAACATAAGTTGTTTATACAGATGACTGCAAATATACATGTTATATGCATTGTTATCCTATTAAATCAATTAAATTAAATGTTTATTATGTTGTTTACTAGTCCATCTATACACAATTGTACGGGTCTGTATATACCCAATTTTATGTTTAATGCTACTCTAAGCTTCACTAAATGTCATTACTGTGACTGTATTTACTTGAAAATCCTTAATAAAAAATTATTGAAACCGGAAACAACTGTAAAAAGCTATTTCCCACAATGCAACGAGGCTCACAGACACGAAACTGCCAGGACCATGGTCCCCACAGTTTCCTGTAAAAAGGGTTTCACCACAATATCAGCCATACAGAGCCCCCTGATGATCCTTTTGTGAAAAGGAATAGATTTCTCATGTAAAAGGAGGTATCAGCTACTGATTGGGATGAAGTTCAATTCTTGGTCATGGTTTCTCTTTATTTTATCTTGTTTGTCTCATGTTTTATCTGTCCTTATCGGTCTTAAGGTGGCCATTAACTATGTAATTCTCTGGACGACTGCCCAAATATATCATAATATCGATCAGAAATGATCGTTCGGGCCCACTAATGGAAAGAAAGCCGGTATTCAATTCAATCAGATTAATGGAATCATTCCAAAAACAGATCCATTCCATCAATCTGTTCTAACTGCATGGCAGCTTTCCTTCTGTCAAAAAAGTAAATACTTACCCAAAGAGAGGGAATTAGTTAGCACAAATGATCATTTCTCATTGAAATTACGATCAAACTAGACGTTCAATTGTGCAGAGTATTGTATAATGACCACCTTTAAAGTATACCTGAGGCTCCTATTCAGGCACGAGCACGGCTGTATTGTACAATACATGTGATATTGTATATGGGAGAGTCAAAAAAATGAAAAATCCCTGTAGGTGAACCGCAATCACTACCACAAACACTATTATATACTCAGGGATATAGCAGAAAAACTCAGGAAATCAAAAATTGCAAAATATACTCTTGTCCTTTAAACAACCCCTTTAGGGTGAAGTGGTTAAGCCTGGATAGACCACCAACAGAAGTCTAGGGAAGAGGCCGCATGGGAGCAGGATGTCCAGACCGGGATGTTGTTGCCTTCTCTATCAATTATATGCACTTTACCACATGATTGAAGATTTTGTATACAAATTTCTGCACTTTTTGAAATATTAAAAGAAAAAGTATATTTTGCAATTTTTGGTTTGCTGGGTTTTTCTGCTATATGCCTGAGTATATAATAGTACTGTACAATACAGCTGCCCTGCACAGTAAGCTGGAGATGCTCCATGCTCTTGCCCAGGCTCAGCCATACTCATGTAGGTGCGAGAAGAGGAGAGTGGTTCGATGGCCCCGAAGCGAGAGGAGGGGGTCCGGAGGACAGCTTGGGAAGCAGATGGAGGATCCAGAGACTTCCCTCTCCTAAGGTAAGTACAGTATTTACTTTTTTAACTTTGTGACTCCTCTGGTTCTCTTTAACTCATGATTTAACTCTCCTTACATACCTTACCTCCTGATTTCTCTGTCCTAATCTGTTTATCTCATGAATTAGGTATCTTTATAGTTGAGATGAAAAATAAGTAAGATAAGATAAGTCAGGAGGAAAGATTTGTATATCAGCCATCTACGTCGGACAAAAGGTTGATATTCCAGCCGATGCTAAATGCACATTAATGTTTCTATCTAGAGGAGTTTCTAGTTAATCTCTAGCAGTACACTGAGAAGGTGGGTGGAGTCAAGTGATTTGCTCTATGCTGGGGAAGCAACTCCCACGATACTGGCAACAAGGAGCTAGGGGATCAAGGTAGGAGCCTGCAGCCATGTATTTTAAATAGATTTATTGCAGAAAACACAAATGCTCATTGCACACAATTTTTGCTTTGCTAATTGATGTTGATTTCCAAATGGATTAAAAAATGTAAGGCTGCACTACGTCTTTAAGCTACTCTGAGACTAATTACCAGAATAATTAGGCAACATTTTGTGGTTAAACAAGTCAGAGGCCATCTATAATTTTAAGGTAGCAGACATTTCGTGATTTTCCATTGCGCGATGGTCGATCAACTAGTGGTTCACACACGACAAGCGAGATCCTATGCAATTTTCCTTCACTATCAATCTAAACAATACTGTGCCTCCGTGCTCTGAAACAAAAATCGATTCTGTGCTGAGTAAATTGGTCAATGGCCAATCTCCATTCATCGAGAAGAATGGAACATAATCGATTCTCCCTCGATCCGATAAAATGATCAAATCGATTGACCTATCGTACAGTAATGTATGGCCACCTTTAGAGACAGTTTGGTTACCTGACTCCTGCGATCCATCTATCTACAGTATACACACATGCTGGATGCAGCCATAGTGCTGTACAATGTGGAAACCTTCATTCTTCTATAACCGTCTATTATATACTGTAGCATTGTTGCTCTCAGCAGCTGATTCCCAGCTTTTGCGGGATTCGTCCTTTTATCTCTTCCCTGACACAGGAACCAGAGTCCATCTCAAAGTAGAGAGTGCTGGGTTACTACTTATAGCAGCTCTGCAGCTGATGTCTGTAATGATAGGGGTTGTTCTGCAACTCTGTGACCTTCCTTCTGTACACCGGCATTCTATTTTCTTTATATACACCATGCTGTCTGTAGCGCTGGCCACACACATAAAAATGCAGTCTTCTTTAAACTATTGATTTTAATTAAACGATCACAACATTGGGCAGCTCTCCACAGCCACTTCCCCTGCCGCTCCACCACCCTTGCATTCTGCTCTGTGTGAGACCCACAGAGGAGAGCTTCCAGTGTTGTGACCCCAGGGGTCATGAAAATGAAAGTTAGCCATTGCTGGCCACAGGAGCAGCGCAGTGCGGTGGGGATCGCAGCTACCTGATCTGACCAGACCCCCCCTCTCCTCCCCCCGGATCAGGTACCATTGTTTTTTTTAGTTAAAATCCCCACCTTGGGTTCCCTTTAAGGTCCCTTTTACACTTTGCATTGCAAGTGTGCATTGTGTTTCCCTGTTTTACCGCAAGGTAATGCAAGTGCAATGCAAGTATATGGGGCCTAGCACACCTACCACATCGCGAGAAGCTTCTCATTTGCCACCGAGCTGACACAAAGTCTGCAGCCCATTATCGCATGACTTCCGCAGTGACGCAGCGGCGGCAGAAGTCATTGGAATCAACGGATGATGCAGGAATATAAATGATGGAAGCGTGGTGCGTCAGAGTGTATGCGCGAACCAACGGGAATCCCAGTGATGTACTTCCTGCCCAGCAAGAAATATGTTACTGAGCGTGGGGCGACACTATGCATATGACTCTGTTGGCACACTCTGCTGCAGCGTCATATGTTTGTCATTTTTTGTAGGAGCATTGCATCCCCACTACAACGCAAAAAATACATTCAAAACCGGCCTCAAAGAGGCAATCTGACTACTTAAAGGTAACCTTAACTGGTGGGGAAAAAAAAATTCACTTACCTGGGGGCTTTCCCAAGCCTCCTACAGCCGTCCTGTGCCCGCGCCGGTCCTTCGGTGCCCTCCGGTCTCCCTCCGCGGCTAAGTTTCGTTTTCGGGCGACTGCCAGTCGTCCTCGGGCAAAGCATCCTCTTCTTCCGCATTCCCTGTCGTAAAGAGCCGTAAAGCGCGTCCGCATGACGCAAAACGCGTCATGCGGACGCGCTTTACGGCTGCAGGAGGCTTGAGAAAGCCCCAAAGGTAAGTGATTTTTTTTTCCCCCACCAGTTAAGGTTCCCTTTAAAGGGATCCTTAAAGTGAACCTCCGGACTAAAAATCTACTCAGCAGAACTGAAAAGGCTTGGTGATTCTTTAACAGTTTCACAGCATCAGAACTTTATTTTTCTTACCAAAGCATTATTTTTAGCTGCATTTTTAGCTAAGCTCCACCCATCAAAGAAAAAAAGCCTGGGCTTTTTTTCCCTGATGCTGTGCAGAGCATGATGGGATTTCCTATGTTGTTATTCACGTTGCCTAGCAACTGGGAGAGGTGCTCAGAACACAGGACAGTTGGAACTGTGTCTCATGCTCCCTGTCACCTCCTTTTAACCAAAAAGATGGCTGCCATCATGAAATCAAACATTTGCCTGTTCTTTTAAAACAGTGTGGGTAAGAGATTATATTACCTATCTATTTTAATTAACATAACTAAAGTAACTTAATGACAGTATGTTTGTTTAGGCTGGAGTTTCTCTTTAAGCCTGGGAAAAAAGAATCAGTTTTACTCACCTGGGGCTCACTGCGCCTGCGCAGGCCTGGCAATGCGTAGCCTTCTTCACGTACCTGTCCACAATACCGTCCTGCGCAAGCGCAGGATGCTTTTGCGGATAGGAACATGAAGAAGACTACAGGTTGCCAAACCTGATGGGCCTGTCGGCGAAACGAAAGTAGCTGGCGGCGGCGGCGGACAGGAGGATCTGTGAGTGACTGCGAGGGCACGGGACGGCTGCAGGGGGCTGGTAAAAGCCCTAGGTGAGTAAAAATTATTTTTATTTCCAGGCTTAAGTGCCAGGTAAACAAGTGACAATCTGTTTGCAGATCACCATTTCTTTATAAAAAGGCCACTGTGCCTATTTATTTCATAAGCACACTTATCCTTTCATGTTGACTGACTAAAGCCTCCACGAGCCCGCCGGGAAGGATATTGCGGGCACTAGACAAACCATTTCCTCCAGATTTTCTAACATATTCGGCGGGGAAAACAGACTTAGTCACACACCTGGGTTGTCAAAGATCTCCTAAAATATTTTCCAAACATCCCGAAGCAACGTGCAGCATAAAGCATCCTTGCTCAGAGCTTTCATGTGGGGGGAATGATTGCTCTCAGGGTAAGTAGCCGCATATTCGCAGCTTTACCGAGCACAGAATAGTTACAAGCTCATTTTGCAGCGACAAAAAAAAAACATTCCTGAAAATGGGCCATATTTATGAGCTGCGCTCGGAGTCTGAGCCGCCACCAGTCATGTGTAAATCTTTAGCATAATAACTTAATACAACAACAATTGCTCCTCCACCCATCCTATGAGTCACTCAGCTTGCTCCTCGGCCGTGGAGGGGTTAAGGGGAATGGAGAGAATGGGCGCTTGTTTTCAGTAGCGTAGCGTCATGACTTGGCAGTTTTACGGAGTCATTTCCTGTCGTTTGAAAAAGCCAACCTTCAGCGTTCTAAGTTTAGCTCAGAAAAAAAGCAGCCTTTAATTTAGGACAAAATCAAAACCACCCGTGTGGCTCTGGGCTGACATCAGCACCAGCTTAACCAAAACTGCGGAGAGCCTGCAAGCCAGTTCACCGTCTTTCCCTCATTTTAGGTGATACACTATTCAAGAGGACCTGTCTCTGCACACAGCTTCAGATTAAATGAAAACTCCAGACTATGTTTAAGCAGTTCACTAGTGATTATGTACTGTATAGAGCAGTGGTCCTCAAACTAAGGCCCGCGGGCCGAATGTGGCCCCCTAAGGCTTTCTTACCGTCCCCCCCCACACAGAAAATGTATTGCTTATAAATGCAGTCAGCTACATCTTTGAATATTGGTGGTCCACATATGGAATAGCAGTGCAGCACCCCCCATCCACATGGAAGCCAGAAAGCAGAAATTTTGCTGGTTTCCAATCAAATTCCACATCAGGTTACACTGCTGTCCAATTGGCTTGCAGATTGTCACCTGGGTATGCTTCACTGTCTGGTCCGCAAAGACTTCTACATCATTTTATGTTTACTCCGGCCCCCCAGCGGTCTGAAGTATGTTGACCCGGCCCTCAACCCAAAACGTTTGGGGACCCCTGGTATAGAGCATTGAAATGAGGGGAAGATTGATCATCTTCATGCTGTTAAAAGCAGTAGTCTGGCTATCAAGCAGTAGTCTGGCTATCTTCTGCTGCATCCATAGACTGGCGACTGTTATCATTGTCATATGAGGTTTATGAGTATCTTAAGGAGGAACTCCAGTGAAAATAATGTAATAAAAAAGGTGCTTCATTTTTACAGTAGTTATGTATAAATGATTTTGTCAGTGTTTGCCCATTGTAAAATGTACATTCTGACATTTATCACATGGTGACATTTTTACTGTTGGCAGGTGATGTCAGTGGAAGGAGATGCTGCCTGCTTTTTTGGCAGTTGCAAACAGCTGTAAACTGCTGTTATTTCCCACAATGCAACAAGGCTCCCACAGTGTGATGTGAGAACCGTAGTCCTGGCATCACACTGTGGGAGGGGTTTCACCACAAAATCAGCCATACAGAGCCCCCTGATAATCTGTTTGTGAAAAGGAATAGATTAGTCATGAGAAAGGGAGAATCAGCTACTGATTGGGATGAAGTTCAATTCTTGGCTACGGTTTCTCTTTAGCCTTTTGGGGACAGCCACAAGTAAATCCTATGCCGCACTGGTGGCTGTCCAACTCTGATGCGGCGTAGGATTTACGCTGCCTGCTGCTTCCGCTCCCGACACGATCATGCGCACCCGAGAGGGGGATTAAGCTGCCTTATGACAGCTGACATTTGCCCTCAGTGATCAGGAGCCAAAGCGAAGTCCACGACTGCCTCCTCTTTTTTTAAACGATTCTTAATCGATTTTATCCTGTTTTGGTGCCTCTGTTATACAACTCAGTATATTGCCAATCATAATTTTGATCATCTCTGTCTCTCTCCTCATGTTGAAGAGCAATGATAAGCGCTTTGAGTCCTATGCGAGAAAAGCGCTATAGAAATGTTATTGTATTGTATTGTATAATGATAGGGCACACTGCAACAGATTTTATAAATTAGCGACTTCCGGTAACATTCACGTCACAACACAAGGTATCTAGTCGCCATTCATTTGTAATGACAGCGTAATGTGCACATTGTCCGGTAGTGCACAGCTTAGATCCTGTTATTACAACAGAGACTGACACACCACAAAGCCAATGCGCCAATGTGAAAAGGTCCATTATGGAACCATTTTAGTGCATTTCTGTATGAATATAACTTACATTATAATGCTGACAAGGCGCATAGGGGCTGATTCACAAAGCTTTTCTCTTACTTATAAACTCATAATTTATTTCTCCTTAAATTACTTAAAGTGAGTGTAAAGCTGAAAAAAAGGCTGTGGATCCTATAAAGCCTTCCCTGTCTTCTCTTGCTCCCTTGTTCCAGCGTTGTCACCCCCATTGTGTGTACTCGACCAATTGGTGGAATACACGCCTGCAAGCCCTCGGGAGGCTTCGGAAGCACTCATGTTCCAGAGTGCTTCTAAAGACGGCGGCTCCATACTGCACATGCGGGAGCGCACATACTCGCGTGTGCACTGAACGGAGCTGCCCGTCTTCGGAAGCCCTCGGGTACATGAGTGTATTCCAAAGCTGCCTGCCCGAGGCAACACATTAAACTGGGGGGATGGCGCTGGAACAAGGGGTACAAGAGAGGACGAGGAAGACTCTATAGGATCCCGGGCCTTGCCTGTCCATAGGTGAGTATCCAACTTGGTGTTTTTTTTTGGGGGGGGGGGGGGGGGGGGGAGTTTACGCTCACTTTAACTCCTTATTTATCTCTCCTTATCTAACTTAACTTGTGATTTTTCTCTCCTTAACTGGCTTAGCCCATGTCTCTCCTTATTTTACTTAAAGGAGTACTGACGGGGGGGTCGGGGGAAATTGAGCTGAACTTACCTGGGACTTCTAATGGTCCCCCGCAGATGTCCTGTGCACCCACAGCCACTCACCGATGCTCCGGTCCCCGCCTCCGGTTTACTTCTGACACTACCGGACAAGGTAAGTTCAGCTCATTTTCCCCAGACCCCCCTACAGTAGTCCTTTAACTCATGAATTATCTCTCCTTATTTTTTCATCTCATGCATTCGCTCTCCTTACAGTTAGGCATGGAACCCACTAGCAGCGCTTTTGTAAGCGCTTGTGATTTGAAAAGCTCTTGCTAATGTAATGCCAGGGGCGTAACTATCGCCCCTGCAAAGGATGCAGCTGCGAGGGAGCCCATGGGAAGAAAAGCCTTTGGGCGGCGCCCAGGCTGTTTTTAGGTGCAGGAGGGGGCGCAGCACAGGAGAGGGAGCAGCGGGCACACAGAGGCGGGGAGGGGAGCCTGGATCCCCAAGTCCCTCCTAGGGCCCTTCCTTCAGCGCTCCCACCTCTAGTATTAGCGCAGCTGGGTGGGCAGGCAGGGGATGCTAACTGACCTCTTCCCTTAGCGGAAGTAGAGTCAGCAGCATATATAGAATGATTTGCTAATTAACTTTAGGCCACCCTGATTACATACAGGATCTTTTCAAAAAATTAGCATATTGTGATAAAGTTCATTATTTTCTGTAATGTCCTGATACACATTAGACTTTCATATATTTTAGATTCAAATACACACAACTGAAGTAGTTCAAGCCTTTTATTGTTTTAATATTGATGATTTTGGCATACAGCTCATGAAAACCCAAAGTTCCTATCTCAAAAAATTAGCATATTTCATCCGACCAATAAAAGAAAAGTGTTTTTAAAACAAAAAAAGTCAACCTTCAAATAATTATGTTCAGTTATGCACTCAATACTTGGTTGGGAATCCTTTTGCAGAAATGACTGCTTCAATGCGGCGTGGCATGGAGGCAATCAGCCTGTTGAACTGCTCAGGTGTTATGGAGGCCCAGGATGCTTCGATAGCAGCCTTAAGCTCATCCAGAGTGTTGGGTCTTGCGTCTCTCGACTTTCTCTTCACAATATCCCACATATTCTCTATGGGGTTAAGGTCAGGAGAGTTGGCAGGCAAATTGAGCACAGTAATACCATGGTCAGTAAACCAGTGGTTTTGGCACTGTGAGCAGGTGCCAGGTCGTGCTGAAAAATGAAATCTTCATCTCCATAAAGCTTTTCAGCAGATGGAAGCATGAACCCACTTTTGAACCAGAAACGGCAGCAGAAGCGCCTGACCTGGGCTACAGAGAGCAGCACTGGACTGTTGCTCAGTGGTCCAAAGTACTTTTTTCAGATGAAAGCAACTTTTACATGTCATTCGGAAATCAAGGTGCCAGAGTCTGGAGGAAGACTGGGGAGAGGGGAATGCCAAAATGCCTGAAGTCCAGTGTCAAGTACCCACAGTCAGTCATGGTCTGGGGTGCCATATCAGCTGCTGGTGTTGGTCCACTGTGTTTTATTAAGGGCAGGGTCAATGCAGCTAGCTATCAGGAGATTTTGGAGCAATTCATGCTTCCATCTGCTGAAAAGCTTTGTGGAGATGAAGATTTAATTTTCCAGCACGACCTGGCACCTGCTCACAGTGCCAAAACCACTAGTAAATGGTTTACTGACCATGGTATTACTGTGCTCAATTGGCCTGCCAACTCTCCTGACCTGAACCCCATAGAGAATCTGTGGGATATTGTGAAGAGAAATTTAAGAGATGCAAGACCCAACACTCTTGATTAGCTTAAGGCCGCTATCGAAGCATCCTGGGCCTCCATAACACCTGAGCAGTGCCACAGGCTGATTGCCTCCATGCCACGCTGTATTGAAGCAGTCATTTCTGCAAAAGGATTCCCAACCAAGTATTGAGTGCATAACTGAACATAATTATTTGAAGGTTGACTTTTTTTGTTTTAAAAACACTTTTCTTTTATTGGTCGGATGAAATATGCTAATTTTTTGAGATAGGAAATTTGGGTTTTCATGAGCTGTATGCCAAAATCATCAATATTAAAACAATAAAAGGCTTGAACTACTTCAGTTGTGTGTATTTGAATCTAAAATATATGAAAGTCTAATGTTTATCAGTACATTACAGAAAATAATGAACTTTATCACAATATGCTAATTTTTTGAGAAGATCCTGTATAATCCGATAATAATAATATGAACATTTGTATAGCCCTTTTCTCCTGTCGGACTCAAAGTGCTCAAGAGCTGTAGCCACTGGGACGTGCTCAAGAGGCCACCCTGCAGTGTTAGGGAGTCTTGCCTTGAACTCCTTACTGAATAGGTACTGACCCTAGCCAGGATTTGAACCCTGGTCTCCCCTGTCAAAGGTGGTGCCCTTAACCAGGTCACTGTGCTAGCCTCTAGTCACTTCACGGCTGACGTCAGTTCGGTTTAGAAGGGTAATGTTTTAAGGGTGAAGCAATCAAATCGAATGTACCAGAACATTCCAGCAACTCTCCAGAATTCAACATCACACGTAGGTAATTTCCATTTAGCCCCTCGCATCGTGTTAACACCCCCTCCCTTTATATTGTAAGTCTTTGGCAGGACCTCATCTCCTTGTGCATCTGTGCAGACTGCTCACAAAATAACATGAACCTGAATTACTGAGACTATACTTCAGTGTATGATCTGGCATTGTGTGTCTGCTTACTACCTGTATTATGTTGTCTGTCACCCCCATTATCAATGTCTGTAGCCTTATTTATTGTACAAGGCTGCACAATATATTAGTGCTGTATAAATCCAATTATTAATAATAATAAAGGAGTAAACATTGAAACTGAGGATTCTGATCAAAAAAAGATCTCTCTCTCTCTCTCTCTCTCTCTCTCTCTCTCTCCCTCTCTGAAATAAAGTTTCCGTTCTTTTTCATTCCCATGAGTCATAATCAGCCGAAATGTCCTATTTTGGTAATGTGATTTTTATGGCGCCCCATCCGTGACAGGAACAGCCAGAATGTGAATGAGCAGACAGAAGGTTTTAAAGTGTGATTCCACCTTGTACGTATGTTGATCATTTAAAGATCAAATGGTACACATGATCGTACTACCTTTGTTAAAGTGGAATGCCGAGCAGTGTTAGTACTGGCCAGAGGGAGGAAGATTACATTTCTTGTCAGATTTCCTTTGCTGTCTTGTATGTCCGAAATTTCCCTCTACTTCCGGTCTCTGTGATTTTTGTATCTGGTACTGGGGCAGGAAGTGAGCTGAAGTCCAAAATGTGATAGTTTTGAACAGAATGAGAGTTGGGAATAAATCTCTAATACTCACTATGGGGGGTTGATTCCTTCCTACTGTGTTTCTGTGTTTAGTTTACCCAGATAAAAGTGTCTAATTAATTCTTATCAGCAGCTGTGAATAGACTGCATGAGCACCTCTCCCCATACAATAAACACAGAGGCAGGGGTGAGCCTGGGGTGCCTGGCACCTGGGTGTAAGATTTTCTCTGGCGCCTATGGGAGTGGTTAAATTAACCGCGCCCAACCACATAACCACACCCATGTCCTGCCTAATCACACCCACACCTTTCACCTCTTTACGCATGCATGTGATACCCCATTCCTACCCCTCTTCCATGGGCTTGCTCCTGGCTGGCTTTGGCTGCCTGCGAGTCCGCTAGTCTCTGGACTGACTCAGGCTTAGAGGCTCTGCGAGAGCAACGCAGTCACACACTGCGTATTTATGGCTGCCTGTGGCCACCCTACTCTTGCTCACTGTCGTCGGCTCCCCCCCCCCCCCCCCCCAGCCAAGCCCAAGCGTGAGGTGGGCTGCCTGTATCTTTCCCGTTGCACCGCACAGCCTGCCAGTGTTGCCAACCTTTCACGTTATTTTTTACTGACAAATACCTAAAAATTTACTGACAAAAGATTTTTACTGACAAAATTTCCCCACTAAATGCACATAAGAGACAGCGTTTCACCAGTAAATGCACATAATGACAGACAGCTTTTCACCAGTAAATGCACATAAGAGACCTTTTTTTCACCAGTAAATGCACATAACAAGAGACCGCTTTTCCCCAGTAAATGCACATAATAAGAGACAGCTTTTCACCAGTAAATGCACATAATAAGAGACAGCTTTTCACCAGTAAATGCACATAAGAGACAGCTTTTCACCAGTAAATGCACATAAGAGGCCGCTTTTCACCAGCAAATGCACATAATAAGAGACAGATTTTCACCAGTAAATGCACATAATGACAAACAGCCAGTGTCCCCAGTATATGTAGCCAAAGGTATATGTCCACAGTATATGTAGCCAGAGGTATATGTCCCCAGTATATGTAGCCAGGGATATATGTGCCCAGTATATGTAGCCAGAGGTATATGTCCCCAGTATATGTAGCCAGGGATATATGTGCCCAGTAGATGTAGCCAGAGGTATATGTGCCCAGTAGATGTAGCCAGGGGGTATATGTGCCCAGTAGATGTAGCCAGGGGGTATATGTGCCCAGTAGATGTAGCCAGGGGGTATATGTGCCCAGTAGATGTAGCCAGGGGGTATATGTGCCCAGTAGATGTAGCCAGGGGGTATATGTGCCCAGTAGATGTAGCCAGGGGGTATATGTGCCCAGTATATGTAGTGAGTGACAGTGACACCCCCCCCCCCTCTAGCCGCCGCCGCTTCCCCCTCACCTTGCAGCAGCTTCAGACCTCGACCAGCGGGCGACCCGACCAGTAAGAGGGCGCCGGATGCACCCGCTCTATATGCGGAAGTGATGTCACTTCCGCATATCAGTGCGGCGTGCTAGGTCCTAGCGCCCGCACTATTGGTCGCCGCCTGATTGAGGTCTGATGCGCCGGCGGCTAGAGGGAGGGAGAGAGCGGCGGCCACAGGGGGAGAGCGGTGGCCGGGCGCCGCCTCTCAGAGGCAGGCACCTGGGTGCCTTGCACCCGCAGCACCCGCCCAGGCTCGGCAGTGCTCCCTGCAAAGTGAAACCAAGTTCTACACCTCAGATTTGTAGAATTTCTATAAATTGTAATGAAGACATTTTTTTGTCCATAACTTATTACGTTATGATGCTGTGGTTGACCTTTTAGAGCAGATAGGAAGTTCTGAGTTTAGTTCCACTTTAACATTATCTTAAGCCCCTTCTACACGATACGATTTTTTGTGCGATTCGATTACACTTCTATTTATGATCTGATTAAATCTGACATGCCCGATCGGGATTCGATTCGATTCAATTCGATTTGCCATTGTTTTGCAATACATTGCGTACATAGAATCGTAATCGAATCGTACAAAGAATCGTATCATGTAGATTGTGCTTTAAACACGAGCAAGCAAGTGCAGATTGTTATCACAGTAGCTGCAGAACAAGTAATGTAGATTAACCACCAGTGATCTGATTATTTGACTATAAGTACTCTATCAACTATTAGTAAATACCTCCCAGGAAGAATTTGTTCCACTCTCCCCCCAGATCTTCCAGAGAACATATAAATGGAAATTCGCTGCTGAAAAGACTCATTCCTCAGGCGCCAGAAGGAGAACTATTTTGTGGTTGTGAATTTCCAGTAAGTGGTGCAATTTACATCGTATTTTGTTTTGCAGCTATTTACATTGATTTAAGCAGGGAATGCCGCTTATGGATCATTTCGCAGCCTGAACAGAAGATAATGTAATCACAACCATTACACTCTGTTGCTGCGCCACCGGCACTGATAGGTAATTGCCAATTAATATTGCATGGTAGGTTTTATTGCTTTTATGTTTGCCAGAAACACATTTCCAAGCCTGAATATTATTAATGTAAACCCTATACTTATCCTGCTTACTCCACTCTGGTGGAAAGTAACCAAGGTGTTTATAGCTAACAACTGGAACAAAATATTGCAGACTGGTCATATAAAATCAATTTAATCGAGCTGCAAAATAAGCTGGACTAAAATCCATCCCCCCTACCCGGGCGTGCTGCTTGATCCACGTGCACCAGTGGCGTAACTAAGGAGCTTGGGGCCCCAGTGCAAGTTTTTCATGGAGTCCCGAGCAATCTATTGATATGGAACTCCAAAACCTGCCATGGACAGCTGCAGTGTCAGAGGTGTATTAAGAGTAAGGAAACAGTTTGTAAAGGATTACTACTATGCATTGCACATATAGAGGTGATCATTACCAGCACAGCACTAATGAAAAGCTAATAAGATGGATGAAGGAGGGTCCCTAGTGGCCCCCACTGGTCAAGGGGCCCCGGTACGGTCGCAACCTCTGCATCCCTATTGCTAGTAATGTTGAGACGAAATATCGTGTTTCCTTAATTACGGCCACAAATTTTGCCGCTACGACACAAATTCGTAATTTCGTAATTGCCATACAAACCGTTATTCGGAATTCCGTAACCAAAATGTAGGTTTCGTAATTTCGCAAATTTGTGTTTAACGCGAAATTTTGTAATTTCATGTTTTCTATAGAAACAAAGCTATTTTAGTTACAAAAATGAACGTAATTTTGTTTTTAATAGTAATTATGCACATTTAGGTAATGACTAAACTCAGGAAAGTCACTAATTGATTGCAATTACTGATAATGCAAAGGCCCCTGCACATGCTGTCGCTTTAAATGTATCAGGAGGAGGCTCTATCTGCAGCCACTTCTAAGACAGGTGCTCTTTGCCATGGTGCACTTAGCTGTCATGTTGAGACACTTGGTTTTGGGCCTTGCAATATCTGATAATGCAAAAGTCCCTGCAAGAGCTGTTGCTTTAAATGTAACAGGAGGCTTAACCTGCAGCCACTTCTAAGACAGGTGCTCATTGTCAAGATGCACTTAGTGGTTATGCATGCTGAGACATTTGGTTTTGGGCCATGCAATATCTGATAATGCAAAGGTACCTGTAAGTGCTGTAGCTTTAAATGTATCCAAAGCCTCTGGACTGGAACACAATTTTGAGAAAGGTCGAATGTGCGTGCTAAACACGAAATTCTGATTTGTTTGTGTTATATAAACGATCGTAATTATGAAAAAGATCATAATTCGGAAATTGCCCATAAACATGAAATTTCGATTACGGCCATAATCGTAATTTCGTGAATTACGCAAAATTTTGCGTAATTGTAATTAGGTCATTACGCTCATCACTAATTGCTACACCACTGCACCAAGCAGCTGTTTGGGGCCTCACCCACAGCTGGGCCTCATATGCTGCCAGAGGTGACTTATATTGTAGCAGCAGGTGGTTTCGGAGCACAGAGCTCAGTGCCGAAACTGGGTGCCACCATAGCAGTAATGCTATACTACTAATCAGTACGCGCCGCCGCTGTTTCCCCGTCACTCACACCCAGACCTCAGATCAGCGGCAACATGATCAGAGGGGAGAGCAGCACAGTGAACGGGTCTACATGAAAAGGGCGCTGGTAAAAAAGGGCGCCTGGTGGAGCCCATATATATACCAACTTCGGCTACAAAAAAGACGCTTGGTGTAGCCCATATAAAAATTTCGGCTACAAAAAACTCCGGGATGTGTTAATTACTATTCCCCCTCCAGGCCGCCATGGATAGTGGGGGAATGAAATAATTCGGCTTCCAGCGCTTGTAGCCCATATAAAAACTTCGGCTACAAAAAAACTCCGGGATGTGTTAATTACTATTCCCCCTCCAGGCCGCCATGGATAGTGGGGGAATGAAATAATTCGGCTTACAGTGCTTGTAGCCCATATAAAAACTTTGGCTACAAAAAAAAGGTCAATAATATGGGCTACAGAGGGGAACCTTACTGTAGCCGAAAAAAATATGGGCTACAAAGGGGAGCCCGCTTGTAGCCGAAAACCTTGTAGCCGAAAAAATATGGGCTACAAAGGGGAGCCCACTTGTAGCCTATATCAAAACTCGGGCGCCCTTTTCTACACCTTGTAGCCCATATTTCCAGAAATAACATTGATGTCTATGGCGGCGCCCTTTTCATACAGGCAGCTCGGGCGCCCTTTTCAACCGATCCCCAGTGAACAAGAAGTACACTTCAGATGCAGAAGTGAGGTCAGTGATTTTTTCCTGCATTCGAAGTGTGCCACACAGTTACTGTGAGCAGCAGGTCACCACTGATCTGCAGGGCGATGTGAGTGTTGGGGATGATGGAAAGGTGATGGAAAGTTTTGGAGATTGGGACATAGGACAGCCGTAAAATCCAGAGGTTCTTACCTGTCACGGACGATTGCGGGGACGCAGGCGCGTCCTGGAACCGCCCGTGAAGAAAAGAACGATCGCACTCGATTCCTGCGTCGATTGCGCTTCAAATCAGTACAATCTGGATTTATTGTGTAGGAGGTCTGCAGTCCTTTTCTTAGCAAAGAGAGCACCATTCCAAATGCTGGTTGGCTCTTTTGATATGCTAATGAGCCTGGGCCCAGAGAGTCCCTGGCTTCAAGCTGTGCTGATGGCCCATCCATCAGGTATAAGGTGACAAGCAGCTGGCAGGAAGACTGGCCCTGTGACTGCTGATCAAGCCAGAGGTGTAAACTCAGTTGTCTAAGCAGATTTCACATTCAGATGTTAATTGAAGGAGCCAACAGGGCCTTTCATAGCCAAGAAGCAGACACAGCTGGACTCCAGTCAGGCTGACTCCGGCCTTAGCAGGAAGAAATGAATGTACAATATAATCTTTTGCCCATTTACAGAATACAATAAATAGGGTGGTTATGAGAGCGGTATCATTGGATCCGTAGGGTCATGCTGGATCTCTTGATACCAGTCGAGAGGGGCCCGGGGCCCCTACCACCCAGGTATGAATCTACTCAGGACCCTGATCTGATGCACTAGCCATGTCAGGTATCATATTAATCTGTATTTTCCTCCAAGTATGAAGCTGTTACCACCCTAAATGTAACGTGTATGGTTCAGGAGTTACAGCAATTCATAAGTTTAGCTCTAAAATCTCTCAGAGGGAATGAACTGTCATTTGCTGGTAGCTCAGAGGGGGCTGGCATTGCCACACCCCCAAACCAGCTTCATCAAAAGCACAGAGCCAGCAGGCGGGCTGCGTCCTCCACACTGAAACATCTTGCACTCATCAGATGCCAGCTTGAGGATATGCTGGCATCCACCTGGTCTGAACTCTGAACTCTGGACTTTGAAACCAAGGACTTTATGATTCTTCCCACAATAAGGACATCTTTCCAGGAGTAATTTTCTCCCTTCTTTTATTTTTCATACTGGCTATTGCTGTTTTCATAATTGTTGATTTTCATAATTGTCTGTATATATTAATTATTTATATTGCGTGAATAAACGACTTTCTCCAAGTCATTCACTGTTCCGCTACTCTGCTTATCAGCACACACAGAATTGATCCCGGGTCTCTGAAGATACGCTACTGTTTGTTTGTTGTTGGCTAGACAGAATATCGTGTGTTTAACCGTTTTATTCGCAGGACTAGTCAGTTAGTGAGTTCCTCTGTCTCAGGAAACAGAGGTGGTGGCAGATCCCATGAACTAGTGGGTGAGTTGTAATCACCCATATTTTCACAGGCTCCCTTCTGGTCGGGCTGCTGCCCAAATTCCTGTCTGTTTCTGCGCAAAGATCGCGACCAAAGCTTGCATGGTCTGTGTGCAGAAACCGATTGGAAGGCAATCTGTGGTCTGACCACTAGGGGTCCTGTGACAGTGGTAGGCAGCGGTGAGACCTGTGTTGTGCTGAAAGTATCCACGATAGCGCTAGCGCTATCGAGAAACGAACTAATTCGTTGGTGTAGCTGGAAAGCAATATATTTTTTATATATACAGAGAGACTGTGTAGCCAGTACCCCTCCCCAAAAGTTTTATTTTATTTGGCATGGAAATGTCCGGGAACTACCAGAACATGTGCCTGTCGGACCTGCAAAATCTTTGCCAAGTGAGAGGCATTGACGTCGGCCGCAGGAAACAACAGGACCTGATAGCAGACTTGTCCAGATGGGATACCCAGCAACTGCGGGAGCCGGGAGTGTCCGCTGAGGTGGATACCAGCCCATCTGACAATCGAGGGGAACCAGAGGCTGAAGATCCTAGGCGTACAGAGGTTGAGCATCCTGCGGGCCCTGTTGCAACAGTTACGCCAGAGACTGTCAGTATGGACCCCAATCCCAGAGTTTCTGAAAGTACTCGCCTGGAACCGGCCAGTACTGGACTGTCCAGGGGTGCTGACCCGGTAATGCAGCAGGCATTACAAAAGCTGATGGAGACTGACCTGGAGAAGTACATGCAGTACATGGAAGCACGAGAGGAACGGGAGCGCCAATCTGCGGAACGCAAAGCTGCTGCTGCTGCTGCTGAACGCCACGCGGAGAGGGATGCCGCAGAGGCGCGGGAGAGACGACAGCATGAGCTCAACATGGCAAAGGTTCAACAGGCCAGCCGGAGTTCACCGCCCAGCCTCCCCGCTGAAGGAGCTGCAGCACCCGTAAGTGCGAAATTTAAATTTGCCAATATTGAAAAAGACACTGACATTGACTTGTTTTTGCGGTCTTTTGAAAAAGCATGCCGTCAGTATCGTCTGTCCCAAGACCAGTGGGCCAGACATCTGACACCTTTGCTGCGCTACAAAGCGCTTGATGCCTTCGCAGAATTGCCTGCGGAGAAGGATAATGATTATGCTGCTATAAAAGACGCTATCATTACTAAGTACCAGCTGACGCCAGAAGCCTATCGGAAAAAGTTCAGGGCCTGGCAGAAAAAGTCTTCTGATTCGTACCGAGATGTGGTCAGCAGCTTGCTCACCACACTCCGTCAGTGGACTCTAGGCCTCACCAAAGGGTCTTATGGCGTCCTGGAGGACTTGATAGTCCTCGAGCAATTTCTGAACATTTGCCCTGCTGATGTACGACAATTTGTGTTAGAACGCAAGCCGACTTCAGCAACTGTCGCTGCAGACCTTGCTGAGACTTTTGCAACTACCCGGGTGGCTGATACACGCAGAACTGTCCCATCCAGCTGGAGAGGAGGTCAGCCCAATACCTCGGCAGACCCTCCTGCCCCTGTGAGCCGTCCGCCACAGAGGCCACCCAGCGCAGCTGCTGCACCCAGGCCCGCAGCGCCTGGAGAGGTCACCTGTCACTACTGCCGCCAGCCCGGACACATGAAATTCGACTGTCCGGAGCGGAGACAGACACCACCAGCACCTGGATCATCTGCATCACCTGCACCTCACCCACAGCAGAGGCAACCCGCCAGCGAACCACAGCCTGGATCATCGGATTTTGTCCTGTTTGCACGCGGACAGGAAATCCGCGACCGAACCGACCAGCAGCAACTTGTTAGAGTGAACGGCAAAGTTGTCACCGGATTTCGAGACACCGGAGCAGACATCACGTTAGTTCACTCACATCTTGTGCCAAAGGAGAGCATCAGCTCCAGCCGATCCCTTGCCCTTACTGGAGTAGAGGGCACCCTTTTCCACATAGCCCACGCCAGAGTGAAGCTGGATTGGGGAGTGGGAGGGGTCCACGAAAGGGTTGTTGGGGTTATGAAGGATCTCCCAGTCCCTGTGTTGCTAGGGACTGATTTGGGCAAGCTTGTGTCCTACTATGAACCTGCCACGACCGCCTTGTCGCTCACGGAAGGAGACAGACTCTCCACCCACCACCAGGTACTTTATACACTTGGGGGAGCACCAGGGGGAGGTGGGTTGAATGTGCCCAGTTCAAGGGTACCAGGTTCAATAGTGCCTGCTTCAAAGGCACCTGAGTTTGAGGTACAGACTGTCTGTTGTGATGATGCTGTAACTGTACCTGAGTCTCCTGTACAACCTGTCTGTAATGAAAAAATGTCTATACCTGTCAATGTCATTACTGCATGCAATGATGATCCGAGTAATGTCCGTCTGTGCCATTCTGACAGTGTACCTGTGCTAGCAATACCGCGCAGCTGCACTGCTCAGAACCCGAGCTCAGAACAGGTGGAGGGGGTTCCGGCCTCCTCCCCCTCCTCTGACCGCAGGGATGAGACCTTTCAGCCGCTGGCCTCGTGTGACATGAGCCAGTTGGCTGAAACTGACAGCGCCGTATTCTCAGCCGCACTACAAAGTGACCCAAGCCTGGAGGTGCTCATGCAGCAAGCCGCTGAGCCCCTCGCAGACGGGGCCGCTTTCAAGGTGTACTGGGAAGGTGGGAGACTGTACAGTGAGTCTGCACAGCCCCCTACAGGTAGATCCCACGCGAATACCAAATGGCTTGTGGTCCCGAGTGCGTTCAGGGGACATGTGCTGAAATCCGCACATGGTAATCCTCTGACAGGGCACTCAGGGGTCCGCAAGACACTCGCCGGTATTCGGAACCAGTTTTATTGGCCCCGGATGAACAGGGATGTAGCAAACTACTGCAGGGCATGTGCCGTCTGTCAGGAGCTGGGCAGGTCCAGGGATTCCCGCGGGGTTCCCTTAGGTCCACAGCCACTCAGCAGGGGAACCCTGCGTGGGCTGGCTGTTGACCTAACCAACCCACTGCCCGTTGTCCGCAGTCCCGGCAGACACCACGTCCGACTGCAGTGGCGCAAACGCCCTGTCCAGAACGGTCCATGTTGGGTCAACCCTGAGGGTAGCAGACCGCGACCGGTCCAGGGGAACCGAGCCACAGGCTCCAATAGGTTTTCCCGCCGTACCGGCAACTCGAGGCCCGTCAGCCAGGTTAGCGGCGCCGCCACACATCTTGCGGATGAGTGGCTAAGCCACGGACAAGGGGGGGGGCTGTCACGGACGATTGCGGGGACGCAGGCGCGTCCTGGAACCGCCCGTGAAGAAAAGAACGATCGCACTCGATTCCTGCGTCGATTGCGCTTCAAATCAGTACAATCTGGATTTATTGTGTAGGAGGTCTGCAGTCCTTTTCTTAGCAAAGAGAGCACCATTCCAAATGCTGGTTGGCTCTTTTGATATGCTAATGAGCCTGGGCCCAGAGAGTCCCTGGCTTCAAGCTGTGCTGATGGCCCATCCATCAGGTATAAGGTGACAAGCAGCTGGCAGGAAGACTGGCCCTGTGACTGCTGATCAAGCCAGAGGTGTAAACTCAGTTGTCTAAGCAGATTTCACATTCAGATGTTAATTGAAGGAGCCAACAGGGCCTTTCATAGCCAAGAAGCAGACACAGCTGGACTCCAGTCAGGCTGACTCCGGCCTTAGCAGGAAGAAATGAATGTACAATATAATCTTTTGCCCATTTACAGAATACAATAAATAGGGTGGTTATGAGAGCGGTATCATTGGATCCGTAGGGTCATGCTGGATCTCTTGATACCAGTCGAGAGGGGCCCGGGGCCCCTACCACCCAGGTATGAATCTACTCAGGACCCTGATCTGATGCACTAGCCATGTCAGGTATCATATTAATCTGTATTTTCCTCCAAGTATGAAGCTGTTACCACCCTAAATGTAACGTGTATGGTTCAGGAGTTACAGCAATTCATAAGTTTAGCTCTAAAATCTCTCAGAGGGAATGAACTGTCATTTGCTGGTAGCTCAGAGGGGGCTGGCATTGCCACACCCCCAAACCAGCTTCATCAAAAGCACAGAGCCAGCAGGCGGGCTGCGTCCTCCACACTGAAACATCTTGCACTCATCAGATGCCAGCTTGAGGATATGCTGGCATCCACCTGGTCTGAACTCTGAACTCTGGACTTTGAAACCAAGGACTTTATGATTCTTCCCACAATAAGGACATCTTTCCAGGAGTAATTTTCTCCCTTCTTTTATTTTTCATACTGGCTATTGCTGTTTTCATAATTGTTGATTTTCATAATTGTCTGTATATATTAATTATTTATATTGCGTGAATAAACGACTTTCTCCAAGTCATTCACTGTTCCGCTACTCTGCTTATCAGCACACACAGAATTGATCCCGGGTCTCTGAAGATACGCTACTGTTTGTTTGTTGTTGGCTAGACAGAATATCGTGTGTTTAACCGTTTTATTCGCAGGACTAGTCAGTTAGTGAGTTCCTCTGTCTCAGGAAACAGAGGTGGTGGCAGATCCCATGAACTAGTGGGTGAGTTGTAATCACCCATATTTTCACAGGCTCCCTTCTGGTCGGGCTGCTGCCCAAATTCCTGTCTGTTTCTGCGCAAAGATCGCGACCAAAGCTTGCATGGTCTGTGTGCAGAAACCGATTGGAAGGCAATCTGTGGTCTGACCACTAGGGGTCCTGTGACAGTACCCAATTCTAAACCATTCACAACTACATTTTTTTTTCTTCCTGGAACTGAGGTCAATGCTGTCTGGACAAGGCTCCATTGCTAGCATTCGCACACTGCTTAGACTTGAAGGGGAGAAGCTCAGACAGAAGTCTCTGAGAACATTGCAGTCTATAGCAGTGGAAGTCTTCACGGCTTCACCACAAGAAGTGGGAGGTGACCACTAACTTGTTTAAGGCACACCTGAACTAGCGTCTCATGCTTTAGGCTATCTGCAGCTGCTGCACTTGTATTGACCTGAGGAAGTGGGCAGTTGACCCATGAAATGCGTTCATGAAACGCGTTGCATGTGCAAATAAATTTTGCCTCTTATGAGCTTGTCGTTATTGAGGTAAGCCACCTCATCTTTATGATTTTAGTGGTTTTTAACCCAATTTTGCAGCCAGTGAGCAAGAGGCATAACTACAATTCATGGGGCCCTCCTGCGAAATTTTGATGCCTCCCCCTTAATGTTCACACCCCTTCCCATGCCTTCCGTTGGTGCCCTTCATGGCCTTGGGACCCATCTCACAACAGTAATTAAACAAGTGTGGCCATCATGATCTTCACACCCTTTACAAGTGCAGCCACAAAACACCTAATCTGACATATTGTATTGGAGGAAGGGAAGTTAGTAGTTGAGGCCCCCACAGTTCTGGGCCCCACTGCAATCACAGGTGTCTCTCCCCTCTAGTTACGCCCCTGATCTGGGCACTTCTCTTTACCCCTTTAGATTGCACTCACCCCCCCCCCCCCATCCCATTGAGGTTGGAGGGGGTTTTCCCCTGGTCTTGATTGGCCAACACCATTCCAAGAGCCAGTCATTTTTCACAGAGACAGCATCTGTATCCAGGTCCATTTGGACACCATGGGCTTGATTCAGTAAACGGTGCTAACCCAGTTAGCACGCCTAAAGACTTTGGGCGTGATAACTAGGGTGCTAACTGGGTCAGCACCATTTACTAAATTTACATCGCGCGCAAAGTCCCACACTGAAAACTTTGCATGCCCACAGCGCGGTGTGCGCGAAATGTCGCATCGCGGTGCGACGAAAACGGTGCGTTGATGCGCCTATAAGGTCGCATTGCATGCGACTTTAACGTCACATGGTGCGACATTAAAGTCGCACCCAATGCGACCTTATAGGCGCATCGGGTGCGCTGTTTTTGCGGTGCGTGCGCAAAGTTTTGTATGCGGGACTGTGCGCGCGATGTGAATTTAGTAAAGGGTGCTAACCCAGTTAGCACCCTAGTTATCACGCCTAAAGTCTTTAGATGTGAATGTATCATGCCTAAACTAACTTTAGGCATGATATAGGGCTTTTCACAGGCGTGCTAACACTTAGCACGGTTTACTGAATCGAGCCCTATGTGTTAAGTCGGGGTTATTGTCTCCACCTGCTTCCAGCGGTCGGTGGCCCCTCTGCAACCCACTTTTGTGAGTAGCCACTTACTTCTTTTCATCAACTCACCCCCATCAAAAACTTACTATGCTATTTGGGCACCTATTTTTGCATGTGTCTTTTTTCTCCAGTAGGGTGCCCTGGTACCCCACCTGTACCCAAGTTGTCCTGTTTAAGTAATTAGGTCCACTTTAAAAGGAAATAATTATGGTAGCCACCATATCCCTCTCAGTTCTGGTGTGCTTTAAAAGTGATTTACTTGATCGTCTAATCAAGGAAAGTATCCAATTGTAAAGAAGTAGGAAAACAATTGTGGCTTTATTGTATTCTCAAAATATACCTTTGCTTTAGTATTTTTTACTTTGTCGAAACATAATCAATGCAGAATAGAGATTTCCCAGAACAGCTTGATAAATAGGTAAAACCTTCAGAATCCATGTTGCCCATTTCCAGGATGGCAGGATATCAGTTCCAGCGAGCCCTATGCGAAGCTAATTCAGAATAAACACTATGTTTACTTTATGGCTTTACAGGACTCATCACAACATCACTGATGTATTGTGCTCAAAGAAACTCAAAACTTTCACATCAAACATGAGAGATCTGAGGAGACAGATAAAAGATTGTTGAAAAGAGAAGTGAAAGGAATATGACTTCATCAAGACATCCGAGGAGAGACCACCCAGCAGGGAGAGGAAACATGGAGAGGTCTGCACAGTGTACACACAACTGACAAACAGCAACCAAGACCCACTCTTCTATTACTTCTGCATGTATAATTTCCCCCTCACATGGCAAGGCCCAAGCAAGGGCCTCTCTATGTCTTTAGTTAAGCTTGTAAGCTAGCCTGTCAGGCTGTGAATCCTGGCCAATTCAAATCCCAGGCAGTGTGGCAATACAGACCTCATTGAAGGCACCAAGTTTGCTGTGATCTACCAAAAGCAAATACTATGGTCTGGATGTCTGGTTTACTACTTTGGCCACCTAAAATGATCACTCACGATTGTGTCAGATGATTGCTGAAAGTGTGTACAGATGCCCCCCCTATTGGAGCTAGTGATGTGTTGCAGATTTGTTTTGTCAATGTAGCATACCTCCCAACTTTTTGATATGAGAAAAAGGAACACTTAAGCCACACCCCTGCCGCACTCCTGCTCATGCCCCCTGCAAACTTATAGTCATGAATTCCTTGAAGATTTCATTAGAAAAATATGCTGTTTTATAACTCAAACAACACTGGTCCTTTCTATACTGGTTCATTTTCCTTCATATTAACATTTGAAAATTAGAAATATATCGATTTAAAGGATGGGAATAAAGATTAGAGTCAATCAAACACATTTTTCAGTAGAAAAATACCCATATTTATATAGAAAGATGGACAAAGTCCTGAAAGAGGGACAAATGAGGAGGAAAGGGGGACAGAGGGACAGGGCTCCCAAAGAAGGACTGTCTCTCCAAAAGAGGGACAGTTGGGAGCTATGATGTAGACTGCCTTGGAGTCGGAGAAAAGGTCTTTTCCAGCTCCATCATGGTGTGTTTGGTGTATGAGTGGTGTCATTTGCTCTGAGATGCTCCCTATGCCCGCTGACTGGTCACTAGCACTAGAGTATGCTAGCGCACCATGCCCTGATTGCTATTATTATTTCCTGCTGCAGCTCACTCCTGCTTGCCCTCCTATTTCCATTTTCCTGAAACAGTCAAGAAAGATTGTTTTAAGTGGTCAATGTAGAAGGTCTATTCTAGGGTGTGTACAAATACAACAAGAAACCTGGTTTAGTTCAGCATTGGCTCAGGCAAAAAGTAATATTACCTATATTCTACTATTAGCTTTGCGACGTCACTTTCATTGGGTTTTCGGCAGCTGGCACTTCCAGCTATATACTTCCTGTCCCATAATGATACCTTTCTCCTTCCTAAATATCCATTTGATAACTTATCCTAATCACACCACTAAAATTATCTCTAACGGATGTTTAACCCTAACCTTCTTACCATAATTGTTAATTGTTCCCCTACCATTTCCCCGAGCCCTTCTAAAATAGCTCCTACCTAGGTCAAGCTACTAATCCTAACTAAAACTCACCTTCCATCTCCTTCATTAGCAGCTCACAAATTCTGCCAGCAATACAATAAACAAGGGCAGGGTAATGGCTATTGTGTATAGCAGAGTGTTCAAGCACCCAAAATGCCCAGCCTGCACTGAGGAATAGAGATGTCGCGAACATAAAATTGCGAACTTCTGCAAATGTTCGCGAACATGCGAACTCGGCGAACCGCCATAGATTTCAATGGGCAGGCGAATTTCGGACATGTCGAAAATTATCATTCGAGCTATCTAATGGCTCAATCGAGTGGTACCGTGTATTCACAGCATAAAACTGTAACCTGCAACCTATCACGCCTTAGTGAGGCTGCGGATAGGTTAGAGCAGGGGTGTCATACTCAATAGCGTAAGGGGCCAAAATCTGATACATAGTTGAAATTGCGGGTCAAATTGTTTATTAAGATTGAACATTTATTTAACAGTCTGAAACTAAGTGGCATGACTATAGTGACCATGGAGGGCCCGCTTTTCCATCTTCTGTAGGGGAGCACAGTGGAGCAGTTTCAAAATTACCTGCGCCTGTACTGCTTTGGGTCTCTCCTGATCTTCCTGGCAGCCACATGCTCTATGCTGCAAACCTTTGGCTCATGCATGTCACGTGATCGGAAGCTGGAGATATGCAAGCACAGAGTGTGCGGCTGCTGGGAAGAACAGAAGACCTGGCATTGCTGGAGCAGGTAAATATGCACTACTCTGCAATGAGGGGTGATGGTGTTTTGGATGGAAAGTGTGTGTGTGTGTGTGTGTGTGTGTGTGTGTGTGTGTGTGTGTGTGTTTTAACTGCTACATGGGGGGGGGGGGGGGGTTTGGATCCCTGGAGGAGGCTGTATGTTAATTAGAGATGGCCCGAACGGTTCACCGGCAAAAAAGGTTCCAGGCGAACTTCCGGTGGTTCGCGTTCGCCATGTAAGGCAAACTTTCCCAGAAGTTTGGTTCGCCCCCCATAGTGTACCATTAGGGGCAACTTTGACCCTCTACATCACAGTCAGCAGGCACATTGTAGCCAATCAGGCTACACTCCATCGTGGAGCCACTCCCCCCCTTATAAAAGGCAGGCTCCGCCGGCCATTACACTCACTTGTGTGCCTGCATTAATTAGAGAAGGGACAGCTGCATCAGACTCTCTCATAGGGAAAGATTAGTTAGGTTGTTGTAGGCTTGTTAGCTTGCTCCTTGCTGATTCTTATTGCTAAAATAGCACCCCACAACAGCTCTTTTGAGAGCTAATCTTGTTCTTGTGATCTATTTTTTTTCTGTGTGTCCCTCAGCCTTGATAATTCATACTGTGTGTGTGCCACTGCCAGCCAGGCCCAGCACATTCAGTGACTACCTGTGTGTGTGACAGGTGCACATTGTAATACCCAGTACTGCATATACCTACTTGTTGTGTTCAGTGAACCCACCCCATCACTGCATATACCTACCTGTTGTGTTTAGTGAACCCACCTCATCACTGCATATACCTACCTGTTGTGTTCAGTGAACCCACCTCATCACTGCATATACCTACCTGTTGTGTTCAGTGAACCCACCTCATCACTGCATATACCTACCTGTTGTGTTCAGTGAACCCACTTCATAACTGCATATACCTACCTGTTGTGTTCAGTGCACCCACCTCATCACTGCGTATACCTACCTGTTGTGTTCAGTGAACCCACCTCATCACTGCATATACCTACCTGTTGTGTTCAGTGAACCCACCGCATCACTGCATATACTTACCTTTTGTGTTAAGTGAACCCACCTCATCACTGCATTAACCTACCTGTTGTGTTCAGTGAACCCACCTCATCACTGCATATACCTACCTGTTGTGTTCAGTGAACCCACCTCATCACTGCATATACCTACCTATTGTGTTCAGTGGCGCGCTTTGCGGACATTCAGCGGAGAAACAACTTACCGGTGAGACACTTGATATGTGATAGCCTGACTCGCTGGAATTCGACCCTGGTCATGTTCTCTCGCCTGCTAGAACAGGAGAAAGCCATCACCCAGTACCTGTACAATTACAGTAGAAGGACACAATCTGGCGAGATGGGGAAGTTGTGGCCCAACAACTGGACACTGATGCGAAATGCATGCAGGCTCATGCGGCCGTTTGTGGAGGTGACCAACCTGGTGAGTCGCAGTGAAGGCACCATCAGACTTGCCATCCATAACAGATTCTCGTTAAAGGATTTAAAGTTGATTCATTTAACATATACAGCGGGGCCTCGAAAGTCCTCCTGTATTGTTATTTTTGGTCACTACCTCAGGACGTGCATGCCATGCCTGCTGCCTTCCTTGGATGTGCGGGGGTGGTAGCCGTTTCTTAGGCTCCAACTCCGGACCGGAATCAAACCCTGATTCCCCGGCCATTACCCATGTTCACTCACAATGGCAGACTTGCCCTCCATAACAGATTCTTGCCTCTTTGAGGAGGTGACCAACCTGGTGAGTCGCAGTGAAGGCACCATCAGACTTGCCCTCCATAACAGATTCTCGTTAAAGGATTTAAAGTTGATTCACTTCATATATACAGCAGGGCCTCGAAAGTGCTCCTGTATTGTTATTTTTGGTCACTACCTCGGGACGTGCATGCCATGCCTGCTGCCTTCCTTGGATGTGCGGGGGTGGTAGCCATTTCTTAGGCTCCCACTCCGGACCGGTATCGAACCAGGATTCCCCGGCCATTACCCATGGTCACTCGCAATGGCAGACTTGCCCTCCATAAAATTGTTGTTGCAGGTACTGAACAGCATGCAGAACAAGTATTTAAAAAAATAGATGTAAGCTTTAACAATGGTAGAGAAAGAATCATTGAAAGTTGATAAGGCAGTAAGACATTACCTAATATCACTGAGGAAGAGCAATCTCGCCATGGTGCGCACCAGTCCAGCACGCCCGTCACTACGCAAACAGCTGTTTGCGGTGCGTTACACAGTGAGTTTGGTTTGTCAGTGTGAAGCAGTACTCTAATTACACTCCCTGATTGATGTATACACATGCAAGATGTTTTAAAGCACTTTAAGCCTGCAATTTAGCATTCAATGTGATTTCTGCCCTTAAAACGCTGCTTTGCGTCACATCCAGATTTTTCCCCGGGACTTTTGGCGTCTATCCCACTCCTCCATGCCCCACTCCATGTGTTAGACCCCTTTAAAACATCTTTTCCATCACTTTTGTGGCAAGCATAATTTTTTCTAGTTTTCACAGTTCGCCTCCCCATTGAAGTCTATTGCGGTTAGCGAAAGTTCGCGCGAACCGAACCTTCTGCGGAAAATCTCCAGTAATGCCCAGCCTTGGAGAACCTACCATTGGAGGGCACAGACATTTTTACTACACTTCCGCACAGTTCTCACATTAGTTATTTTCCAAAATATTGTGCATCATTTAAGTTTAATCTTCACACTACCGATGAACCTGCGAGTACAAAATTCAGTTTCACCCACTTATGCGTGAGTGGGGAGGGATCGCGGCACCGGGTGTTAACTCGCCTATGGCGCCGCCTCTTGCTTATGCGCTGCACAATTCTCTCCATCTTCTCAACACTTCTGGCTAATCATTTCTTCACGCATCAGAACAGCTTGATAAATAGATAAAACGGTTAGTTTCTGGAAAACTCTATAATGCACATACTACCTAATGGAATAATGAGTGTGACTTTGCCTGTCAAGTCTGTATTGGTTAATGAGATTCCTACCAAAGTCATCGGCCCTCAGAGAGTCCTGAGAGATGACAGGAGGTGAAGCTATGCTTGAATGTTCATAAGAAATCTGACATTCTCATTTCAGGCATCACCTGTGCATGGCAACACTACATCAACCCTTAGCCTGTCAAAAAATATTTTTTTCCTTACAGGTCTACTGCAAACATGAATGTAGTAATAATTATAGAACTGCCTACTACATGCCTCACCTGTAGGAGCTCCCAAGCAGCTGGCTTGGCCACTGTGAGCATGACTGTCATGTCCAGGCTGTGTAATGCAATACTCCTGGAATACAGTGGATGTCAGCAGCACTGTAGACAACATTCTCTAGGCTAGATGTTGAGGGCCTGTTCAGACTGTCAGCGTTTGTAGAAGTTGAAAAACGCATGCGTTTTTCTTGCGTTCGAATGCGTTTTCTATTGCGTTTTGCACACACACGTGACCCGGGGGAAAAAAAATAATTATGGGAACCGCAGAGGGAAACGTACGCTAAAAATGCAATAGTGCGCGTTTTTGATACGCGTCCATAGACTTTCATTGCGTCCGTTTCTATGCGTGACGCACAGAACTGCGTGCAGCAATGCGGATGAGAAACGTATGCGTCTCATATGCATACATGTGAACGAGGCCATTAGAAAACATTAGTAGCCGTTTCTATGCGGAGAGTCTGCCTGTACACGTTCTGGAAAAACGGCTAGGAACGCACATTGTCTGAACAGGGAGAACTATTGACATTTTATTGGCTTTAGCATCAATTAAGAACAATATTTGCATTTCATCTTTTCATCTTTTTAAAAGTATTTGTCTTGTAAAAAGGTACCAGCTGCAAAAGTTTATAACATTGCATAAAGCAAATCTGAAGAGGGTATAATCTGACGATATGAACAATTGTAGCTATTCTCCTACTCCTAAATAGAACTTTTCTTTACGATCCCCAGTTTTATTTTGAGTGTAAAAGCTAAGGAAAGCAGGTTAAGGCCTTGTTCACATCTGCTGCACTGAGAAACGTGTGAAAGCGCGTGGTAAAAAACACATGCGCTTGGGCGCACTTTAGTGTGCGTTTCTGTGCATTGTGCTGCGCTTCTTTAAAGCATGTTTTGCTTATTGTAGCAGTAGCAGTTGTCAATAAAGCTTTTGTTTTTATATGTAGATGTATTTTTTTTTCCAATTAGGGGTAAAAAACGCATGCGCTTCTATGCGCTTGTACACGCTTCTATGCACTAAAGAAGCGCACCCACTCACTTGCACTGATGTAATTTTGTATTGTCATTTTTCTGTATGTCACCCCTAAATATTGTCTATAACCTAAACTAATGTCCAGCGCCGCGTAATATGTTGGCGCTTTAGAAATACAATAAATAAATAAATGTGCGATTTACAGCTCAACGCACAGAAATGCATGCAACCCTACGTTTTTGTATTGCTGCTCAGCGCAGCGCATAGATGTGAACCAACTACATTTAATCACATGGGAAAATCAGTACCTTGCTGAACGCACAGGGCAGTGCGCTGTGAAAAGCGCACAGAAATGTCCCTGATGTGAACGAATACAATGCATACAACGCATACAAATCGCACGCCATCTGCGCCGCTTCCCGCTGCGCTGCTGATCCCATCCATTGACAGTGATGGGATCAGCTCTGCGCTTGCGGGCAAAATGCAGGCAGCAGTACGCAAGTGCTTCCCAGCGCATCGTACTGCTGCGCAGCGCAGTAGATGTGAACGGTAGAAGGGCTGTCTATGCCCTTCTGCCGTTCCTGCGTTTCAGCACATCATACGTGCTTCCAAATGCGCACGGAAGCACGTATGATGTGAACGAGGCCTTAGGCCTCATTTCCACTTAGCCTCATTCATACTAGTGCGCTTCTGTCCGCTTCTGTCCACTTTTCAGCAACATGTATCAATCTGTAACATTGATGTGCTGATAAAAAGTGGACAGAAGCGGACATAGTGTGAAGAATCTGCTTTTTTCTCAGCACATGATTAAAGATTGATGAAAAGCGGACAGAAGCGCATAGATGGAAACGAGGCCTGAGCTGAATGATGACTTAAAGAGAATCTGTATTGTTAAAATCGCTCAAAAGTAAACATACCAGTGCATTAGGGGACATCTCCTATTACCTTCTGTCACAATTTCGCCGCTCCTCGCCGCATTAAAAGTGGTTAAAAACAGTTTTAAAAAGTTTGTTTGTAAACAAACAAAATGGCCACTAAAACAGGAAGTAGGTTGATGTACAGTATGTCCACACATAGAAAATACATCCATACACAAGCAGGCTGTATACAGCATTCCTTTTGAATCTCAAGAGATCATTTGTGTGTTTCTTTCCCCCATGCACTGAAGTTTCAGGCTGCTCTTTTCTTCTTGCAAACAGCTTTGCCCTTGTTTGTAATTCCTCAGTATGTGAAAGCCCAGCCAGCTCAGAGGACGATTTATCCAGCTGATTAGAGCAGCTTCTCTCTTCTCTCTTATCTAAATAACACACAGGCAGTGTGCATAGAGGGGCCAGAAAGGGTGAGTTCATAGCAGAACCACAACACTGAAGAACTTGGCAGCCTTCCAGACACAGGCCGACAAGTCTGACGGGAAAGATACATTGATTTATTACAGAGACTGTCATAGTAGAAAGTGCTGCAGTTAGCCAGAACACATTAGAATAGCTTTTGGAACATGTAGGATGATAAAAAACAGGATGCAATTTTTGTTACGGAGTCTCTTTAATAAAGGTGTCCAAACATCTAGTGATGAAGGGCAGAATCGACCAATAGACAAATCTCTCTTCGATTAAATCTTATCAGAGAGGGATCTGTTGGCTGCACATACACCGCAGGCCAATTTACGATCAAGTTCAGCATTACATTTTTTGGGAATCAGCCTTGTGAGGCCACCTCACCCCCCCCCCCCCCCCCAAATGTTATTGCCCAATGTAGTATATGCCGGTAGTCACGTGAGACACGAATGCAGACACTCAGCGCGGATTGGGTAAATTGTTGTTATGCACAGGCAACAGGGAGAACATATATAACTTTTGTCTCAGTTCAGTGGTACTTTGAGTGACAGTTTCCCAGGTAATTTAATGGGTAATTTTACATTTCATGAATGTGAAATCCACTGGCAATATAATGAACAAGTTTATGGTTTCTTATGATCTCCAGAGGCAACAGAATCAAAAGGTTCTGCAGGTAGATAATAATTTTATCATTGTTGAAGTAGTTGAAGGATATTTAATGTTATGAAACAATACACAGTCTTTAGGCTTCTTTCCCACCAGGACGTTGCGTTTTAGGGGACGTTATAGGTCGCATAACGTGCCCCTAACGCAACGCCTGGATGTGTTGTAGGAGGACGTTACCAAGAGCCGTGTTATGCAGCTCTTGGTGCGCCTTTTTTGGGCCATGCGATGGGGAGACCACGTGATCCGCATCACGTGGTCCTGCCGACCAATCGACGCACAGAGTGGCCGCTCCAGGAAGTAAACACTGCACGGCACTGAGTGCAGTGAATATTAATTAGCCATGTGGTTGGCTGCGGAGGAGGAGGGGAGACCTCCTCCTCCAACATTATTGAGCACGTGCCAGCAGTCTAACGCTGCTTAAGCTGGCCACTAACGGTCCAATTTCTAGCGAAAAATCGTTCGCGCGATCAGAAATTTTGATCGGACGAAAAATCGTTAATTACACCATCAACTAACCAATCATTGCTTCCTATCTATCACGACCACCAAGAAAATACAAATTTTCGTTCGACTAAAATTCATTCGGGCGACATTTTTTTTCACTCATTCATAATCGATTGTGTCCACCAATGGAGATTATTTACAACCAATCCGATCAGAATTTCTGATCGCTCGAACGATTTTTCGCTAGAAATTGGACCGTTAGTGGCCAGCTTAAAGAGGAACTCCAATGAAAATAATGTAATAAAAAAGTGCTTCATTTTTACAATATTTATGTATAAATGATTTAGTCAGTGTTTTCCCATTGTAAAATCTTTCCTCTCCCAGATTCACATTCTGACATTTATTACATGGTGACATTGTTACTGTGGGCAGGTTATGTAGCTGCTTCTAGCTGTTCTGGCTGTTACAGACAGCTGTTTCCTGTCTGTGAACATTGTTACATTGTGGCAGTTTGCCCAGAGTACCGCGGTCCCAGAGCTTCTTGTGGGAGGGGTTTCACCACAATATCAGTCATACAGCGCCCCCTGATGGTCTGTTTGTGAAATGCAATAGATTTGTCATGTAAAAAGGGGTATCAGCTACTGATTGGGATAAAGTTAAATTCTTGGTCGGAGTTTCTCTTTAAGCCCAGTATAACGCACAGCATGCAGCACTTTGCTTGAATGTGCTGCGTTAGAATGTAACCCAACGTGAGCACTGTGAACAGCCCATTGATTTTTCATTGCTGTGCGGTGGGCTGTGTTACAGGCTGCACTAACGTGCGCCTGTAACGTCTTACTGTGAAAGCAGCCTTAAAGGGCACCTTTACAGTCTAATCCCTACCATAGTCATTGCCTGATGTCCTACCATATTATGTTTTTTACATAGCCCTGACATCTTCTGCAGCACTTTACAGAGTGTGTGTGTGTGTGTGTGGGGGGGGGGGGGGGACAGGGACGGGGGGGGACAGCTGGCCTAGGTCAAAAAACAGTACAAATCTGGCCCTGGTATACAGTATATGTTTTTGGGGAGGTAACCCACACAAACACAGGGACAACAGGATACAAACTCTGTGTATTTAGTATCCAGCCAATAAGCAGAACCTGGGCCAACCACTACACCACTTTGCTGTTTTTAAATATTGATAATGATGATCATGATGATTGTTGTACAGCGAGAATCCCTGAAGTTCCCCATACAGTATGTATTTAATTATATGGTATTGGTATATACCAAGAATGTTTCAGAGTGTTGTAAGAGGTTTTCTTCGCTTCTGTTTTCCATTGCAGCAAACATTTATATCTTACTGTATCCTGTCAACAGCAATTTAGCCCGGGAGCTATTTGGACTGCATGTTATATTCCCTCTCCGTAAACAACAAATACAAAAAACAAACTATGCAGAACAGTCACAAGACAACCGGAATATAAATGAGAGTAGCAGAAATCAAGCGCAAGTCGCAGCCTCTGTCTGAGTGCAGCGGAGGAGCCACAAATCATACCATTGCTACCATTCTCACTCCATTTCTACATGAGATTTTTTTATTGATGCTGTAAAAATCAAAAGCTGAAAGAAAGGCATTATTATTCGGACACTTGTGTATAAATAATAAGCCGGCAGTAAAAATAGCACAGGAAATCCACTTAGGGAGCAATAATAAATAGTCTGTGAAACATCTGCGTTTCGGGAGAAATGTGAAAGAATTTACAAAAGACGGGATGTGTAAACAGTTCACAGCACCGGATGCTCCAAGAATAAACCAGGGATGGAGGTTTTAGTGCCGTTTGGAAGCGTCATGTTCTGAGGGACACACAAAGCAATAAACCTGTGTGACTAGCCTCTGTTGGAAGCTGACATTCCCTGAAAAGCTTTGTAAAGGCCAAGATTCAGTGAGTTCGGCAGGGGGGGTCACACTTGTTTGGACCGCACTCCTTTTGCTGAAATGTGAATTTGCTTCAAAACAGACAACCCTTGTAAATGGATACGTATCAATGGGCTTGCTCAAATTTTTGCATGAGGGTTAAAAACAGACAACACTTTTTGGAGGAGGAGTGGCCCTGTAATTTTTCATGGGCAGGGGCAAACCCAGGATTTTCAAGGGGGAGGGGGGGGGGGATTCCTGAAAGGTCTCCCTCAGCCACGCACAATACAGTATAATAATATGGTAGGACATCATGCTGGTACACATAATGGAATTTCCCGTCCGACTGGCAGGGTCTGACAATTATTTTCTAAATGTCTGATCTGCTCCCTATCAACAACAGGATAGATCAGGAGCAGTTTGGATACAGATAATAATGAGGACACTTGTCATTGCTAATGAAGGGGAAAGTAAAGCATTCACACAGCAGGGCACAGGACTGTGCTCATACCTGGCTCTGTTAAATTCCCCAGAGCTGCTCTATGCTCTGTACACACACTGCTGCTCCATGCTCTGTACACACACTGCTGCTCCATGCTCTGTACACGCGCTGCTGCTCCATGCTCTGTACACACACTGCTGCTCCATGCTCTGTACACACACTGCTGCTCCATGCTCTGTACACACGCTGCTGCTCCATGCTCTGTACACACACTGCTGCTCCATGCTCTGTACACACGCTGCTGCTCCATGCTCTGTACACACACTGCTGCTCCATGCTCTGTACACAGGCTGCTGCTCCATGCTCTGTACACACGCTGCTGCTCTATGCTCTGTACACACGCTGCTGCTCCATGCTCTGTACACATGCTGCTGCTCTATGCTCTGTACACACACTGCTGCTCCATGCTCTGTACACAGGCTGCTGCTCCATGCTCTATTTACACACTACTGCTCAATGTTCTGTACACATGCTGCTGCTCCATGCTCTGTACACACGCTGCTGCTCCATGCTCTGTACACACACTGCTGCTCCATGCTCTGTACACACACTGCTGCTCCATGCTCTGTACACACGCTGCTGCTCCATGCTCTGTACACACGCTGCTGCTCCATGCTCTGTACACACGCTGCTGCTCCATGCTCTGTACACACGCTGCTGCTCCATGCTCTGTACACACGCTGCTGCTCCATGCTCTGTACACACGCTGCTGCTCCATGCTCTGTACACACGCTGCTGCTCCATGCTCTGTACACACGCTGCTGCTCCATGCTCTGTACACACGCTGCTGCTACATCCAAAGTCAACTGTAGCAGGGAAAGAAAGGGGCAGTCCTGTGAGCTGCAGGATGGCTTCAGATATTCTGGTGTCTTAACTTGTACCTGTCCCAAGACACTGCACCGGCCGTGGTCGGAGGGGGGATTCTGGGCAGCTGTAATCCCCCATGAGTTTGCCTATGATAGGAGCACATAATGTGTGGTGTTAGAGCTCTGACTTTTCTATTAGTATCTGTGACGCCGTCAATATGACATATCGAATGCGTCATGGAGTCCCAAACGCAAGTTTCATTGCAAGCGACCAGAATGACTTTTTTTGGTTTAAATCAACTTTTTTTAACTCTTCCCTGGCACTTTTATTAGCTTCTAATTACAAAACCTCTCACCTACATGTGACAGGGGGTTTCCTGGCCTCATGTGACCCCCTAGAGCAGTGATGGCTAACCTTGACACTCCAGCTGTGGTGGAACTACAAGTCCCATGAGACAATGCAATACTCTGACAGCTCTAAGCATAGCTTGGGGAGGCAGAGGCATGATGGGATTTGTAGTTTTGTCACAGCTGGAGTGCCAAGGTTAGCCATCACTGCCCTAAAGAATTAATAAGCTCATTCCATCAGATGAAGGGTAGATATCAGCTGACAGAAGCTCATAAATTGCAGTCTTCTCCAGACTGATCGGCCCCGGTCTCAGCAGGAGATCTGACACATAGCCCTGCTGCCCAAGCTTCAAAAGACTTCTGACCCTAGGAAAACCTTTCTGTGAACTCGCAAATATGAAATCCATCTTTTGTCATAAATATGACTTTCCAAATGGGCAACGGCCTTTAGAACCCGCTTATTAGGAAATTCGGAACACACCACACGATTGGATGTTTCCGAATTCACGGTAAGCCCTGCCAAAGCAGAGATATGCATTTTGGGGCCACAATTCACTCCAAACCAATCACGTTTGATATCATGGTTATCGATAAATTCTGACCGACCTAAAAATGTCATTAGATTTAACATAACCTGTATGGTTTTGGAGATAGAATACCTATCATGATTCAGATATATTCCTGTGTCCATGAGAGGGGTGGGCATATCTCATGTTCCAAAGAGGTGTGTGATCCACGCCCCCTAACCCCTCCTTGCTGGAGTGGGAGCTATAACTAGACAGAGCCCAGAAAGCTGTGGGTCCAAAGGTCGTTCACCTTTAATCTGACGTCGAATTAACATCAAATCGACCAGCCCGCAGGACACGGGCCAAAATCTCCATCTTGTATTATTCCTATCATGGCCTCTGGCCACATGGCAACCGCCATCTTGGACTTTCCTTCAAAGACTTGTGATTTGCCGCATGGACTACCAATAACGGTATTTGAACTGTATATTAAGACATTCTGTTTCTTTTCATCTCTATTCTCTTTCTATCAAACCAATCTGTTCTATCGGACAGGTATATCTATCCGTGGGCTAAATTAAGCTGTGTGTATGTAGTTTTAGAATAAAACTAACAATTTTATTGTTCAGTCTTGTGTCTGTTCTGGTCATCTGATTGCTGCTATAAAGAATCTGCCCTCTGAAGAGTCAGTCATACTACCGCATTGTTTTATGATTTGCTTATAAATTGTTGATTTGCTAGCTAGATTGTAAATAACCATTTCTTCCTTCTAGGATTAGCTACTACCCGATTTCCTGTGCGAAATCGATAACTTTCGTTTCTCGATTGGACATTCAATCGAGATTGCATCATATATGGAACCAGTAACCTATCTTTAATGTCACATTACTCACAGTCCTTAAGCCTTCGGAAGTCACTATTCCCAGAACGGTGACTGGAGCATGTCGAACGTGATTGGGCTGACTACCGTATTATGCTAGCATTGGGGTCTCTTCGCCCTACCAATCGGAGAGTGGTGGCAGTGTATTTACCCGATTTCTAGCGCAAAATCGATATTTTTAGGTTACAGATTGTACGTACAAACGGGATTGTACATGTATGGGCACCTCCAACCAATCTTAACCGTTTACTACGCACACAGTGAATTTGCCTCCAGCAGTCTATAGTGCATGAGACCTGCATGGCAACAGTGGCCTAGTAATACGGGATTGGTGAATGATTGTCCATTACATATTGTCGGCAGCTGCGCGATCAATCCTTATTGTCAGTCTGTTCACCGTACTTCCTGCCTGTGCTAACGGGAGCAGATTAGACGGGATTGGCAAGCTGTGTCGCATTAACCTTCTTCCTCTGACGATCCAGCAACCGGTCTTTGTTGTTCGTCTGCTCACTGTACTTCCTGCGTACGCTAACGGGAGTAGATTAGGCGGGATCGCGGTGCTGGATTGTCACAGTATCTATTTTTTCATTTTCTCTTCTTTTATTGTATTATTTGGCTGATGACTCAGATTTTATAGCTTCACCTGATTTGTATTTGCATTTAATTTTATGCCTGATATGTGTTTTTCTTGATTTTGTTTTATACGGCTTTATACTCATCTATTTGTGCCTTTCTGACTACAGCTGTTTTTTGTTAATTATATTGTTGTTTTTTATAATAAACTTTGTTTGATAAAAAAACAAACATATTTTTTGGACACCACAAGCACCTTCTCTGCTCACGGTGGCAGGATTCTATGCAGTACTTTGGAAAGCACAGCGGAAGATGACAGCGCTATATTAATACTAATATTATGTATGTAGGTGGTGTTAAAAAAAATGCAAATTTGCCTTCTTAAAAAGAACTTGTGACAAAAAAGGCAAACGTTAGAGACTTACCACAGAAGAGGGAAGACACTGAATGATCTTCCTGCACCGCACCGCTGCTTGCCATGCCCCCAGGGGCGTAATAATATACCCTGCAAGGGATGCAGTCGCAGGGCGGCCCAGAAGCCACAGGGGGCCCTGTCCTGAGAGCCTGACAACTAAGGGCGAGGAGAGAAAAAACGTTCTGCTCTCTGCACAATGGTTCTAATGACTGCATCTACTCAGCCACTGATGAGGAATCATACAAAGTTTTGTAGACAAAGATTTGTAGACAATTCCTATTCAGTGTGCAGCAGGGTCTTCTGCCCAGCCCCCAACCTCTCTACCCCTCCCCAAGTGCTCTGCACTGTAGTGATGCTGGAGAAGTCTGCAGAGCCATTTCTGCTCCATCAGAGATGGACAGATTGAGTGTAAAAAGCTGAGGCTAGGAGCGCCCTGTCTGTTGGTTTTCTATATGTGTTTTCTGCCCATCATACTGTATGTGTCTGTATGTGTGAAAACATGCAGGTTTTATCACAGAAGCGAATGTAATTCATAGAGAAAATGTGTGCAGTACTTCACTGCTGTGAATGATGCACCACTTCTGTTCAGTGAGTGAATATGCAAATCATTTATTTATGCACCTGAAAAGCCAAACATAATCCAGAGCTGCTGGTTTTCATTGTGCTTATAGCCTATACAGGATCTTCCCAAAAAAATTGCATATTGTGATAAAGTTCATTATTTTCTGTAATGTACTGATAAACATTAGACTTCCATATATTTTAGATTCAAATACACACAACTGAAGTAGTTCCAGCCTTTTATTGTTTTAATATTGATGATTTTGGCATACAGCTCATGAAAACCCAAATTTCCTATCTCAAAAAATTTGCATATTTCATCGACCAATAAAAGAAGTGTTTTTAAAACAAAAAAAGTCAACCTTCAAATAATTATGTTCAGTTATGCTCTCAATACTTGGTCGGGAATCCTTTTGCAGAAATTACTGCTTCAATGCAGCGTGGCATGGAGGCAATCAGCCCGTGGCACTGCTCAGGTGTTATGGATGCCCAGGATGCTTCGATAGCGGCCTTAAGCTCATCCAGAGTGTTGGGTCTTGCGTCTCTCAACATTCTCTTCACAATATCCCACAGATTCTCTATGGGGTTCAGGTCAGGAGAGTTGGCAGGCCAATTGAGCACAGTAATACCATGGTCAGTAAACCATCTACCAGTAGTTTTGGCACTGTGAGCAGGTGCCAGGTCGTGCTGAAAAATGAAATCTTCATAAAGCTTTTCAGCAGATGGAAGCATTAAGTGCTCCAAAATCTCCTGATAGCTAGCTGCATTGACCCTGCCCTTGATAAAACACAGTGGACCAACACCAGCAGCTGACATGGCACCCCAGACCATCACTGACTGTGGCTACTTGACACTGGACTTCAGGCATTTTGGCATTACCCTCTCCCTAGTCTTCCTCCAGACTCTGGCACCTTGATTTCCGAATGACATGTAAAAGTTGCTTTCATCCGAAAAAAGTACTTTGGACCACTGAGCAACAGTCCAGTGCTGCTTCTCTGTAGCCCAGGTCAGGCGCTTCTGCCGCTGTTTCTGGTTCAAAAGTGGGTTCATGCTTCCATCTGCTGAAAAGCTTTATGGGGATGAAGATTTCATTTTTCAGCACAATCTGGCACCTGCTCACAGTGGTAAATGGTTTACTGACCACGCCGCATTGAAGCAGTCATTTCTGCAAAAGGATTCCCGACCAAGTATTGAGTGCATAAATGAACATAATTATTTGAAGGTTGACTTTTTTTGTTTTAAAAACACTTTTCTTTTATTGGTCGGATGAAATATGCTAATTTTTTGAGATAGGAAATTTGGGTTTTCATGAGCTGTATGTCAAAATCATCAATATTAAAACAATAAAAGGCTTGAACTACTTCAGTTGTGTGTATTTGAATCTAAAATATATGAAAGTCTAATGTTTATCAGTACAATACAGAAAACAATGAACTTTATCACAATATGCTAATTTTTTGAGAAGATCCTGTACATTTCAAACTTGCAGACAGCAGTTGTTTCAGGCTAAATTGGCCTTCCTCAGGGCAAGGCCATAGATTAATATGGGCCTATGGGTAGGACTTGAGAAATAGGAGTTTTCCAGAGTACCTAATTAAGTCATTGTGAACCAGCATTACCATGATTTTGGCAGGGACTAGAAGGAACCTAAATGCTCCCTAACTAAAAAAAACAAACAAAAACAAAATACACCTGAATATAAGGCCCCATTCACACTTGCGTTTTGGCAAGTAAACGGACCGGATCCTGATCGGATCCTGACCTGATCCTGATCAGAACCGTACGGTTCCGATCCGGATCCGGTCTGTTTGTGTCAGGCATGCATCAGGCTGCCATCCGGATCCGTGGGCAAAAAATAGTTAAATTTAAATAAAAAAATGTTGGGGTCAGCAGAAGGTGCACCTGGTGCACCTGTACAATCAGGTTCCTCCGCTGTAGGCCTCACCTCCACCTCCGACATTCTGCCAAACAGCTCCAGTACGTCTGTCACTGCTGCTCCACTCCAGACATGCTTGGCCCATGTGTCCCCATCCGAAATGGCCGCTTGGATACGCATAGGAAGTGGGGTAGAACGTCAGGTTTTTGTAGGCAGTGTGTTCTGTGCCTTCCGTTCCCCATTGGTTTCTGTGTTCCTGATGGTGCTGTCAGGCTCAGGTCCGGGTGCGTGGGCTGGAGATCCGGACCCAAAAAATAGTGCATGTTGGAAAAGAGTCCGGAGTCCGGATCCGATCCGGCTCCGGTACGTACGGAACGGACGCGTGTAAACGTCCGCATAGACTTTACATTGCTATGCGGAACGTACGTTCCGTTTGTACAGTATACGGTCCGGATCAGATCCGGAAAATCCGGATAGCGAACGTTAATGTGAACCGGGCCTAAGGGCTGGAACCTACTAGAGCGGTTTTCTGAGCGTTTTGGGAGCAATTCAAACCGCTAGCGATTTCCCTAAATACTCAGCTAATGTTAATGGATTGGCCAAATTCCAATGGAGCGATTGCGATTACCAAATTGCAAAACGCAGGACTTGCAGCATTTTTAGCATTTAGCGTTAACGTTTCTGCAATGTAAAGTATATAAACGCTGGCCTAATCACTCATCAAAACCCACATTTTTGCTAGCGTTTTTGAAGTTACTGCACACTGTAAAAAAAATTAAATTAATTGAAAGGACCAATCAGAATTAAAAACGCTAATCGCTAATCGCTACACAATCGCTGGCAAAAACCTTACACTTTTTAAAATCGCTCTCAAAAACGCTCATGAAATCGCTTACAAAACACTAGCGATTGCGATTGCGATTAGCGATAGCGTTTTTGTAGTGTGTTCCAGGCCTTAATGTGACTTTTTCATACAGGAAGTACAGCATTTGCAAATATTTAGTTTTATGTGAGCAAGAAGGAACTCCCATGTTGCATCACCTTTGAATATGCAAATCATTCCTTTACATCCCTGAAACCAGACACACACCCATAGCTGCTACTTTAAGACCAGTTTAACTCTTTGAAGACTTTTATTGAGCATGGAGTGTAAAGGTGCATACACACATCAGACTATAGTCTTTGGAAACTGAAAGATCACAGACCAATCTTACCACCCTTCATGTAGTATGAGAGCCATACTCCACAGTCTTTTCTATGGAGCTGAACTCCACATCAGAAAAACATCTTTGCAAGATGCTGCACACAAACATGCTGTACAGACACAAAAGATCAGTATCTGCAAAAGATCTGTTCCTGCCAAAAATCCATTCCTGCAAATTGCAATGATAGTCTATGAGATCTGCAGATCATCATACACACCTTGTTTAACTGACATTCATCTGCAGATCAAGCAATCATCTGCAGATCTGAAAATCCATCCTGGTGGATCTGATCTGCAGATGAATGTCTGTTAAACAAGGTGTGTATGATGATCTGCAGATCTCATAGACTATCATTGCAATTTGCAGGAATGGATTTTTGGAAGGAACTGGTCTTTTGCAGATACTGATCTTTTGTGTCTGTACAGCATCTTTGTGTACAGCATCTTGCAAAGATTTTTTTTCTGATGTGGAGTTCAGCTCCATAGAAAAGACTGTGTAGAGTATGGCTCTCATACTACATGAAGGGTGGTAAGATTGGTCTGTGATCTTTCATTTTCCAAAGACTATAGTCTGATGTGTGTATGCACTTTTAAGGCTCATAGTCTTTGGAAAATTAAAGATCACAGACCAATCTTACCACCCTTCATGTAGTATGAGAGCCATACCTTCCCCATCAGATAGAAATCTTTGCAAGATGCTGCACACTAGAGTTGGGCCGAACGGTTCGCCGGCGAACGGGGTTCGCGCGAACTTAGGTGGTTCGCGTGCGGGTACCGCACGCGAACCTTTTGCGGAAGAAGTTCGGTTCGCCCCATAATGCACCTGAGGGTCAACTTTGACCCTCTACATCACAGTCAGCAGGCCCAGTGTAGCCAATTAGGCTACACTAGCCCCTGGAGCCCCACCCCCCCTTATATAAGGCAGGCAGCGGCGGCCATTACGGCCACTCGTGTGCCTGCATTAGTGAGAGTAGGGCGAGCTGCTGCAGTCTCTCATATAGGGAAAGATTAGTTAGGCTTAACTTCTTCCTGGCTGCATACCTGTTCTGTTCAGTGAGCCCTTAGCCCACTGCATACCTGTACTGTGATCCTGCCACTGCATAGCTGTTCAGTGATCCTGCCACAGCATACCTGTTCTGTTCAGTGAGCCCTCAGCCCACTGCATACCTGTACTGTGATCCTGCCACTGCATAGCTGTTCAGTGATCCTGCCACAGCATACCTGTTCTGTTCAGTGAGCCCTCAGCCCACTGCATACCTGTACTGTGATCCTGCCACTGCATACCTGTTCAGTGATCCTGCCACAGCATACCTGTTCTGTTCAGTGAGCCCTCAGCCCACTGCATACCTGTACTGTGATCCTGCCACTGCATAGCTGTTCAGTGATCCTGCCACAGCATACCTGTTCTGTTCAGTGAGCCCTCAGCCCACTGCATACCTGTACTGTGATCCTGCCACTGCATAGCTGTTCAGTGATCCTGCCACAGCATACCTGTTCTGTTCAGTGAGCCCTCAGCCCACTGCATACCTGTACTGTGATCCTGCCACTGCATACCTGTTCAGTGATCCTGCCACAGCATACCTGTTCTGTTCAGTGAGCCCTCAGCCCACTGCATACCTGTACTGTGATCCTGCCACTGCATACCTGTTCAGTGATCCTGCCACAGCATACCTGTTCTGTTCAGTGAGCCCTCAGCCCACTGCATACCTGTACTGTGATCCTGCCACTGCATAGCTGTTCAGTGATCCTGCCACAGCATACCTGTTCTGTTCAGTGAGCCCTCAGCCCACTGCATACCTGTACTGTGATCCTGCCACTGCATACCTGTTCAGTGATCCTGCCACAGCATACCTGTTCTGTTCAGTGAGCCCTCAGCCCACTGCATACCTGTACTGTGATCCTGCCACTGCATAGCTGTTCAGTGATCCTGCCACAGCATACCTGTTCTGTTCAGTGAGCCCTCAGCCCACTGCATACCTGTACTGTGATCCTGCCACTGCATACCTGTTCAGTGATCCTGCCACAGCATACCTGTTCTGTTCAGTGAGCCCTCAGCCCACTGCATACCTGTACTGTGATCCTGCCACTGCATAGCTGTTCAGTGATCCTGCCACAGCATACCTGTTCTGTTCAGTGAGCCCTCAGCCCACTGCATACCTGTACTGTGATCCTGCCACTGCATACCTGTTCAGTGATCCTGCCACAGCATACCTGTTCTGTTCAGTGAGCCCTCAGCCCACTGCATACCTGTACTGTGATCCTGCCACTGCATACCTGTTCAGTGATCCTGCCACTGTATACCTGTTCTGTGAACCCGCCACTGTATACCTGTTCTGTTCAGTGGACCCGCCACTGTATACCTGTTCTGTGAACCCGCCACTGTATACCTGTTCTGTTCAGTGGACCCGCCACTGTATACCTGTTCTGTGAACCCGCCACTGTATACCTGTTCTGTTCAGTGGACCCGCCACTGTATACCTGTTCTGTGAACCCGCCACTGTATACCTGTTCTGTTCAGTGGACCTGCCACTGTATACCTGTTTAGTGAACACGCCACTGCATACCTGTTGTGTTCAGTGAACCTGCCACTGCATACCTGTTCTGTGAACCCGCCACTGTATACCTGTTCTGTTCAGTGGACCCGCCACTGTATACCTGTTCTGTGAACCCGCCACTGTATACCTGTTCTGTTCAGTGGACCTGCCACTGTATACCTGTTTAGTGAACACGCCACTGCATACCTGTTGTGTTCAGTGAACCTGCCACTGCATACCTGTTCTGTGAACCCGCCACTGTATACCTGTTCTGTTCAGTGGACCCGCCACTGTATACCTGTTCTGTTCAGTGGACCTGCCACTGTATACCTGTTCTGTTCAGTGGACCTGCCACTGTATACCTGTTTAGTGAACACGCCACTGCATACCTGTTGTGTTCAGTGAACCCGCCACTGTATACCTGTACTGTTCAGTGAACCCACCGCATCAGTGCGCATACCTGTGCAGTTAAGTGAACCCACCTACCTACGTGAGTGCACGCAGTGTGATATACCACTCCGTGCATACCCGATATGGACAAAACAGGTAGAGGAAGAGGAAGAGGTAGTGGCAGAGGCAGAGGAAGGCCACCCGGCAGGTCTGCGCGAGGTCGTGTAAATGTAATTTCGTGTGGACCTGGCCCACAGTACAGTGCTCGGAAGAAGGCACGTCCCATCACCTCCCAAGATTGTCAGGACGTGGTTGAGTATTTAGCGACACAGAACACCTCATCTTGCTCAGCCACCAGCGCTACTACTAGCACCACTTCCGCTGCATTTGACACTTCGCAAGAATTATTTAGTGGTGGTGAAATCACTGATGCACAGCCATTGTTACAGCCAGATGAATTTTCACCAGCTCATATGTCTGCGTTACGCGACAACACTATGGATGTAACGTGTAAGGAGGATGAAGGACCTACACATTTGGATTTTTCTGAGGCAAGCGAAGCTGGGCAGGATGATTACGATGATGACGATGATAGGGATCCTCTGTATGTTCCCAATAGAGGAGATGAAGAGGGGGACAGTTCAGAGGGGGAGTCAGAGAGTAGTAGGAGGATAGAAGTTGCTGAAAGAAGCTGGGGCAGCTCTTCGTCAGAAACAGCTGGTGGCAGAGTCCGGCACCATGTATCGCCAGATTCGCCACCTATGTACAGCCAGCCAACTTGCCCTTCAGCATCAGCTGCTGAGGTGCCCACATCCCAGGGTGGCTCAGCGGTGTGGAAATTTTTTAATGTGTGTGCCTCAGATCGGACCAAAGCCATCTGTTCGCTCTGCCAACAAAAATTGAGCCGTGGAAAGGCCAACACTCACGTAGGGACAAGTGCCTTACGAAGGCACCTGCAGAAAAGGCACAAACAGCAATGGGATGGCCACCTGAGCAAAAGCAGCAGCAGCACACAAAAGCAAAGTCACCCTCCTTCTCCTCTTCCTCCTTCAGGTGCATCATCTGCTTATGCCGCTCTCTCCCTTGCACCTTCACAGGCACCCTCCTCCACTCCGCCTCTGCCCTTGAGCGGTTCCTGCTCCTCTGCCCACAGCAGCAGTCAGGTGTCCGTGAAGGAAATGTTTGAGCGGAAGAAGCCACTTTTGGCCAGTCACCCCCTTGCCCGGCGTCTGACAGCTGGCGTGGCGGAACTGTTAGCTCGCCAGCTGTTACCATACCGGCTGGTGGACTCTGAGGCCTTCCGTAAATTTGTGGCCATCGGAACACCGCAGTGGAAGATGCCAGGCCGCACTTATTTTTCCAGAAAGGCCATACCCCAACTGCACCGTGAAGTTGAGAGGCAAGTGGTGTCATCTCTTGCGAAGAGCGTTGGGTCAAGGGTACACCTGACCACGGATGCCTGGTCTGCCAAGCACGGGCAGGGCCGCTACATTACCTACACAGCCCATTGGGTGAACCTGGTGGTGAACGATGGCAAGCAGAAAGCGGCGGACCAAATTGTGACACCTCCACGGCTTGCAGGCAGGCCTCCTGCCACCTCCTCTCCTCCTGCTACATGCTCTTCGCTGTCCTCCTCCTCCTCCTTGGCTGAGTGGCAGTTCTCCTCTCCAGCTACACAGCCCCAGCTCCGCAGGGCCTATGCTGCATGCCAGGTACGACGGTGTCACGCCATCTTAGACATGGCTTGTCTCAAAGCGGAGAGTCACACTGGAGCAGCTCTCCTGGCTGCTCTTAAGAAACAGGTGGATGAGTGGCTGACCCCGCACCACCTGGAGATAGGCAACGTGGTGTGCGACAACGGCAGCAATCTGCTTGCCGCTTTGCATATGGGGAAGCTGACACACATACCCTGCATGGCACATGTCATGAATCTGGTGGTTCAAAGATTTGTGGCAAAGTACCATGGCTTAGCGGATGTCCTGAAGCAGGCCAGGAAGTTCTGTGGGCATTTGAGGCGCTCTTACACAGCCATGGCACGATTTGCAGAAATTCAGCGTAAAAACAACATGCCGGTGAGACGCCTCATTTGCGATAGCCCCACTCGCTGGAACTCGACCCTCCTCATGTTCTCCCGCCTGCTAGAACAGAAGAAAGCCGTCACCCAGTACCTCTACAACTGGAGTAGAACGAAACAGTCTGGGAAGATGGGGATGTTCTGGCCCGACAACTGGACAATGATGAAAAATGCATGCAGGCTCATGCGGCCGTTTGAGGAGGTGACCAACCTGGTGAGCCGCAGTGAGGGCACCATCAGCGACTTAATTCCCTACGCGTACTTCTTGGAGCGTGCTGTGCGTAGAGTGGCGGATGAAGCTGCGAATGAGCGTGACCAGGAACCGTTACGGCAGGAACAGGCATGGGACCAATTTTCATCAGACCCAGCTGTTTCCTCAACACCTGCGGCAGCACAGAGGGGGGAGGAGGAGGAAGAAGAGAGGTCATGTGCAGAAGATGAGTCAGACTCAGAGGATGATGAGCAAGGTGTTTCTTTGGGGGAGGAGGAGGAGGAGGAGGGGACAGCGGCAGGAGAACAACCGCAGCAGGCGTCGCAGGGGGCTTGTGCTGCGCAACCTTCCCGTGGTATTGTTCGCGGCTGGGGGGAGGAGGTTGACTTACCTGACGTCACTGAGGAAGAGCAAGAGGAGATGGAGGGTACTGGATCCGACTTTGTGCAGATGTCGTCTTTTATGCTGTCCTGCCTGTTGAGGGACCCCCGTATAAAAAACCTCAAGGGGAATGAGCTGTACTGGGTGGCCACACTACTAGACCCTCGGTACAGGCACAAAGTGGCGGACCTGTTACCAACTCACCGGAAGGTGGAAAGGATGCAGCACATGCAGAACCAGCTGTCAACTATGCTTTACAATGCCTTTAAGGGTGATGTGACGGCACAACGCCAGCAAGGTACCACTGCCACTAATCCTCCTCCCGTGTCCACGCAGTCAAAGACAGGACGCTCCAGCGATCTCATGGTGATGTCGGACATGCGGACGTTCTTTAGTCCAACGCCTCGCCGTAGCCCTTCCGGATCCACCCTCCACCAACGCCTGGAACGGCAGGTAGCCGACTACCTGGCCTTAAGTGTGGATGTAGACACTGCTGTGAACAGCGATGAGGAACCCTTGAACTACTGGGTGCGCAGGCTTGACCTGTGGCCAGAGCTGTCCTAATTTGCCATCCAACTTCTCTCCTGCCCTGCCGCAAGCGTCCTCTCAGAAAGGACCTTCAGCGCAGCTGGAGGCATTGTCACAGAGAAGAGAAGTCGCCTAAGTCACAAAAGTGTTAAGTACCTCACCTTTATAAAAATGAATGAGGCATGGATCCCGGAGGGCTGCTGCCCGCCCCAAGACTAAGTCAGTCCCCGCACATACAGCATCTCTGCCTGCACGCCGTGTGACTGGCTGCCTGGCCTGCCCCAAGAAGACTAAGTCGCTCCCAGTCCCTCCACACAGCATGTCTGCCTGCAGGCCGCTTCACTACCTTCTCCGCCACCACCAACAGGGTCCGGGACTCCAGGCGGATTGCTGAATTTTTTAGGCCGCTGCTAGCAGCGGCCGCTGTAATAATTTTTCGGGTGCGTGTACATGACTGCCTAATTTTTCTGGCTGCACTGCGGGCAGCTGCAACAACAAAAGAAAAGGCATGAACATGCGCCCATTCCCCTTCGTGATCATTACCTTGCCGTGGTGAAGGGGCTTGCGTATCACAATGGAGCAATGACCGGCGCCTAGATGAGTGTCTCGGGGGGCACACCCACGATAATAAGGTCGTTGCCTCATTGTGGTCAGACCAAATTTGATCAGCTGGACAGTCACTGTTCTGTCATTCAGCTACATCAGCCAGGTGACTGACCATATGGGCTGTAAAGCCACCAAAACCTGCACTCTCGCCATGGTGCGCACCAGTCCAGCACGGCCGTCACTACACAAACAGCTGTTTGCGGTGCGTTACACGATGAGTTTGGTGCGTCAGTGTGAAGCAGTACCTTAATTACACTACCTGATTGATGTATACACATGCAAGATGTTTGAAAGCACTTTAGGCCTGTCATTTAACATTCAATGTGATTTCTGCCCTTAAAACGCTGCTTTGCGTCAAATCCAGATTTTTCCCGGGGACTTTTGGCATGTATCCCACTCCGCCATCCCCCCCTCCAGGTGTTAGACCCCTTGAAACATCTTTTCCATCACTTTTGTGGCCAGCATAATTAATTTTTTTTTTCAAAGTTCGCATCCCCATTGAAGTCTATTGCGGTTCGCGAACTTTAACGCGAACCGAACCTTTCGCGAAAGTTCGCGAACCCGGTTCGCGAACCGAAAATCGGAGGTTCGGCCCAACTCTACTGCACACACAGATGCTGTACACATTCAAAAGATCTGTAGCTGCAAAAGATCTTTTTCTGCAAAAGATCCATTCCTGCAAAGTGCATTCATAGTCTATGATATCTGCAGATCCTCATACACACCTTGTTTAACAGACATTCATCTGCAGATCAGATCCACCAGGATGGATCTTCAGATCTGTAGATGAATGTCGGATCTTTTGCAGAATCTTTCCCTGGTGTTTTCCATGTCAGCATACTAATGGGCAAAAGCCCCGCCTCCATTTGCCCAGTAGGTCGTCTTAATTTGTTAAATAGCCCAGAATCACCCCATGCTGACATTCTTTTTTATGTCCTCGCCTCCAGCAGGACTCTTTGGAACCTTACCTCCGCTTTTGCGGGCACCAACAGTTTGGCTCTGCTGTTGTAGTCCATACCTTCAGCAGCTAAACGCTCTTATAAGGTATGGAGTCCCTTCTGGTGTTCTCTGGGACATTTTGTTATAATTCCTGCGTGCTCTTTAAATATCTAAATGATTTTGAGCTTCCCCGCAGCTCATAGGATAGTTAGTATTGTGGTATATATAAAGTATTTTTTCTTTTATATATCTATACAGCTATGTATGTATTGTCATATGCATAATTAATTGCAGTTGAATGTGCTTACAGTTTTGCTCTTAGGAAATTTTGTTTCCAGCAGCGGCTCCTGCTCCTGCTTGTTAGCTTCTGTAGGTTATACTGCCGCTATAGGCGCGCGCACCGGAACTCGTTTTCCTTCCGAAAACCGGAAGTAGTGCGGCGGCCATCTTTGTTGAGGGCAGATATGCCCTTCAGGCTAGATACTTCCGCCGGGTCTATTTAGACGGCGTTTTCTCGGCGTCCTCTGCATACATTGTGTGGAGGAGCGCGTTGGTGGTACTGGGTGCAGAGAAATCTTTATATTAGTAAGTTTTCTGTCTCCTCAATGCTTTCTTTTACATAGATATACTTCAGCTTTTGTTTTAGTGTCACAAGGAACTAGCTTCTGCACATTAATATTGACTTTTTCTGTGTATATATATATATATATATATATATATATATTTAAATATGTATATGTTTAGGGGTTTTATTATGTGCTGTATACATTTTTTCTTCCACATGCAGGTATATATATATATATGTTAGAGTATTTACATTGGTATTATAGTTACATGTATTGTTTGAAAGATTGGTAAAGCCAGAATCTTTCTATTGTTTGTAGCTGCTTTATTATGGGGAGAAAAAAAGGAGAACACCAAAATTCAAGTTCGCGGTCTAAGTCGAAATCGAAGTCAAAATCAAATAGGTAAGGTTGGTAAGTGATGGGTGTTTTTTATTTGAGCCAGAAGATTAAATGCTAAGATTCTGCATATTTTTTTGCAGAAAGGAGTCAGAATCAAAAAGAAAGGAGAATTCCCGGGAGGGAGGCACAGTTCACCACACTCATCAGACTCCGGTTAAGAAGAAGACCCAACACAAGAAGTCAGACTCACGGTCTCCTTCTCAAAAGAAATCATCTTCCCCTAGTAGTTCTCTATACGAATATGAACCATACTTTAACCCTAATACGCCTGGACCTGCATTTCCAGATAAAGATAAATGTTGGATTTGTGGTAGATTGGCATTACCAAACAAAAAAGTATGTGATCTCTGCCACTTAGATATTGCTAGGGAGGATAGAGAGGTATCTACCTTAATCAAACAAGTTGTCAAGGATACGGTTACGGAAATGTCAGCTCAGCAATCCTCTCCACGGCCAGGGCCGTCCCGGTCTTTTTCGCCAGAGAGATATTCTTCAGACGATGATTCTGATCAAGAAAGCATTGCTTTTGATTTTTCTTTAGTTCCTGCTTTTATTACTAGAATTAAAGAGTCAATTCAATGGGAAGATGAAATTTCCTCTCCCAAGAAGAAAAGATACTACAAACAATTAAGTAAAATTAAAATGTCTTTTCCTTTACTTGAAGAGATTAGAGAATTGATTAAAGAGGAGTGGGAAAAAACGGTTAAAAAACCATCGTTAAAAAACAGACTTCAAAAAATGTATCCATTATCAGATTCTGATGAAGCTTTGATTGGAACGAATCCTCTGGTAGATGCTTCCCTGATGAAGATAGTCAGGAACGTTACTCTTCCTCTGGAAGATTCTGTTTCTTTTAGTGATCTCATGGATCGGCAAATTGATCAGGATTTAAAGAGAGCTTATTTGGCGTCCGGAGAGGTTGCTAGAGTAGGAATATCTTTGACTTCGGTTGCAAAGGCTCTTAAAGTGTGGATTGAGGATATTCAAAAAGCTGTTCATGCTAATTGTGAAGTGGAAGAAATTACTTTTGCTCTTGATGAACTCAGTCTTGCCTCCGACTTTATTGGTGCAGCGGCTGTGGATGCAGTTAGATCTTCCAGCAGATCAATGCTTTATAATGTTATGGCCAGAAGAGCACTTTGGCTGAAGCCTTGGTCCGCAGATCCCACTTCCAAGCAAACGTGGACTAAAATTCCATTTGATGGTGAAAATTTGTTCGGATCTAAAATGGATTCCGCTATCTCAAGAGTCACAGGAGGAAAATCCGGACTGATTCCTCAGGACAGAAAATTTAGAAAGATAAAGTATCCCCAATTCAAGAAACAACAGTATAATAGATTTACTGAGGCTAAAACCTATAGACCAGGAAGGGAGTTTAAACGGAACTGGAAAACTCAACCATTCCAGAGGTCAATAAAATCCAGAGTTGCTCAACAGGCAGGAGAAGCCAAAAAGTCCTTTTGAAATAAGGCCCGTCCAGGACATACCAGTGGGTGCAAGGCTGCTTCATTTTGGCAATGTCTGGGCGGGGAAGATAGACAACTCCTGGGTGAACAAGACAGTCTCAGAGGGTCATATATGGACATTCAAAAGGGGTGTTCCCAGAAACAAATTTGCTTCAACAGAAATTCCTCGTTCTCTTCAAAAGAAAAAAGTCTTAACAGAGTACGTTTCAAACCTATTAATACAAAAAGCGGTTTCTGTAGTGAAATACAGGCTACTATTCGAAGATTTTTCTTGTGAAGAAAAAAACAGGAGATCTCCAAAGTTCAAAATGGAATCTCTAGGTTCAGTTGCAATGTCGATTCTGCCAGGGGATTGGATGTCGTCCATAGATCTCAAGGACGCGTATTTCCATGTTCCAGTTCATCTGAGTTATCAACGTTTTTTGCGGTTCGCGGTCGGTCGCCTGCACCTACAGTTTCGGTGTCTGCCTTTTGGCCTCGCTACTTCCCCTGAACATTTTCAAAAGTCTTACTAGCCGTTATTTCGTTCGCAAGGGTTCAGGGAATACGCGTCCTACATTATCTGGACGACATCATTCTCCTGGCATCATCAGAATAACCTTCTACTATAACATCAACAAAGTCTCTTAAAAATTCTTCAAGATTTCGGTTGGATCATAAATTTCAAAAAAAGCCAACTTGTGCCACAGCAAAGGATGTTGTTTCTAGGAGCAATGTTAGATACAATTCAAGATTCGATTTCCCTGCCTCAGAACAAAATGGAAGTCATTTGGCAAGCGTTAGAAGTACTGTTTCAACTGGACTCTGTGTCAGCGCAGAAATGTCTGAGGGTCATAGGTCTTATGTCTTCCACAATACAGATGGTGTCTTGGGCTCATTGGCACATGAGACCTTTCCAGCTAAGCTTTCTATCCCAATGGGACAAGCAGAATATGATTCAAGAAATTTACATAACACCTTATGTGAAAAGATCCCTTGTATGGTGGATGGACAGTGGGAATCTAAGCAATTATCGTTTCCTATTTCAGCCCAAATGGAAAGTAGTCACCACGGATGCCAGCGGTGTAGGTTGGGGGGCAGTATTCGAGAATCAGGTGGCCCAAGGTTCATGGAAAAGACAAGACAGAAACCTAATTTCCAATATCCTAGAACTAAGAGCTGTGTACCAGGCTCTACTACATTTTCTGCATCTCCTGAAAGGATCTGCGGTTCTACTCAGGATAGACAACATAGCGGCTGTGTCTTATATCCGAAGACAAGGAGGGACTCACAGTCCAGATCTGATGGAGGAAATGAAACCGATAATGGCTCTAGCGCAAGCCAATCTTCTGCAGCTGTCAGCTGTTTATTTGCCAGGAAATCAGAACATTCAAGCAGATTATCTGTCAAGACACATATTAAACAACAACGAGTGGTCTCTGCACCAGTCTGCTTTTCTCCTATTGGTACAGAAGTGGGGAGCTCCCCAGGTGGATCTATTCGCTTCGTCAAAGAACCACAAACTTCCTCTCTACTATTCGAGATTTACCGACCAGAAGGCGATGGCGTCAGATGCCCTCACTCAGATGTGGTGGTTCACAAAAGCGTATGCCTTTCCTCCAGTGCCTCTAATTCACAGATTTCTTCTGAAGCTGAGAGTTCACAAAGTTACTGTTCTAGCAGTCCTTCCTTACTGGCCAGGAAGGCCTTGGTTCCCTCTTCTGTGGCAGATGAAACTGGAAGACCCAATACAGCTACCGGACATTCCAGACCTTCTGTCCCAGGGCTCAGTCTTTCATCAAAATCCCCAACGACTGCGTCTGATGGGTTGGCGTTTGAAAGGACTAGGCTATTAGCGACAGGCTGTTCACCTACAGTGGTGAATACATTGCTAAAATCCAAAAAACCAACTACCTCGGCTTCTTACAACAGAGTCTGGAAATCCTTTTCTGAGTTTGCAAATATTTCTAATTTTCAGGTTTCATCTATGAAAGTTTGTAACTTATTATCCTTTTTGCAAAAAGGTCTGGAAATGAAACTTTCCTATTCTACTTTAAGAAGACATGTATCAGCAATTTCCTCGATCTCTGGAGTATCCTGGTCATCAGATCCACTGATTAAACAGTTTTTTAAGGCAGCTATAAAACTTAAACCGCCAATTAGACCAAAATTTCCTAAATGGGACTTGCCCTTAGTACTGAACTTTCTTTCAGAGTCCAAAGATTGGCAGAATGATTCCGCTTCTTTACAGAACTTGTCAAAAAAGACTGCTTCCTAATTGCGGTCACATCAGGTAGGAGGGTGTCAGAGCTGCAAGCTCTTTCTTGTAAAGAACCCTTTTTGGTGTTTTATGACGACAGATTGGTTTTGCATCCAGTCCAATCATTCCTTCCTAAAGTGACGTCAGTATTCCATCTCAATCAAGAGTGGACCTTGCCAAGTTTTAAGTCTGCAGAGGATCATTCGAAACTTCATCCTTTAAACTTACCTTCAACAGTTAAAGCTTACATTGAGGCAACAAAATCTTTCAGAGACTCTGATCGTTTGTTTGTATTGCCAAGAGGTTACAGAAAAGGCAAGATGGCCTCTACAAGAACTTTGGCCAATTGGATAGTGTCACTTATTCAAGAAGCTTACAAATCAAATGATTTACAGCCCCGGCAGGACATTAATGCTCACTCCACAAGAAGTCTTGCTTCTTCTTGGGCAAAATTGGGAAATGTTTCCCTTCAAACTGTGTGTAAAGCGGCCAACTGGGCCTCAGGTCATACGTTTTTAAAGCACTATAGTGTAGATCCAGCAGCCTTATCTGCAATAGATTTTGGAAAGAAAATAATTTCCTCAACAGTTTCTACTGCTTTGTGACCAATTTTTGTTTATGTATTTGATCAGTGGTGCTCAGCAGAGCTCGAATATTCGAGTAGCTCGAATATTCGAGCTCTTTTTCAGCTATTCGAGCTCGGTATTCGAGCTCCGAATAGCTGGAGCTATTCGAATGGGCTATCCGAGTACACTCGAATAGCCCATTCACTATTCGAGCTATTCGAGCAACCCGGCGCTATTCGAGCTCGGTACCGAGCTCGAATAGCGTCATAGCCCAGATTGATGTCCTTAGAGCCAATCAGAGGGCTCCCAGGCCCTCTGACGGCAGCCAATCACAGAGGGGGACCCTGGCCAGCCCCTACCCTATAAATAGCGGACGCCATGTTCCGTTTCTCCATGCTTGCCTGAGACTTGTACAGAGAGAGAGTTGCTCCTTTGTGCTTTGGCTTAGCAAGTGCTCTATTGTGATCATTTACCTAGCGTTTTTGCTCACCTACACCTGCCATATACACCTATATTGTTGTTAGTTAGATAGACATTGTATTTTAGTTAGTAGCTTGTGTGTTACATTAGAGACAGGCAGCTGCTGCAAGCTTACAGGTTTAGGCCTCAGGGGGGCCTTGCCTCTGTGGGCAGCTGTCCTCTGTTTATTTCTCTCATCTATACCAGTATTTCTGCTGTCCTTTACTAATAGTATTGTAGTTATACTGTACTAGGAGTAGGACACTCACTGACTGTCACTGTTTATAGGCTACTAGCTAGCTCCTGCGTGTGTGCACTCACTCACTGTCTGTGTGTACACACACTCTATTTCCTTCTGATTACTGATAGATTATTGTTAGTTAGTTGTACTACTTACTCTTACTGTACCCGTAGGGACACTCACTGTCACTGTTCATATAGGCTAGCTCCTGCGTGTGCGCACTGCACTCACTGTCTGAGTGTACACACACAACACACACTCTATTTCCTTCTGATCGCTGATTGATTATCGTAATTAGTTAGTTGTACTTACTGTTACTACTTACTCTTACTGTACTAGGAGTCTAGGACACTCAGTCACTGTCCATAGGCTACTAGCTCCTGCGTGCGTGCACTCACTGTCTGAGTGTACACACACCCACACTCCATTTCCTTCTGATCGCTGATTGATTATCGTAATTAGTTAGTTGTACTTACTGTTACTACTTACTCTTACTGTACTAGGAGTCTAGGACACTCAGTCACTGTGTTCATAGGCTACTAGCTCCTGCGTGCGTGCACTCACTGTCTGAGTGTACACACACCCACACTCCATTTCCTTCTGATCGCTGATTGATTATCGTAATTAGTTAGTTGTACTTACTGTTACTACTTACTCTTACTGTACTAGGAGTCTAGGACACTCAGTCACTGTCCATAGGCTACTAGCTCCTGCGTGCGGTCACTCACTGTCTGAGTGTACACACACCACCCACACTCTATTTCCTTCTGATCGCTGATTGATTATTGTAATTAGTTAGTTCTACTTACTGTTACTACTTACTCTTACTGTACTAGGAGTCTAGGACACTCAGTCACTGTGTTCATAGGCTTCTAGCTCCTGCGTGCGTGCACTCACTGTCTGAGTGTACACACACCCACACTCCATTTCCTTCTGATCGCTGATTGATTATTGTAATTAGTTAGTTCTACTTACTGTTACTACTTACTCTTACTGTACTAGGAGTCTAGGACACTCAGTCACTGTGTTCATAGGCTACTAGCTCCTGCGTGCGTGCACTCACTGTCTGAGTGTACACACACCCACACTCCATTTCCTTCTGATCGCTGATTGATTATTGTAATTAGTTAGTTCTACTTACTGTTACTACTTACTCTTACTGTACTAGGAGTCTAGGACACTCAGTCACTGTGTTCATAGGCTACTAGCTCCTGCGTGCGTGCACTCACTGTCTGAGTGTACACACACCCACACTCCATTTCCTTCTGATCGCTGATTGATTATCGTAATTAGTTAGTTGTACTTACTGTTACTACTTACTCTTACTGTACTAGGAGTCTAGGACACTCAGTCACTGTCCATAGGCTACTAGCTCCTGCGTGCGGTCACTCACTGTCTGAGTGTACACACACCACCCACACTCTATTTCCTTCTGATCGCTGATTGATTATTGTAATTAGTTAGTTCTACTTACTGTTACTACTTACTCTTACTGTACTAGGAGTCTAGGACACTCAGTCACTGTCCATAGGCTACTAGCTCCTGCGTGCGGTCACTCACTGTCTGAGTGTACACACACCACCCACACTCCATTTCCTTCTGATCGCTGATTGATTATTGTAATTAGTTAGTTCTACTTACTGTTACTACTTACTCTTACTGTACTAGGAGTCTAGGACACTCAGTCACTGTGTTCACAGGCTACTAGCTCCTGCGTGCGTGCACTCACTGTCTGAGTGTACACACACCCACACTCCATTTCCTTCTGATCGCTGATTGATTATTGTAATTAGTTAGTTCTACTTACTGTTACTACTTACTCTTACTGTACTAGGAGTCTAGGACACTCAGTCACTGTGTTCATAGGCTACTAGCTCCTGCGTGCGTGCACTCACTGTCTGAGTGTACACACACCCACACTCCATTTCCTTCTGATCGCTGATTGATTATCGTAATTAGTTAGTTGTACTTACTGTTACTACTTACTCTTACTGTACTAGGAGTCTAGGACACTCAGTCACTGTCCATATGCTACTAGCTCCTGCGTGCGGTCACTCACTGTCTGAGTGTACACACACCACCCACACTCTATTTCCTTCTGATCGCTGATTGATTATTGTAATTAGTTAGTTCTACTTACTGTTACTACTTACTCTTACTGTACTAGGAGTCTAGGACACTCAGTCACTGTGTTCATAGGCTACTAGCTCCTGCGTGCGTGCACTCACTGTCTGAGTGTACACACCCACACTCCATTTCCTTCTGATCGCTGATTGATTATTGTAATTAGTTAGTTCTACTTACTGTTACTACTTACTCTTACTGTACTAGGAGTCTAGGACACTCAGTCACTGTGTTCATAGGCTACTAGCTCCTGCGTGCGTGCACTCACTGTCTGAGTGTACACACCCACACTCCATTTCCTTCTGATCGCTGATTGATTATTGTAATTAGTTAGTTCTACTTACTGTTACTACTTACTCTTACTGTACTAGGAGTCTAGGACACTCAGTCACTGTGTTCATAGGCTACTAGCTCCTGAGTGCGTGCACTCACTGTCTGAGTGTACACACACTAAATTTACTTGTGATTACTACTGATTATTGTAACTGCTAGTTGTACTTCCTGACTGTTACTACTTACTTACTGTACTAGGGGACACTCACTCAGTCACCTCACCAACCAACCCACTCCATTAAAGTACCCCACTTTTCACCCGCCCTTTTAAAAAACTTTTGTCTATACGCCCAAAACATTGAAGATGTCTGGAAGTGGCAGCCAGCGCGGTTTGGGCAAGGGGAAGGGCAGCAAGGGAATCAGGAGGAGAGGGAGCAGCATTGTGGCAAGCCGCGGCCGCGGGCGCGCCACCATGCACAGTTCCGCAGCAGCAGCAGCAGCAGCGTCAGTAGCTAACATTCCTCCCATAGCCACTGGCCGTGGACGCCTTGGGCGCCGCCCAGCAGGAGCATCTGCAACTCACGCTGCAGAGACACAGCAGCAGCAGCGTGTAGCACCTGCTCCCATTTTCCTCCAGCCGGGTCGGAAACGTCCCATTGAGGAAAAGCATGCAGACACTGTGGTGCAACTCATGACGGAGGATGAGCAGCCCGCCATCAGCTCTGCATCTGAGGCCTCCACCCTCACCACCACCACCACCACCCCTGTTCGCAGCAGCCGCCCAGCAGGGTCTGGGGAGGAGGCCAGTTCACCGTCACTCGCCGACCTGTCATTCAGCAGTCTTTTGACCCCAGGCATCATGAGTAAATTGTCTGCTGTTGTTGGCGATCTTGAGGAGGAGATGCTGATGGGCACTTTGGGGGATGAGGGATTGGACAGCAAGACTGTGGCGACAGTCAAGCAGCCCATCCATGCATCAGGAGAGGAGTTTGGGGGGTCCTCATCACAGCAGGACATGTTTCAGGAGGGGGAGGATGTTGATGACCCGGTGACAGACAGAGACTGGGTGCCACCACCTCCAGGGGATGTCGTCCTCAGCAGCTCTGAGGAGGAGGAGGATGCTCTTGTGGGCCTTGCAAGGAGGCGCATCATTGCAAGCATTGGCAGCAGCAGTAGGCAGGTCCCACAGCCTGCTGGTGTCTCAGGCTCAGCAGCAGCAGCAGCAGCATCTGCCAGTACCACCACCAGCCGCACCCAAGCCCCCCAAGCCCCACCCCCAACCACCACAGGGAGACAGGCAGCAGCGCTTCCATGCCGTAGGGGGATGTTTCTGTCACCAATCTGGCGCTTTTTCACCATGCCCACAGTGTACAGCAAGTACGCCACTTGCAACCACTGTCAGCGGAAGTTGAGCAGAGGTGCAGACCCCTTAAAGTTCTGCACCAGCTCGCTCATCAACCACCTTGCTGCGAAACATTTCCACCAGCATCAGGAGTTCCAGAGGCTGAAGGCATCTGGTGCTGGCAGTGGCACCACACCCATCACTGCACAGCCTTCAGCAGCAGCAGCAACAGCAGCCACCCGCCCTCCTGCTCCTCCAGCAGCACCAGCAGGAGTGCGGAAACGCACTGCTCCTCCCCCCTCTGCAACTCCTGCCGCCGACACTGAGGCCTGTTCTGGCAGCCAGTCCTCAGTGGCCTCCTCCGCTGTGTCTGCTGATTCCCGTGCCAGCAAAAGGCCACGCCAGAGCCTTTTGAGCGAGTCCTTCCAGGGGGTGGTTAGGGCTCTGCCTCCCAGCAGCCGTCGCGTGCGGCAGCTGAACGGCTTGCTGGCACGGGCCATGTGCTCCCAACTCCTGCCGTACACGCTCGTGCAGGAGGGGAGCGACATTCGTGCGCTGCTTGCTTGCGCAGCCCCAGACTGGCAGCTCCCCAGCAGACACTTTTTCTCCCGCAAGGCCATTCCTGCACTGCACCGCTTTGTGATGGCCAATGTGGAGAGAGGGCTGGAGCACGCGGTTGGTGAAAGGGTCCACGTCACCATGGACTCCTGGAGCAGCCGCTTCGGGACAGGCCGCTACCTGTCCTTCACTGTCCACTGGGTCAGCTTGGTGGAAGGGGGTGAGGATGGGAGAGCAGCAGCGGGCACAGCAGCAGCAGCAACACAGTGGGTGGTGCCACCCCGCAGGGTCAGGGGAACTGCAGCAGGTTCCTCCGATCCTCTGCCATCCTCCGGCACACCTGGCCAAACCCCCCGCCTCAGCAGCAGCGTGAAGGCCCGCCACTGCCAAGCGCTGCTGCACTTGGTCAGCCTTGGGAAGACCAAGCTGACGGCAACCCATGTGTTGGCCAAACTCCAGGAGCAGGAGAGGATTTGGCTGACCCCCAGAGGCCTCAGAGTCGGAAAGGTGGTGGCCGACAATGGGGCCAATTTGGTTGCCGCAATAGACAGGGGAAACCTGACCCACATCCCCTGTCTTGCCCACGTGCTGAACCTGGTGGTGCAAAAGTTCTTGCGCACCTACCAGGGGATGGGCGAACTGCTGGAAACGGCAAGGAACGTTGTGCGTCACTTCCGGCGCTCGGCTGCAGCCTGTGCGAGCCTGGAAGACGTGCAAAAGGAGCTGGATCTGCCACGCCATCGGCTGATCCTTGACGTTCCGACTCGCTGGAACTCCACCCTGGCGATGTTGGAGCGTCTGGTTGAACAGAAGCACGCTGTCAACCAGTACCTTGCCCTGGCCACTGTTTCCGCCGCTCAGAGAAGGGACAAGACCAGCAACATCCCATCCATCGTCCCCGATGATGACTGGAGGCACATGCAGCAGGTGTGCTTAGTGCTGGCTCCCTTTCTGCAGGCCACTAACATGGTGAGCAGGGACCATGCTATGGTCTGCGAGTGGGTGCCCCTGGTTTGTCTGCTGAACAGGGCCCTCGATGCTTTGCTGGAACAGGGAGCGGCAGCCTTGGACCAGCAGGAGCGGCAAGCAGCTGCACAGTCCACCTCTGAGGGGGAGGAGGAGGAGGACTTGGTGGAGGTCCCTGACCTTGCTGCTGATGAGGGGGAGCAGCACAGTGCAGCTGAGTTGGTGCGGGGGTGGAGAGAGGATGAGGCTGACGAGGCAGAGGAGGAGGATGAGGACAGCAGCACTGCCGTCGATGTGCCAGCAGACGTGGCCCGCCTCTTCCCAATGGCAGCGCACATGCTGACGTGCCTGCGCAGGGACCCCAGGGTGATCCAGATGAAGCAGAGGGAGGACATCTGGATCAGCATGATGTTGGACCCACGCCTCAAGGGGAAGTTGAGCCAGTTCCTGCCGCCTGCAGGAGGAGACCCAGCGCAACAAATAAGGAGCTTGCAGCAGGCCCTTGTTGAGCGCTTGGAGGAAGCCTTCCCCCAGCCTTCCACCCCCACTGTCCAGCAGCCAGCACAGAGGCAGCAGCAGGTGCCTGCATCCAGCAGCAGCAAGCGCCCCACAGACCTGCTGTCTCTCAGCCACGAGCTCTACAGGACTGTAGAGGCTCCGGCAGCAGTGACTAGAGAGGAGATGCATGCAGCAGCATCCTCCTCCGGTCACAGCCAGCGCCTGACCCGCATGGTGGCTGACTACATGGGGTCGTACAGCGGGCTTGACAGCGATGCCCCTGTTGATCCCATGGAGTATTGGGTCAAGCGCATGGAGATCTGGAGCGAGCTGGCGCAGTACGCCCTGGAAGTGCTGTCCTGCCCCCCTTCCAGCGTGCTGTCCGAGCGCTGCTTCAGTGCAGCTGGTGGCGTGGTCACCGAGAAACGCTCACGTCTGTCTCACAAGTCTGTGGACAGACTGACGTTTCTCAAGATGAACCAGGCGTGGGTGGAAGGCGAGTTCCTGGCCCCTGTTGTCGGCGAGAGGGGGACATGAACTGGCTGCCGGAACCATCGTTAATGTGCCTTACCACCCTTTACCACCTCCTGGCTCCTGCTCACTAAGCCAGCCTGGTTCACTTTGACTATTACGTCGCCTGCAGCCACACATTTTACACCTACAGTGGGCTGCTGTGTACTGCCCTTCTGCTGTCTGTCTGTGTTTCCCACTGCCAGGGTACACAGAATTACCTTCTTCTGCTGCCACTCTGCCACCAGCTATTACGTCAAACAATAGCTATATTGGTTGCAAAACCAAAACCAAACAAACCATTAAAAAAAAAAAAGGTTTAATTTTTCTGAGGTGCCCGGGTTGAAAACTGTGTTGTCCCAGTTGTGTATTGGACACAATGTGGGCTGCACGACCGCTGTCTGGGACCTCCTGTTGTGTTTATTTACAGCCCTGGTATCACCGCTAGGTACCAGGGCTATTATGTCACGCTGCCTACCTGCTGCCACACTCACACTGCTCCTCCATACCTCCTCCTGCTGCTGCTGCTGCTGTCTGTCTGTGTTTCCCACTGCCAGGGTACACAGAATTACCTTCTTCTGCTGCCACTCTGCCACCAGCTATTACGTCAAACAATAGCTGCTCGCCTACTCCTCCATTCCTCCTCCTGCTGCTGCTGTCTGTCTGTGTTTCCCACTGCCAGGGTACACAGAATTACCTTCTTCTGCTGCCACTCTGCCACCAGCTATTACGTCAAACAATAGCTATATTGGTTGCAAAACCAAAACCAAACAAACCATTAAAAAAAAAAAAGGTTTAATTTTTCTGAGGTGCCCGGGTTGAAAACTGTGTTGTCCCAGTTGTGTATTGGACACAATGTGGGCTGCACGACCGCTGTCTGGGACCTCCTGTTGTGTTTATTTACAGCCCTGGTATCACCGCTAGGTACCAGGGCTATTATGTCACGCTGCCTACCTGCTGCCACACTCACACTGCTCCTCCATACCTCCTCCTGCTGCTGCTGCTGCTGTCTGTCTGTGTTTCCCACTGCCAGGGTACACAGATGATTTACCTTCTGCTGCCACTCTGCCACCAGCTATTACGTCAAACAATAGCTGCTCGCCTACTCCTCCATTCCTCCTCCTGCTGCTGCTGTCTGTCTGTGTTTCCCACTGCCAGGGTACACAGAATTACCTTCTTCTGCTGCCACTCTGCCACCAGCTATTACGTCAAACAATAGCTGCTCGCCTACTCCTCCATTCCTCCTCCTGCTGCTGCTGTCTGTCTGTGTTTCCCACTGCCAGGGTACACAGAATTACCTTCTTCTGCTGCCACTCTGCCACCAGCTATTACGTCAAACAATAGCTATATTGGTTGCAAAACCAAAACCAAACAAACCATTAAAAAAAAAAAAAGGTTTAATTTTTCTGAGGTGCCCGGGTTGAAAACTGTGTTGTCCCAGTTGTGTATTGGACACAATGTGGGCTGCACGACCGCTGTCTGGGACCTCCTGTTGTGTTTATTTACAGCCCTGGTATCACCGCTAGGTACCAGGGCTATTATGTCACGCTGCCTACCTGCTGCCACACTCACACTACTCCTCCATACCTCCTCCTGCTGCTGCTGCTGCTGTCTGTCTGTGTTTCCCACTGCCAGGGTACACTACACAGATGATTTACCTTCTGCTGCCACTCTGCCACCAGCTATTACGTCAAACAATAGCTATATTGGTTGCAAAACCAAAACCAAACAAACCATTAAAAAAAAAAAAAAGGTTTAATTTTTCTGAGGTGCCCGGGTTGAAAACTGTGTTGTCCCAGTTGTGTATTGGACACAATGTGGGCTGCACGACCGCTGTCTGGGACCTCCTGTTGTGTTTATTTACAGCCCTGGTATCACCGCTAGGTACCAGGGCTATTATGTCACGCTGCCTACCTGCTGCCACACTCACACTACTCCTCCACACCTCCTCCTGCTGCTGCTGCTGCTGTCTGTCTGTGTTTCCCACTGCCAGGGTACACTACACAGATGATTTACCTTCTGCTGCCACTCTGCCACCAGCTATTACGTCAAACAATAGCTGCTCACATTACTCCTCCATTCCTCCTGCTGCTGTTGCTGTCTGTCTGTGTTTCCCACTGCCAGGGTACACAGAATTACCTTCTTCTGCTGCCACTCTGCCACCAGCTATTACGTCAAACAATAGCTATATTGGTTGCAAAACCAAAACCAAACAAACCATTAAAAAAAAAAAAGGTTTAATTTTTCTGAGGTGCCCGGGTTGAAAACTGTGTTGTCCCAGTTGTGTATTGGACACAATGTGGGCTGCACGACCGCTGTCTGGGACCTCCTGTTGTGTTTATTTACAGCCCTGGTATCACCGCTAGGTACCAGGGCTATTATGTCACGGCGAGCTGCCTGCCTCATTGACTGCCTGCTGCCACACACTCATCCTCCTCCTCCTGCTGCTGAATTTACCTCCTGCTGTCTTTGTGTTTCCACTGCCAGGGAGCACATACAATGGCACTTCCAACATGCGTGCGCCCACCAGCTATTTGTTACGCTCAAAAATAGCTGCATTTCTTTAAAAAAAAAATGAAAAGAGAAATACGTGAAGAAGAAGAAGACGATATTGAAAAAGAAGGAGAAGGAGAAGATGAAGATGAAGAAGAAGATGAAGAAGAAGATGAAGAAGATGATGAAGAAGAAGATGAAAAAGAAGAAGAAGATGAAAAAGAAGAAGAAGATGAAGAAGATGAAGAAGATGAAGATGAAGAAGAAGAAGATGAAGAAGAAGAAGAAGAAGATGAAGAAGATGAAGAAGAAGAAGAAGAAGAAGAAGAAGAAGAAGAAGAAGAAGAAGAAGAAGAAGAAGAAGAAGAAGAAGAAGAAGAAGAAGAAGAAGATGATGAAGAAGAAGAAGAAGATGAAGATGAAGAAGATGAAGATGAAGAAGAAGAAGAAGATGAAGATGAAGAAGAAGAAGAAGATGAAGAAGATGAAGAAGAAGATGATGAAGAAGAAGAAGAAGATGATGAAGAAGAAGAAGAAGAAGATGATGAAGAAGAAGAAGAAGAAGATGATGAAGAAGAAGAAGAAGAAGATGAAGAAGAAGAAGAAGAAGAAGACAATATAGAAGAAGAAGAAGAAGATATAGAAGAAGAAGATCTAGAAGAAGAAGAAGAAAGATAAAGAAGAAGAAGAACAAGTATATACAGTAACACTACTGAACAAATTTAAGGACACAACTTCTCTTTCCACATTTTTTTTTAAAGGAACATCCCCACATAATCACTTGCTGTTGTTACTTGGAAAAAAAGATGTTTCTTGCATCATTCACCCTCAAAACAAGTGTTGGAAGCTATTTAAGGCCAATTCGAATAGTCAGCTCGAATAGTGAGCTCGAATACCGACTCGAATAGTGAGCTCGAAGTCCGAGGTCGAATCGAATAGTAAAAATTATTCGACTCGAATATTCGACTGACCTCGAATAATTTACTATTCGAATTCGACCAAACTCGAATTTTAAAAAGGGGTATTTGAGCATCACTATATTTGATTATTAAATTTTGTGTGTTCAGCATACCCATCCCTTGTGTGTCTAGTTATTGCCCATTAGTATGCTGACATGGAAAACACCAGGGAAACTGGAAAACTGTATACTCACCTTCGGTAGTTTTCCTTTCCTGGTGTTTCTCCATGTCAGCATACGGGCCCACCCTATGCTGTCGGCTCGTACTAAATTACATAGAATGTCAGCATGGGGTGATTCTGGGCTATTTAACAAATTAAGACGTCCTACTGGGCAAATGGAGGCGGGGCTTTTGCCCATTAGTATGCTGACATGGAGAAACACCAGGAAAGGAAAACTACCGAAGGTGAGTATACAGTTTTCCAGTTTCTGTGCAGCATCTTGCAAAGATTTCTATCTGATGGGGAGTTCAGCTCCATAGAATAGACTGTGTAGAGTATGGCTCTCATACTACATGGTAGGGGATAAAATTTGTCTGTGATCTTTCATTTTCCAAAGACTATTGTCTGATGTGTGTATGCACCCTTAAAGCAGACCTGAACTCAGAACTTCCTTTCTGCTCTAAAAGATAAGCAGCGTCATAATAACCTTTAAAGAAAAACATTTCTTTGTTACATCTGATACAAATCCTGCAATAAATCTGCAGCGTGTCTACTTCTTGCTTTCATGGAAGCAGTCATAGAGTTAACATCCTGTGTTTACAAATTAGATGCTCTGCCAAGGCAGCCAGCTGACGCAGCTGAGGGATCAAATTACAGTGGTGATTAGTCACAGATGAGGGAGAATTAGAAAGGCTAAACTCTCTAAATACATACAGGGGGCATTTCTCTAGGTTTTCCTTCTGCCCTGTGCAAGAGTTCAGGTTCACTTTAAGGCTGGTTTCACACCAGGACGTTGCGCTTTAGGGGACGTTAAGGTCGCATAACGTGCCCCTAACGCAACGCCTGGTGCTCTCTAAGGTGGACGTCAGAGTGAGCCGCGTTGTGGAGCTCACTCTGGCGTCCGTGACGCCGTGATGCGTACTCTTAGACGCATGCGGCATCACGTGGTCCCGCCTGGCCAATCGCCGCACAGAGCGGGCGCTCCAGGAAGTAAACACTGCACGTCACTGAGTGCAGTGAATATTAATTAGCCATGTGCTTGGCCGCTCTCCGCTCCTCCCCAACATTACTGCGCAAGTGCAAGCAGTCTAACGCGGCTCTGCCGCTTACAAAGTACTGCATGCAGTACGTTGTGTAATGGCGCAGCGTTACTGTGTAACGCAACGTGGGCACTGTGAACAGCCCATTCATTTTTCATTGCTGTGCGGTGGGGTGCGTTACAGGCTGCTCTAACGTGCGCCTATAACGTCTCGCTGTGAAAGCAGCCTAAAGGAGAAGTTACTTTAGCAAAACCAAAAAGAAGACAATATCATCACTATAATTTATCAGTGTAGTTAAAGCCTGTTTATCTGAGCTTAAAATCTTTTGTGCGTTGGGGTGAGACCCTGGAAAGCGTCAGTTCCCGGGCCCAGCACTGAAAAAAATGTATTGCTGTCAAGAGTTTAAAAAGGTCAGGAGCATGTGTGCCACAGTAGCTGCTGAAGAGAGAAACTATGTCTGACAGTGTGATCTCTGCCTTTAATAATTTCCAGAAGATGTGCAGCTGTTAAGCACTCACTTGGCAGTCATTGAAGAGATAACCCGATCACTTCCATTCTAGACTGTGAAGTATCGAAGCTATTAGCTGTCAGTTGGGTTTGTTTACACAACCAGTAAGCTATAATGCTCGTCCTTGCTGGGTGCTTGCTTCCCTTTTTTACCTTTTTATCATTACAGCAACCTACACAGTGCTTGTGCCAGCAAATAGCAAATGCACCAGAAAAGGGAAATGTTAATATTTATTAACCACTTCAGTTTGTTTTCGGCCATCGATCGATCAGAAACCGATTCAATTCCCTGATCGATTGATTTGCGGCCGATTTCGATCGATTTGATCTATCTGACAGGATGGAAAATCTAGGGCGATCTGCTACTGGCAGCAGATCTATGGCCTCTAGTGTGTGGCGGGGTGGAGTTCTTCTCCTTCCTGGCCCCATATAAGCTCCTCCTTGAAAAGGTTCACTTTTAACTACGATTAAGGGCAGATGGTAGGCCCGATACGCGTGAGTTGATCCTATGATTTTATTGCACTGTCTCTGGATTTTTCAATAAACTTATCAGCCTTTTTTTACTACAACCTGGCCTGGTTTGCAGATCCCTTTCTTGCTCACCAATGGCCCCTAGTGTTGCATTAGATGTAAGGGCTTGTTCACACTACGGCCTGGTGCACACCAAAAACCGCTAGCAGATCCGCAAAATGCTAGCAGATTTTGAAACGCTTTTTCTTATTTTTCTATGGCGTTTTGCTAGCGTTTTGCGGATTGCTGCAGCGGATTTCAGTATAGTACATTTCATATATTGTTACAGTAAAGCTGTTACTGAACAGCTTCTGTAACAAAAACGCTGGCAAAACCGCTCTGAACAGGCGTTTTTCAGAGCGGTTTACGTTTTTCCTATACTTAACATTGAGGCAAAACGCCTCCCGCTCTGGTGTGCACCAGCCCATTGAAATACATTACCCTAGCGGATCCGCACCCGCAGGCGGATCGCAAACCGCAGCGGAAATGCTCTGGTGTGCACTAGGCCTACAAGAGCCTTTTAAACGCTAGTGCTTTTGAAAAGCTCTTGCTAATGCAATGCTATGGGGGATTTTTACAAAATCACATGGCTCTAGTGAGAATAGACACACAGGATAACATTGGCAGCATCTTTTTAAATCACAAAGCGCTTAGAAAAGCTCTTGTAGTGTCAACAATCAAGCCCTAATGGTCCAATAATGCATTTAGATTGATTTCCAATAGATTTCACTATACACTAGTGTGTGGCACACATCAGGGTTCGAATCTCGGCTCTGCCTGTTCAGTAAGCCAGCACTAATTCAGTAGGAGACCTTTGGCAAGTCTCCCTTACACTGCTACTGCCAATAGAGCGCGCCCTAGTGGCTGCTGCTCTGCTCTGGCGCTTTGAGTCCGCAAGGAGAAAAGCGCAATATAAATGTTATTTGTCTTGTCTTGTCTTGTCTGTCAGATTCGACTTGACAGGCATCTGACAGAAATCTATCTGATGGTCGAATCTGCTGCAAATCTATAAGTGCATGGCCACCTTTAGGCTTCATCAGGGATGTAGATATATTTTTGAGAAAATACCAGTGCCTCCTTAATGGTTTGTTGCTTTTATTAGATAAACTGAATAATCCAGTGTTTCAGGACCATGCTGGATCCCTTTATCAAAGTAAAAGTGGCCATACACGTATAGATTTGCAGCAGATTCGACTATCAGATAGATTTCTGTCAGATGCCTGTCAAGTCGAATCTGGCAGGAATCTATCTGATTTGTGCACACACTAGGAACAGATTTCATTCTGAAATCTGTTGGAAATCAATCTAAATGCATTATTAGACCATTAGATGTAATCAGGGATGGGCTCAAATTCAAATTCGGGTGAATCCGGATAGTTGCTATCCGGATTTTACCCAGTTAACTGTGCGGGGTGTGCGGGGGGGGGTCCGATTTGAAGAAGGAAGTTTTGGTACTCATGTGACGCGCGTGGACCGCATCGAGAGAAGCGCTGAGGGACGGACCGAAGAAGGCGTCAGATAGGTAAGCATGATGAGGCCCCTAATGTTCCCTAGCCTGCCCCTGGAGACCCTCACAGTTTGGGAGCAAATCTTGCAAGGGTCATAAAACAAGTGTGGTCATCATAATCAACACACCTACAACAAGTATAGCCACAAAAACATCCGATCTGAAGGATGGACCCCTTTATCGGAAGGGAGTGAATTAGCAGTTGGGGCCCCCTTACAGCTCTGGGCCCCCCTGCAGTCGCAGGGGCTGCTTCCCTCTAGTTATGCCCATGCTTAAAGGATATCCAAGACAAAAAAACAAAGTTAACTGGAGTACATACTTTTGTCAGTAATGTTATACTTTGGCGATCAGTGTCCAGTACAGCAAGAGTTAAAAAACTAGAATTTATATCTACGCAAAAGAGCTTGTCGACAGCTTGTCAAATTTAGTCCAGTTTCCTGAAAAGTAAATAGGGGATAAAATATCTGAGAAACAGTGAGATAAGGCTTCTAATGAGGTATAGATTCAGGAAAGTTGCGCGTTGCTATGGGAATGCACATAATGCGGTGGTGCCAAATCTGGCCTATGGAGACATTCATGTCGGAGACCAATTTGTCACAGAGAATAACCAGTATCTCAGTTGCTTGTATAATCCTCAGAGAATAAAAGGTACGTTTGCCTAGCCCTATTCTTCCTGAAACTTTCTTTTGAACGTGTGTATATTTATAAGAATTAATTTGATCACCTCTGCGGTTTGCTATAAACATATATTTAACTTGAGAGGAGTTATTGTTACTAAACTGTCTTCGGGAAAAAAGGGAAGAGCCCTTGATGAAGTGGGGATTTCCAAATCCTCCTCAACAATGACTGCATGGTCTAATTTGAGGCAATGAGCAGACGGAAGAATCTGAGTTTTGAGTAAACTGTGTTTTTGCCTTAGGAGGATGACGAGCATAAACAAAGGAACTTGTGGTTGGAGGAGGATGTTCGGAGCCTCAGACTCAGCCGTCCTCAGTCACTGGAACATGATCCTGACTTGTCACCGCCGCTGTAACGCACATGAGGAACTGATCCTGGGCTTACCTCATTCTCAGACAGCTCTGCAATCAGGAGAGAGACATGTCATGTGACCCCTATAATGCACGCACTGATAGAACAAGAACTTCATACACTGCAAACTGCTTGCTTGGCTGCTTCTCTGATTGCTATCCAGTAGCCTTGAAAAATCTCAGCATTATTGTGGATTAGGAAACCCTATACGTTACTTGCTCATGTGTGTACTAATCAGTCAAAATATATTTATTATTTCTTTAATACAAGAAAGAACAATCTGAATAATGTAGCAAACAGCAGCAATATCAAACACAAAGGAGACAGGATCACTAGGCCAGATTCAGTGCAGTAGCCATAGCGGGTGCGGAGGTGGCAACCACACCAGGGCCCTTATAACTGAGAGGTACACCTGGGGATACATAGGGCCCGCTTCCAGTGGCTACATTAAAGGAAAATTAAAGTGGGAAGCAGAGCAGGGACAAGGTCCTCCAGCACCCAAGGCTGAGACTAGTGTTGTCCGGATCATGAACGATTCGGATCTTTGATCCGAATCTCTTTAGTGAGTCGAATCATCCGAATCATCAAAATGAGTGATTCGGATCGCAAAAGGGGCGGGGCCAGAAGCGACACGCCCCCCTCTCAGCAGGCAGCGGATTCCTGGAAGCAGAGCTGAGATGGATCGCTCTGTTGGAGGGGAGCCAGGGACAGGTAGATGAGAGAGAGGGGACATGGGTGCCACTGCCAGATATGTGTAGAGCACACATACTCGCTATAACGTGCTGCTGATTATAGGCTGTCTGTTCCGTAGTTGTGCACAGTGATCACATTGGAAGCTTTGGGCTCAGCACAGCTCAGTAACTTTGCAGGCACTGGGATTGCAGCGCAATATGATCCTCCTAAACAGCTGCACTTCACTTCTGGGAATGCTTTCTTTCACTGTGCGACGTTTGCATGCAAAGTACACAGATGAGCATATAGGTGCAATGTATGTAAAGCATATGATTGCAGCATGTGGGTATTGTGTGCAAACATTTCTGCTCTCTGCTCGTCCCTCCTCCCTTCTCTGTCCACTCCCTGCCCTCTGTCCATCTTCTCCCCTTCTCTGTGTGTCCACCCCCCTCCCCTTCTCCTGCCCTGCTAGTCATTTCACCCCCGAAATGCTTCCATAGTCAAATGATCCGAGATTCGGATCAAAGATCCGGATCTTTTCAATGATCCGATTCGAATCATCCGGATCATTGAAAAGATCCGAACTTCCCATCTCTAGCTGAGACACCAAAGTGCGCCCCTCCATCCCTGCCACCCCAGCCGTCACACACTGATTGCTATTAGACTAAGAGGTGCCACAGGGCCCACAACCTCCCCAACACCTTAATATCTAGTTATCTGGCTTGCAGTCACTGCTATGTATCCCCTTTTCTTATTTCTTTCTGCTTCATACACAATTAGGAGTGACAGCTGAATGAATTGTGCGCCTCCTCCTACACTGCGCCTTGAGGCTGGAGCCTCTCCAGCCTATGCCTCGGCCCGGTCCTGGTGGGAAGTATATGGAAGCTACCATATTTACTTTCTTTTAAACAATACCTGTTCCCTGATCTCTTTGGCTGCACTACTGTCTGAATAACTCCACAAACAAGCATGCGGCTAATCTTGTCACATCTGACAATAAGATCAGAAACACCTGATCTGCATATATTTGTTCAGTGGCTAAGAGTATCAGAGAAAATAGCCAGGCAACTAGTATTGCTTAAAAGGAAATACATATGGCAGCCTCCATATCCCTCTCACTTCAGTTGTTATTGGTGCTGTATTAGCGACAATCACCTACAGTATGTGTGCTTTGAATAGTAGTAATCCTATATAATAAAACCCTAATGTCCCTGCGTCCGTCCGTGTGTCAGTGCTTTTTTGCCCTGCGCATGGGTAGGGACAGGCGCAGAAACACTGTGGAGAGCCGGAGGAGGATGGTGCCAGAAGGGGCATGCGCGTGTGTGCATGCATGGCGGGCAGGCTCATGCGCGATGGGCGTGCAGCGGGCCAATGCATGCGCGCGGAGGTATTAGTGACAGACCTAGCCTGTTTTTAACCGGCTAAGTCACTAGTCATTAATAAACTATTTTTGTATCTCTCCTTACATCTCTCACACAGATGTTGATCTTTATTATATAATTGTTATACATACATTGATGGAAAGCGAGGCCCAGTGTAAAATATGCAACGTGCAAATTTGCTCTTAAAGAGAACCCGTGGTGGGTACAAAAAAAAAATTAGGCTACCTGATCCTCAGGGCAGAGCGGATCATGTAGCCACAAAAACTGCTGATCCAATGGCAGCTCAGGAAATCCTGTAGGAATGCCCCTGGCAGGCGTTGTAAACAGGGAATTCCTCTCCCCTGTGTTTACCATCGAATTAGCGACAAATCTTGTCGCTAAACTCAGGGGCTATAGCGCAGCATGGGGGGGGAGGGGGCAGAGAGCGGCGGTGGGGGAACATAGAGCCGTGTCATTAGGCTGACAACATGGCTCTATGTCCCATCTGCCCCCCGAAGATCCACCTCGGGTTCTCTTTAAGTCTGAATTCCTATCTGGCATTCTTATTCCAGTCAGTTATTCAGTATGAAATGAATTCAATATCAATGTGAAAGCCCCAGAAGTTGGCAGCAACAGCAAATTCCATCTTTTTACCCTTTGCTGCTTCCCTTATTCATTGTAAATATGGACTTTCGGCATTCTTTGTACTCTTTCATACACGTAGTTAAATTAGATTTTTATTTGTTTTTCTATTTAACGTTATCTTTATGAAAGGTAATAAACACCTGGCATTAAACATGAATGAAAGGGACACAACGCAATTCACTAGGCAAAAACATTCATAAAACTTCCTATGAAAATTCATAAGTTCCCAACTTTCAGATAATTATAAGAACATCAGTGTTTAGAATTACCAAGAGTTCCAGATTACAACTGACGTAGCAACAGGGGATGCAGAGGTCAGGGCCCGGTTCTTCCCCTGGCCATTGGCAATTGCCCAGGGGCCCAAGCTCCTTAAGGGCCCCACAAATCACAGGGACTGTAGAGTTTAGAAGTTTACGGTCAGTATAGTTGCAAATGTAAGGGGCCCTGCATTCATTTTTGCCCATGGCACCACTTTACCTAAAACCATCCCTGGCAGAGGTTGTAACTGCACCAAATCCCCTGGACCAGAGGGACCCACTGAGGGCCCTCCGTCAAATGCTGTACTAGCTCTTCATTGGTATTATGGTGGTAATGTTCACTTCTATATGTCCTTTTAACATCTTTAATCGGTTCTCGACTGCTGGCACACATATTTATGCCCCTGGAAACTTTACTTCAGCACCAGGGGTGTAGATATGCGTACTCCTTTAATTGGTGTGAAAAGGGAAAAACATCCAGTATGCGGCAGTCCTGTGGGCGAAAATGCCTTGTTGATGCTAGAGGTCAGAGGAGAATGTGTCGACTGATTCAAGCTGATAGAAGAGCAACGTTGACTAAAATAACCACTCGTTACAACCGAGGTATGCACCAAAGCATTTGTGAAGCCACAACACGCACAACCTTGAGGCGGATGGGCTACAACAGCAGAAGACTGCACCGGGTACCACTCATCTCCACTACAAATAGGAAAAAGAGGCTACAATTTGCACAAGCTCACCAAAATTGGACAGTTGAAGACTGGAAAAATGTTGCCCGCCTGGTCTGATGAGTCCTGATAGAGTCCGAATTTGGCGTAAACAGAATGAGAACATGGATCCATCATGCCTTGTTACCACTGTGCAGGCTGGTGGTGGTGGTGGAATGGTGTGGGGATGTTTTCTTGGCACACTTTAGGCTCCTTAGTGCCAATTGGGCATTGTTTAAATGCCACGGGCTATCTGACCATTGTTTCTGACCATGTCCATCCCTTCATGACCACCATGTACCCATACTCTGATGGCTACTTCCAGCAGGATAATGCACCATGTCACAAAGCTCGAATCATTTCAAATTGGTTTCTTGAACATGACAAAGAGTTCACTGTACTAAAATGGCCCCCACAGTCACCAGATCTCAACCCAATAGAGCATCTTTGGGATGTGAATGGAACAAGAGCTTTGTGCCCTGGATGTGCATCCCACAAATCTCAATCAACTGCAAGATGATATCCTATCAATATGGGCCAACATTTCTAAAGAATGCTTTCAGCATCAATGCCACGTAGAATTAAGGCAGTTCTGAAGACGAAAAGGGGTCACCGTATTGGTATGGTGTTCCTAACAATCCTTTAGGTGAGTGTATATTGAAAAATATATACATTTTTATTAATTTATAACCCCTTTCACTCCTACCCCATAGTTATCAAAATAAAATACTAAAAAAACCCACATAAAATTCCTTAGGGACTTTTTAATATGTATGTCATGAGGGTATATTACTGTTATTCTTGTAAATAAAGGATTGTAATTATTGATAAAGTATATAAAAAACACTAAACGGAAAAAAATACACCTTTATTTCCAGATAAAATATTATCGCCATGCATTGTACTAGGGACACAATGTAAACATTGTAATAACCGGGACAAATGGGCAAATAAAATGTGTGTGTTGTAACCATTGTAGCACATTTTATTTTAAAACTCTAACCGCTAAAACTGAGAAATAATGATTTTTTTCATATATATATATATATATATATATATATATATATATATATATATATATATATATATATATATATATATACTTTGTGTTGGTCTTTCATGTGGAATTCCAATAAATACTTTTGCAACCCACTGTATATATATATATATATATATATATATATATATATATATATATATATATATATATATATATATAAAAATATATCTATCTATCTATCTATCTATCTATCTATCTATATATATATATATATATATATATATATATGTATTCGCCTCCTTGAAGTTTTCCACATTTTGTCATATTACTGCCACAGACATGAATCAATTTTATTGGAATTCCACATGAAAGACCAACACAAAGTGGTGTACACATGAGAAGTGGGACGAAAATCATACATGATTCCAAACATTTTTTACAAATAAATAACTGCAAAGTGGTGTGCGCATAATTATTCGGCCCCCTTTGATCTGAGTGCAGTCAGTTGCCTATAGACATTGCCTGATGAGTGCTAATGACTAAATAGAGTGCACCTGTGTGTAATCTAATGTCAGTACAAATACAGCTGCTCTGTGAGGGCCTCAGAGGTTGTCTAAGAGAATATTGGGAGCAACAACACCGTGAAGTCCAAAGAACACACAAGACAGGTCCAAGACAGGTCAGGGATCAAGTTATTGAGAAATTTAAAGCAGGCTTAGGCTACAAAAAGATTTCCAAAGCCTTGAACATCCCAAGGAGCACTGTTCAAGCGATCATTCAGAAATGGAAGGAGTATGGCACAACTGTAAACCTACCAAGACAAGGCCGTCTACCTAAACTCACAGGCCGAACAAGGAGAGCGCTGATCAGAAATGCAGTCAAGAGGCCCATGGTTACTCTGGACGAGCTGCAGATATCTACAGCCCAGGTGGGAGACTCTGTCCATAGGACAACTATTAGTCATGCACTGTACAAAGTTGGCCTTTATGGAAGAGTGGCAAGAAGAAAGGCATTGTTAACAGAAAGCATAAGAAGTCCCGTTTGTAGTTTGCCACAAGCCATGTGGGGGACACAGCAAACATGTAGAAGAAGGTGCTCTGGTCAGATGAGACCAAAATGGAAATGCAAAACGCTATGTGTGACAGAAAACTAACACTGCCCATCACTCTGAACACACCATCCCCAGTGTCAAGTATGGTGGTGGCAGCATCATGCTCGGGGTGTGCATCTCTTCAGCAGGGACAGGGAAGATGGTCAGAGTTGATGGGAATATGGATAAAGCCAAATACAGGGCAAACTTGGAAGAAAACCTCTTGGAGACTGAGACTGGGGCAGAGGTTCACCTTCCAGCAGGACAATGACCCTAAACATAAAGCCAGGGAAACAATGGAATGGTTTAAAACAAGACATATCTATGTGTTAGAATGGCCCAGTCAAAGTCCAGATCTAAATCCAATCGATAATCTGTGGCAAGATCTGAAAACTGCTGTTCACAAATGTTGTCCATCTAATCTGACTGAGCTGGAGCTGTTTTGCAAAGAAGAATGGGCAAGGATTTCAGTCTCTGGATGTGCAAAGCTGGTAGAGACATACCCTAAAAGACTGGCAGCTGTAATTGCAGCAAAAGGTGGTTCTACAAAGTATTGACTCAGGGGGCTGAATAATTACGCACACCCCACTTTGCAGTTATTGATTTTTAAAAAATGTTTTGAATCATGTATGATTTTCGACCCACTTCTCACATGTACACTACTTTGTATTGGCCTTTCACGTGGAATTCCAATAAAATTGATTCATGTCTGTGGCAGTAGTGTGACAAAATGTGGAAAACTTCAAGGGGGCCGAATACTTTTGCAACCCACTGTGTGTATATATATATATATATATATATATATATATATATATATATATATATATATATATATAATTAGGCTAAGTGTCTCAACCTTCAAGCAAGAAGAAGAAGTAGTGCCCTGCCCCCAGGGCCGGTCCAAGCAAGAAGAAGGGGCCGGTCCAAGCAAGAAGAAGAAGTAGCGCCCTGCCCCCAGGGGAGGTCCTTCACTTGCCGCCAAGCTGGAGGGAGTAGCGGGCAGGAAGGGGGTATTGGGCACAGCGGCGGGGAGGGAGGTCGGACCCCCGTTCCCTCTCCTGGGTCCCCCATCTGCGCTTCCCCTCTAGCTTAAGTTCAGCAGCAGCTGCCGCTATTAGTAAGAGGCAGTGGGCGGGGATGACACCTCTTCCGCATTCCAGCGTGCGTTCCACTGTTATCACTTCCTGCATTGCCATCCACTTACAATACAGTGGGCGGCATTGCAGGAAGTGACGACAGTGGAACGCACGCTGGAACGCGGAAGAGGTGAGTCATCCCCGCCCGCAGCCTCTTACTAATAGCGGCGGCAGCTGCTGCAGAGCTCAAGCTGGAGCGCAGACGGGGGACCCAGGTGAGGGAGGGGGGGTCCGATCCCCCTCCCGCCGCTGTGCCCAATACCCCCTTCCTGCCCGCTACCCTCTTACGCCGCGGGTCCGCTAGTTCCCTTTAAAAATGCATAAAATAAAATAATTCTTAGTAAATAAGTACAGCCCAAAGAAAGCCTTATTTGTGGTGAATAAAACAATATATACCGTATTTTCCACCGTATAAGACTCCGGAATATAAGACGCACTAGGTTTAGAGGGCATACAAACCAGGGGAAAAAATCTATGTATACTAAACCTGGTGCGTCCATATTCCAAGAACGTCTTGTACATGTTCTCCCCCAAATGGTTTCCATCTGTGTCCCTTATGTGTCCCCATGTGCCCTCCTGTGTCCCATATGTGCCCTCCTGTGTCTTTTTATGTGTATACCTGGCTCCCTTTATGTGTCCCCATTCCCTGGTGCTAAGTGGGTGGTCGCTTTCTCCCCCGTGAGTTCAGGCAGCCAGATCACATACCACATGGCCACCAGGATCTGTCTTCTGTGTAACGCTGCTGGCTCTTCTCCCCATGCCCGCTCTCTCTTTCTCCACTTCCCTTTGTTCAAATGTAAGATATCGGGCAGCCAACTTCCATACCGCATGGCCGCGAGGATTGCAGACCTGTCTCCTGTGCTCTATTGAAATGCTCATACTGATGACGTGATCAGAACGAGCCTTTCAATAGAGCCAGCTGCGCACAGGAGACAGGACTGCAATCCTTGCGGCCATGCAGTATGGAAGCCGTCTGCACAATATTTTACATTTGAACAAAGGAAGCGGAGATAGAGCGGGCACAGGGAGAAGAGCCAGCAGCATTACACAGGAGACAGATCCCTGCAGCCATGCGATAGGTGATCTGGCTGCCTCATGTTACACTAGCGCAGTGAGAACAGACATGGGGAGCGGGTCACACAGGCAGGGAATCCTCGACATAGCGGTGGTTCGTATCGGCGGGCGTTCAGAGGTCGGGGATTTCCTGCCTTTGCCATATAAGATGCAGGGACTTTTTCTCCCCATTTTTTGAGGAGAAAACTTTGTCTTATATGGTGGAAAATATGGTAGATCATTTAAATGTGTTAAGTAGCTATAAAGTTATTGGCAAATGAATGGGAGGAGTGTGATGTGAAAATTGCTCTGGTTTTTTAAGGATACCCGAACTGAAATGTGACATAATGAGATAGACATTTGTATGTACTGTGCCTAGCACACAAATAACTATGCTGTGTTCCTTTTTTTCTTTCTCTGTCTGAAAGAGTTAAATATCAGGTATGTAAGTGGCTGACTCATTTCTGACTCATACAGGAAGTGACTACAGTGTGACCCTCACTGATAAGAAATTCCAACTATAAAACACTTTCCTAGCAGAAAATGGCTTCTGAGATCAAGAAAGAGATACAAATTGGAATTTCTTATCAGTGAGGGTCACACTGTAGTCACTTCCTGTCTGAGTCAGAACTGAGTCAGCCACTTACATACCTGATATGTAACTCTTTCAGACAGAGAAAGAAAAAAAGGAACACAGCATAGTTATTTGTGTGCTAGGCACTGTACATACACATGTCTATCTCATTATGTCACATTTCAGTTCGGGTATCCTTTAAGGGGGAAAAAAAACCTGTGGTTGGGAAGTGGTTAAAATACTGCATAGACAGTATGCAAGGAGTATGCCGAGTCTGAGCAACACACAGCGTTTCAGAGGAAAACGTCAAAAGCTTGACAAAGGAAAACCTGGGAAACCTGTGCGTTGCTCAGTCCCGGCATACATCTGTGTCAGGAACCGGCCCGCGGCACGCCTGCGTATACGGTTCCCGACTGCGGGTTTGACCAGATTAAGCGGGGAACAGCCTTATTTAAGCTACAACCAAGGCTGGAACCCCTCAAACACTTCCCACTGCCACCACTAGCGTTGCTAGACACGTTCACTCAGCTATCGAGTGCTCAATACGCAATCTGCGTTTTCGTATTTGGGTCAGCTTTGCGCTTAGGCCAAATACGGGAACGCCACGCACCCACACACACACCCAGTTGCAATCTTACACTGTCGTGAAGCAAAGACCCACTAACAGTCGTTCCGAACGATACTGTTAGCCACTCTGCTGTCGCTACTCGCACTGGCGTTGTTCGTACGTTGGGTCAGCTGCGCGCTTAGGCCAACGTATGACAAACGCCCCCACACACAATGCAATTACAATTTCATACGGTAGTGTTGCTCAAGCGTACAATTAGGCATGAACTTATACACGGTTACACTTCAGTCTCTTCTAGGCTATGAGTGCTAGTTTAGTACGGCAGAAGTCAAACTTATTAAATAATAATTTAATATTCTAGAAAAACATAGAACAATGCAGAACTTAATATATACAAAAAGATTACAAAAAACAAAGTAAAAATAGTTACAAGATAAAAGTTACAAAGATAACACACACGGATATTTGCGTAAAAATAAACGGGGGAAAAAAGAACGTTACCAGCTTAGGTTAGAACGTTGTTTGACGGGAGGACGCCGGTTCGACCAGGAGTCGCGATCCTCCCTAGCTTTTCGCTACCTCCGAGAGAAGACACTGGTGGCTGTCCTGGGCCACCTTAAATAGTCCGAAGTGTCCCCTGGGGCATTTAATGTCCAGCCCCCAGGAATTAATGCAGTTTCCCCGTTTGTGACATCACCGAACGCTTGTCATAATCCTTCTTGTGATATGCACTTCAAAGGGGGTTCCTGTTTTAGCTTCTTGAAGTTTGGCAGGACACAATGTCACCCATTGAACTCTGCAGACATCAAAAAGCTTCCTCCACATTATTTCCTTGGTTAAAGTGTATTTTAGCACATCCATGAAAAGATCGAATTTTGGTTACAGGTAGCAGTTTGCCTGTAATCCTGTTTACACTTACAGATTTCAAAGCAATTCCACTTCCGTTTTTAAAGTCTGTAGAAATTTCCAACCCCTTCCATGTAAATTTCCAACCTTCAGGTGTCCGCTTCCCATCCCCAACACTCTGGCAAGCTTGCTTTGTATGATGGGACAATGGCTGATTCCAGTTCAAAAGCCATGCCGACCAGCCTATTCTTCCTCAATTGGCCGCTAATTAGCAGTACACACAGTTTCCCCGGCTGGACAATGAGGGCAGAGGTAATGTACATTTACATGCAGACTTACATTATCCTTCAGATTACTCTGGCCAGGTGGCCAATTACTACCAAGCACAATACACATCTGAGGTTTTACCCAGTAGACAGAAAAAAGACAGAAATATGTTCTGTTATTATCCTTAACATTATCAGCACCCCAATATATCACCACACCTCCCCTCTTTAGAATGGGGCAAGGCAGATGATCTTCCCAGATTATCCTGCCTGCGCCTACATTGTTGGTTCTGCTTGACGGGACAGCCCATCAGCATTCCCATGATTGCTCCCCTTCCGGATAGCGCTGGCAGGTGATTCTAACGAATCATCCTGCCAAAGCCTACATTGACGGCCTGGCCGGGTAGGGTAACCCTTTAGCATCCTCAGGAGGGTTCCCCACCTGTCAGTTAGCTCCAAGCTACACGACTGGAAAGCTAGGTCAGGTTGCTGCAATGTGTCGTTGCCCTTGGCAACCTGACGTAACCAACCAGGGGAATGTGGGTCAGTGACGACCGTGAATTCGCGACCATAGAGACAGTGCTGCAGCTGGGGGAGGGTTCCAACCGTCGCTACACGCACTTTCTCTATAGTGGCAGGAGCTATCTCTCGGTCCCTTTGGGGAACGATTATCTGCCGGTCTGCCTCTTCCCCTTCGGACAGCTTCGAGGGAATAACTTCCCAGAACCCTCTCAGCCCGCCCCTCCCAGCTAGTGACCTGCTGGCCAGACCCCTGAGCTGTTCCAGGCGGCTGTCAAATCGAACAGCCCTAGAGAGCTCAGGGCTGCCTGTCACACATTCTAGGAAGGCTGCAGACGGAGAGGCTCCTGGGCCCTCAGAGCCAGGTTCCGAAGTGGATGTTGCTGACCCAGCAACATTTGCCACTTTAGTGGACAGTCCCTCTGCTGTAGACTCGCTAGCGCTGCGGGTTACTACTGCAGCGGAGGGAGCGTCCACATTACACGTATCATAAACCACATCACCTTTGGTCTGGAAACCATCTGAAGGGGAAGGATCTGGCCTAGTGCCATCTGCCCCTTCAGTGGACAGTCCACCTGCTGCAGCCCAGCGAGCGCCGCTGGTTACTCCTGCAGCTGACGGAGTGTCCACATGACACCCCGCATTTTGTAGCACAACACATATGACATCAGCATTATCAGCCCCACATATATTGTCATTTGGGACATCACATAAAACATCAACATTATCTGCAGCATTACACTCATTTCTACTCAGCACTTCACAATTATCATCAACAGTTCCTGCCTCGATCGCCTCTATAGTCCGTGCGTCATAAATGACCTCATCCGTTTCTGCATTCTTGGTATCAACAGGTTCCACTCCAGGCCTAGGCACTGGAGACTCACTAGGGCTGGCTCCTAGTACACAGTCCATAGCCCCTGGGGCCTCGCCAGCATTCCCCACTTGCACAGCATTATCAAACAGTACCTTGCAAGAGTCCTGAACTTCTGCTGGGGGTGCAGGCCCCACAGGGTTTGGAGCAGGCTCATACCGGGCCTCTAACCGTCCCAGGTCAGTACCCAGCAAAACGTTGGTGGGGATTTTGTCAGTTACCCCAACTTCTTTCAGTCCACTGCCAGGCCCCCAATCCAGGTGGACCAAGGCGGTGGGTATGGCTGGGGTGACACCCCCAATTCCTCTGACAGCAATCATTTTCCCAGGTATGTACTGCTCCGGGTTCACAAGCTGGGGATGTATGAGAGTCACTTCTGCTCCAGTGTCTCTCAGCCCAGTGGCAACTGTACCCCCAACCGTGACAAGCTGCAGATTCTCTGCATAGCCAGTGGCATTCCTGGTAGCACACAGAGCAGTTGGGACTTCATGGGGGTTTGAGGCCTCACTGGATTTTGGGGCCTCCCTCTTCCTCTCTGGGCAAGTCGTGCTGATATGACCCACCCTGTCACATACAAAGCATTTCCAAGTGTCAGGTTGCTTGAATCCAGGAGACAGCGGTGCTTGCCTCCTCTGGGTGCTGGGTGAAACAGGTTTAGCCATCTGTTCTCCTCTCCAGCTGGGCGTAGTAGTCCTCCGGGACTCAGGTGCTCTATGGGCGGTGTAGGCATCGGCCATTTCCGCAGCCTCATCCACTGTCTTTGGTTCTCGATCCAGCACAAACAGCCGGACATCAACAGGACAGGTGTGTAGGAACTGGTCTTTTATCATCAGCTCCTGCAGGGCATCCAAGGTTTTGACTGACAGTCCTTTTAACCACTGCTGGAAGGCAGTGCGCAGGTTGCAAGCATGATCCAGGTAACTGTCATTAGGACCTCGCTGCACTGTCCTGAAACGTTTGCGATACACCTCTGGCGTGAGGTGGTATCGCGCAATGATGGCTTTCTTAATTGCCTCAAAGTCTGTTTCTTCCTCCTGGGGGAGACTCACAAACGCCTCCAGGGCCTTGCCTCTCAGCCCTGGGGTGAGGTATCTTGCCCACTGCTCACGGGGCACCCCATACTGCCGACAAGTCCTTTCAAACCCCTGTAGGAAAGTGTCTATGTCAGAGTCCTTGTCCATAGCGGGGAACTTATCCAGGGGGATTCTGTGGACTCGCTCACCTTCGCGTTCTGCGGGTCCAGCAGACCGGTTCTGCTGCTGAAGTTTAGCCAGCTCCAGCTGGTGTTGCCGTTCAGCTCTTCCCTCCTCTGCCCGGAGTCGCTGTGCCGCTTGTTCCTTCTCTGCCTCTCGGTGCAGTAGGATCAGCTTTAGGCGCAGTTCAGGATCAGCCGAGTTCAGTAGCTGTAGATCAGCTTCCAGAGATGTCATCTCCGTGTTCGGTGGATCATCCAGGACATCGTCTCCACTCGCATTCTGTGGCGGGAGCGATTCCTCCTCTGGCGTGTCGTGAGCTGCATCCGCTGATGTTGAAGCACGGGCTTGCTCTGCCTCATCATGCTCCTCGAGCGCACGAACTAACTGCTCCTTAGTCTGGCCGCTCACCGTCTCGATGCCTCTGTGCTCACACAGGTTGAGTAGCATCTCTTTGTTTTGCCTTGCATAGCTGGATGCTTTCTGAGCCATCGTGTTGCAAAAAATAAAAATAAAAAAGGGGGGGAGGGAAAGCAAACACCAAGTGTGTATCTTTGAACAAAAAAAAAAGTATATAGATTCTGCACTGAGTAGACTTCTGTAGGCTAGTTGCTTCTAGCAAGCTTCCAGCCTTTAGTACTCAGAATAGCGAGCTAAACTGCGTACTAATGTACTAAACGATGCCACCACTGCCAGCCAATTATGTCAGGAACCGGCCCGCGGCACGCCTGCGTATACGGTTCCCGACTGCGGGTTTGACCAGATTAAGCGGGGAACAGCCTTATTTAAGCTACAACCAAGGCTGGAACCCCTCAAACACTTCCCACTGCCACCACTAGCGTTGCTAGACACGTTCACTCAGCTATCGAGTGCTCAATACGCAATCTGCGTTTTCGTATTTGGGTCAGCTTTGCGCTTAGGCCAAATACGGGAACGCCACGCACCCACACACACACTAAGTTGCAATCTTACACTGTCGTGAAGCAAAGACCCACTAACTGTCGTTCCGAACGATACTGTTAGCCACTCTGCTGTCGCTACTCGCACTGGCGTTGTTCGTACGTTGGGTCAGCTGCGCGCTTAGGCCAACGTATGACAAACGCCCCCACACACAATGCAATTACAATTTCATACGGTAGTGTTGCTCAAGCGTACAATTAGGCATGAACTTATACACGGTTACACTTCAGTCTCTTCTAGGCTATGAGTGCTAGTTTAGTACGGCAGAAGTCAAACTTATTAAATAATAATTTAATATTCTAGAAAAACATAGAACAATGCAGAACTTAATATATACAAAAAGATTACAAAAAACAAAGTAAAAATAGTTACAAGATAAAAGTTACAAAGATAACACACACGGATATTTGCGTAAAAATAAACGGGGGAAAAAAGAACGTTACCAGCTTAGGTTAGAACGTTGTTTGACGGGAGGACGCCGGTTCGACCAGGAGTCGCGATCCTCCCTAGCTTTTCGCTACCTCCGAGAGAAGACACTGGTGGCTGTCCTGGGCCACCTTAAATAGTCCGAAGTGTCCCCTGGGGCATTTAATGTCCGGTTGTATGGGGGCAATGGGAAGCCTCCTCGTGGCGCCCCTGGATAGTGCTGTATAGCATGAACTAATTCCCGCAGGGCGATTGTTTTGCGGTTTTTGGTTTTGACCCTGCATATTTAGGCATGCGAAAGCAAATGCTTATTTGCATGAGCAACGTCTCGTGATTAGCCAATAGGCCAAATTTGCAAAGCCAGATTTGTCAGGTTCACTTGGTTGATGCACACATGCTTTTTCTCTGATTATAGTTAGCATTGCATTTCTTTCTTCTGAGGGCAGGTAGTGAGTGGCTTGTTTTAGGAGGTGAGAGCCCTGGAGCAGGCTATTTGCGCCTGTCCGCCCCTTATGTGTCGCGCCCAGGTTATGCGCATATAGCAGAACGCAATGGACGTTGAGGTAAGTGCCTGTTTTTAATCCTGGGAGGTGTGTGCGGGCGGCTCTTCCCGGCGCTGGCCACGCTGGGGAGATCGCCTGCACCCCCTGGCCTCCACCTCCGGGGTGCCGCTGTGTGGGTTCCAGGCGGTGAGAGTGCCTGGGACCCCCGCAGCCCCCCGGTTGTATGGGGGCAATGGGAAGCCTCCTCGTGGCGCCCCTGGATAGTGCTGTATAGCATGAACTAATTCCCGCAGGGCGATTGTTTTGCGGTTTTTGGTTTTGACCCTGCATATTTAGGCATGCGAAAGCAAATGCTTATTTGCATGAGCAACGTCTCGTGATTAGCCAATAGGCCAAATTTGCAAAGCCAGATTTGTCAGGTTCACTTGGTTGATGCACACATGCTTTTTCTCTGATTATAGTTAGCATTGCATTTCTTTCTTCTGAGGGCAGGTAGTGAGTGGCTTGTTTTAGGAGGTGAGAGCCCTGGAGCAGGCTATTTGCGCCTGTCTGCCCCTTATGTGTCGCGCCCAGGTTATGCGCATATAGCAGAACGCAATGGACGTTGAGGTAAGTGCCTGTTTTTAATCCTGGGAGGTGTGTGCGGGCGGCTCTTCCCGGCGCTGGCCACGCTGGGGAGATCGCCTGCACCCCCTGGCCTCCACCTCCGGGGTGCCGCTGTGTGGGTTCCAGGCGGTGAGAGTGCCTGGGACCCCCGCAGCCCCCCGGTTGTATGGGGGCAATGGGAAGCCTCCTCGTGGCGCCCCTGGATAGTGCTGTATAGCATGAACTAATTCCCGCAGGGCGATTGTTTTGCGGTTTTTGGTTTTGACCCTGCATATTTAGGCATGCGAAAGCAAATGCTTATTTGCATGAGCAACGTCTCGTGATTAGCCAATAGGCCAAATTTGCAAAGCCAGATTTGTCAGGTTCACTTGGTTGATGCACACATGCTTTTTCTCTGATTATAGGAAAAAAGAACGTTACCAGCTTAGGTTAGAACGTTGTTTGACGGGAGGACGCCGGTTCGACCAGGAGTCGCGATCCTCCCTAGCTATTCGCTACCTCCGAGAGAAGACACTGGTGGCTGTCCTGGGCCACCTTAAATAGTCAGAAGTGTCCCCTGGGGCATTTAATGTCCAGCCCCCAGGAACTAATGCAGTTTCACCGTTTGTGACATCACCGAACGCTTGTCATAATCCTTCTTGTGATATGCACTTCAAAGGGGGTTCCTGTTTTAGCTTCTTGAAGTTTGGCAGGACACAATGTCACCCATTGAACTCTGCAGACATCAAAAAGCTTCCTCCACATTATTTCCTTGGTTAAAGTGTATTTTAGCACATCCATGAAAAGATCGAATTTTGGTTACAGGTAGCAGTTTGCCTGTAATCCTGTTTACACTTACAGATTTCAAAGCAATTCCACTTCCGTTTTTAAAGTCTGTAGAAATTTCCAACCCCTTCCATGTAAATTTCCAACCTTCAGGTGTCCGCTTCCCATCCCCAACACTCTGGCAAGCTTGCTTTGTATGATGGGACAATGGCTGATTCCAGTTCAAAAGCCATGCCGACCAGCCTATTCTTCCTCAATTGGCCGCTAATTAGCAGTACACACAGTTTCCCCGGCTGGACAATGAGGGCAGAGGTAATGTACATTTACATGCAGACTTACATTATCCTTCAGATTACTCTGGCCAGGTGGCCAATTACTACCAAGCACAATACACATCTGAGGTTTTACCCAGTAGACAGAAAAAAGACAGAAATATGTTCTGTTATTATCCTTAACATTATCAGCACCCCAATATATCACCACAATCTGGTATACTGCTTCCTCTACTGCAGTAGTTTGAAGATGTTTTGCCATTTTAAGAAGAAATAAATATGTATGGTGATATGAAAAATAAATATTTATGTAAATATTTATTTGAATGAATATTTCAGAATTTTGATGCTAGTCCATACTATATTATCCACATGGGACAGGTTACTCTGCTACATAACTGAGATCTCTTTCAATGGTGGGCAGATAGCCAAAGATGTACCCACTTAGAAACTGAACCCAGAAGTTATTGTGCTGGAAAGACACTGTGTTAACCACTGAGCCACCATGATACCACTCGATATACACCTGCAGTCATATTTGCTCGGCTAGAGAAAACAATATTGTTTGCTTGGCTTCCCATAAACAGAATTGGCACAATGCCAGCCCAGCTTGCCCACAGAGATGTATCAGGTGGGTGGGGTATCAGGCGGTACCAGTGATGAGAACCTGGCACAATGTTCACTGCCCAATGTACACAGCAAAGAAACCAAACAAGCAGCTGTACACAGAGCACCATGTGTATAAACTCATCCATGCCATTGTGTCTCTTTTGTGGCTAAGTTTGCATAGCGGCCGACCTGGTATGTTCTGTTTTATCCAAAGGAACATTTCTATAACAAAGCACTGGTGGAGATACAGGTGGGGAGGGGTACAGAGGAAACATAGATACATGTGTCCCTTTATTGTGCATCCCAAAACAGTATCAGCAGGTCACAAGGAACATCTGAAGTTGAACTTTGAGCAATAAACTTGCTTGGCCCAAGAATCTGGTAACCGCAGACCTTCATCTCCACCATACACCTGAACAGACGTTTATTCCATGAATTAATATGAAATGTATGGACTTAAAATAAATCTGATGCTAATTTAAAAACAAACAGATATTTACCTAAGGAAAGGGAAAGCTCGGCGTCCTAATGAGCCTCTCTGCTCTTCTCACAGTCCCCGCGTCCCAGTGCTGGGTCCCAAGTTCAAATCTCCCACTGCGGGAGGCTTCAGAAGGCATGCGCAGTACGGAGCGGCCTGTCTTTGGGAGCACTCGGGCTCCCGAAGACTTCCCAAGCCTCAGGCATTGGCAGAGAGCAGTCTCCAACCAATCTAGTCAGACTCCAGTCAAAAACATCTAATGTGCATGCTTGTTCAGGGACTATGGGTAAAAGTGTTAGAACAAGATGATCAGCAGGATAGCCAGACACCAACTTACCACTACTATGTAATATAAGAGACTACATAAATTATCCATTCAAAGTACAGTCACTCAATTTATCCTTCTACTACATTGATTTGAAGATTGTATCATTGATGGGCACTTCCAGAGCCCACAGAATCTGGTAAACAGAATATGATTTTTGTGCAAGAGTGCTAAGGCTGTCTTCACACTTGCTCAAAAGTCAGATATGCACGCAATAGTGCACAAAGAATTTTAGGGACATCAGTATATCATTGTTAAGCGCACATCTATATATTTCAAAGTGTTAGTATGATTACCTTTGTATGGTTTTTATTAGGGGCCTTTCACACTTGTTGGGGCCTTTCACACTTGTTTTGCCATTTTCTACATGCGATATCCAACATGCGTGAATCTGCATTCGTGATTTGGGGGTATTTTTCATATTTTATTTTTTTTTGCATGTTTTAGAATTGTTTGTTTGCCTTTGTATGCAACTTTTCTATAAATATAAATAAAGTCAATTTTTAATTTTTAGGAAAATGTATCTATTTAACTTCAAAATCACCAGCAATTCTTTGCGCAAAACACAATTTTTCTGTGTTCCCACTGACATTCACTGAAACACAAATCATACGTGGCACATGAAAAAAACAGACCTGCCGTCCAAATTTAAAACACAGAACAAAATTCAAGTCGCATGCACCAGTGCTGGTCGTAATGGAAAAATCTACGCTTACGGATCATTACGCGTAATTTTATGCTATTACGCTCTACGGTTCATCACTGTAATTACGCGTTAACTTACGCAGTTACGCGTAAGGATACCGTAATGTAGGCGCTTACACTACGATGTTACGTGTAGTGCCGTAATACCCATTAATGCGTATTTTTTGACGCATACGGACGATGTGTACGCAATAGCCGTCAATGTGACAGCTATTGCGTACACATCATTCGTATGCGTCAAAACGTACGCTTATATGCTGAAGGGCGGGAGAAGATACTATTGGTTGCTTAGGATGTTGACTGATTGGCTACTCTTAGAAAAGGGGAGTTTTTACGTTAGTAATTATGCGTAAAATTACGCGTAAGTCTTCGTAAAATTACGCATACCTAGCAATTACGGTAGACAGCGTAATTACGACACCACTAAACTGCTTACGCGTAAATAATTACGCGTAAGACCGTAAGTTACGCGTAGCGCTTACGCGTAAATTTACATTGAATTACGATGCGTAATTACGCTCATGCGTAATTTCGGCCCAGCACTGGCATGCACACGATCAATAAATGCAATGTAATTTTAATACATTAGTTGTGTGGCAATAAAGATTCTAATACAGTAAGAGTAACCCCTGCCTAGAGAGTGAGGTCATCTCGGCTCCTACATGGCACCACGTAGCACCTGACTTGGGCACCGCCATAGACCATAATGTTAATGACAGCTGTAGCGGTAATAATCTTTTAGGCTAAAAGATTATTAAGTACATTTCAATCTTTGCGCTCCAATTTAGACCTAACATGCACTGCAGAAGTGCCGTGCATGCGCGTGCACGACAATACGATGCGCGACAGGGGAGAGGAGAATATTAGAGGAGCGGGTAGCCAGGAAGCCTGTGCATGCGCAGAGAGGACCCGCAGGCTTCTTGTTCCCAGGTCACAGCGTTACTTTTGGCAGGCATACATTTAAGAACCCTAAGACTCCCTGGTGGTGCCTAACCCTAAGATCCCCCCCCCCCCCCAGTGGTGCCTAACCCTAAGACCCCCCTGGTGGTACCTAACCCTAAAACCTGCACAACTCTAAGACCCCCCTGGTGGTGCCTAACCCTAAGACATGCCTGATGATGCCTAACCCTAAGACCCCCCCGGTGGTGTCTAACCCTAAGACCCCCCCTGGTGGTACCTAACCCTAAACCCGGTCTAACTCTAAGACCCCCCTGGTGGTGCCTAACCCTGAGACCCCCCCTGGTGGTGCCAAACCCTAAGACCCCCTGGTGGTGCCTAACCCGAAGACCTCCCTGTTGGTGCCTAACCCTGAGACCCCCCCTGGTGGTGCCTAACCCTAAGACCCCCTGGTAGTTCCTAACCTTAAAACCCCCCAATCCCCGCTAACAATATTATGATAAATAACAATTTAATTGCAGCCACCTGCTAAATAGCGTAATGGCTATCAATATTACAATAAATAACTATTGCACCAACTTTTGGCCGCAACTTTATTAACTGTTCCTTTTGGCAGAGTCACCGCTGTAATGCAGCTTATAACAGGCAAACATTTCCCCAAGGGCCTCGAGAGTGTATGGACATTACCAAATATACATGGGTATGCTTAAATGCATACCCACAGCCTCTACTTAGGGTCCCTTTAAAGAAGCACTCCAGTGAAAATAATGTAATAAAAAAGTGCTTTATTTTTACAATAATTATGTATAAATGATTTAGTAAGTGTTTTCCCATTGTAAAATGTTTCCTCTCCCTGATTTACATTCTGCCATTTATCACATGGTGACATCTTTACTGCTGGCATGTGATGTCAATAGAAGGAGATGCTGCTTGCTTTTTTGGCAGTTGGACCCAGCTGTAAACAGCTGTTATTTCCCACAATGCAATGAGGTTCACAGACAAGAAACTGTGACATCACACTGTATTCTGTTATAGGGAACATGGCTACTTAATTTATGTATGTAGAGCTTACTTGGCTTAGTGTTAGAAAAGAGGACAGAGAGGGAATACGAAGAAAAAAGTAACTTCAGCAATATCCCAAACCAAAACACAGCAACCATAACACACGTACGCAGGAAAGGAGGCTGTTTTTAGAGGGGAAGGGGGCTCTGACCTGGGTGGGGCGGCGGGTGCAATTTCAGTGTTTGCCATAGGCTCTATATTACCCAGATACGCCCCTGGCTACTGATTGGGATGTAGTTCAATCTTGGTCACAGTTTCTCTTTAAGCTACTTTATATTTAAATATACATTTGTGCAAAAGGCTGGGAAGGAGACCTGGTATACAGCAGAGTCAGTGTCACCATTTGCTTACATGCTGTACCAGATGTATCAGACATTACTTCAAGTTGTCCTAAAGTTCAACATGAGTTTCTAATACTAGATTATAGCATGAGTGGTACAACGTCATAAAGTGAAGAGGAACACAAAGTGTAAGAGCTAAACCAGAAGACAAGTATGTAGACAGAAAAGGTTCACAACTCGAGTATGGAACCAGTAGGTCTTTGTGGGAACAGGAAACTTGTGGTTAAAATGTTTTATATCACTTAAGAGGCAGATTACATTTGTGGAGGAGTTGTTGCAATGAGCAGTTGTTTCTGTCCCCTTATGATCTCAGCATGCATCAAGAATGGAAGCATCACCTAAGACATCTAAGGAAGTGAAGGCAATAAGGTAAGTGCCATCATTTCAGGGAGCAGAAATGCCATATCAGGTTAGACTTGAAGGAAAGGGATTGATCTTAAAACGGAATGAAACCCAGCATTTCTTCTTTGCTCTAAAAAATTATATACAGCATAATATATACAACCAGCATTTTTTTTACTAGAACGGCATTCAAAGGGTTACACACAGGACTTCAAAGTTCAGTGCAGAGAAATCTGGACACATCCGAAGTGGAGATGATCTTGTGTTTACTTAAAGTGTAACTGTCGGGCAAAAAATCAAAAATCAATTCTTTATTTTTATCTGGTAAACAAGTAATACGGATGCTAACCAGGCAAACCAAAAGTTAAAATCTCTATTACTTTTCTTGTTTATAAATGATCATTCCCCAGTTTACCTGACTCTTATTTGGTACGTTGCCGCACAACGTACCAAATAAGAGTCAGGTACGTTGTGCGGCAACGTACCAAATAAGAGTCAGGTAAACTGGGGAATGAACATTTATAAACAAGAAAACTAATAGAGATTTTAACTTTTGGATTGCCTGATTAGCTTCATTATTACTTGTTTACCAGATAAAAATAAAGAATTGATTTTTGACAGAAACTCAAAGCATTTCTGCCTTCAATACATAATGAATAAAACCAGTTATGAATAAAATGCAAAGTCAGCTCTCAAAGCAAAAAACTGTACTTTTGGGAACTTGTAATTTCTAAATGAATAATCATACTTATGCACAAATGCAAATATGATAACCGTGTGGCATATAAAAAGTAGGAAAACATGCTTTTATTGAATATTATGTCAGGGTTTTATACCACTTTAAGGTAAGGGTAGTTTTAGGATAAGGTTGGGCCTAGTGCAACGTTGTGAAGATTGGCAGGCGTACTTTAATCCTATGGGTAAAGGTTAGTGAAATGATCATCTCCCACCATTAGTGAAAGTTAGCAAAATGATTGGGAAGGTTAGTGCTAGATATTGGTAAGGAACAAGGAAGTGCTGGGAATATTAAAAAAACCACAACACCCAGATAGGTCCAAAATAAATTCATCAGAGCATTAATACCAGATCTATAATTGGCCATCATTCAGTATATGCAGGGGATAACATTGCTAAAGTGCTCAAAACTTCCAAACATGCCCACATACTGGGCTTTCAAAGCTTTGATCAAAAGTGCCCAGAAATTCCCATAAACAACCTACCTTAACAATATGGTTAAGGGCAACAGATATAAATTATTTGCGCACTATTGCATGCATATCTGACTCTTCAGAGTGTGAACCCAGCCTTAGCACTACTGTACAAAAACCTTATTCTGTTTTCAAGATTCTGTGGGCTCTGGCAGTGTCCATCAATGATACAATCTGCAAACCCAATGTAATAGAAGGGTAAACTGAGTGACTGTACTTTCAATAAATACTTTATGCAGCGTCTTATATTACATAGAAGTGGTAAACTGGTTCATTCAAGATTATATCATTAATGGGCACCCAAAGGTTTCAGACTTCTTGGGCAGGAGGAAGACTCAGAGCTTTTATCCCTGGACATTAGATATATGGCCAGGGGTGTAACAATAGACCCTGCAAAAGATGCAGCCGTAGGGCAGACCCAGAAGCCTCAGGGGGCCCCATGGGGGTGAAGTTTCCTTTCTCAGTCCTGAGAGACTGACAACTAAGGGCACAGAGAGAAAAGGCTTTCTGCTCTGTACAATTGTTCTAATGACTGCATCTGCTCAGCCACTGATAACAGAACCATACAAAGATTTGTAGAAAAAGATTTGTACACAGCCCCTATTCAGTGTGCAGCATGCTCTTGTGTACAGAGCCCTGCCCTCATCAGCCTTTCTACCCCATCCCAAAGTGCTGTGTACTGTAGTGTTGCTGGAGGAGTCTGCAGAGCCAGTTCTGCTCCATCAGAGACGGACAGAGTGAGTGTAATAAGCGGAGGCTGTGCGCACACTCATCTCTCGGTTTTGTGAATGCGCTTTCTGCACACCGTGTTTGTGTGAAAACATGCACGTTTTATCACAGAAGCTAATGTAATGGATAGGGAAAATGCCTGATTCACTGCTCTCTGTTTTATCTGCATGGGGAAAACACATTCAAGTGTGCACTAGCCAATTGGATAACATTGGTTCTCAGTTTACCTGTGCAGAAAGCGGGGGGAGGGCAGCCCATCCAAAGTTTCACAGGGGGCCCAGTGATTTCTAGTTACACCCCTGTATATGGCAAGTAGCATCTGACTGTACAACAACAAGGCCTGAGTGACAAACTGCAGTCCTACACAGGAGGGCTACCTATTATATATATAAAACTCAGTTTTTACTTTACACTGGATAGTACATACAGTACTAAGAAAATATGTGGCATTACAAGACATAACCCAAGTGAGAAAACAACCAAACTGCAACACCTGAAGGTATCTGCAAACATTGGCAATAATCCTTATACATTTATCTGTGTATCTTGGGAGCTCCTGATGGACTCTGCAAAGGTTCTCTGTTTTCCAGACACAGAGCTAAGCACCACCTACTACAGTTACCAGTCAATGACAAAAGCTCAGTGACCAGTAGAAGTACATAGACTGGGCTAATAAAGTTGTGGTTTGGCTTAGTGCCAGAAGGGGGGTGTATCTCTATTCAGAAAAGTTGACACAGTCTGGTACAGAATGCTCTGGGCTTTCCAAGCTCACAGAAATTTACTTCTGAATTATTACAGGTACTTGCAATACCTATAAATGACTGAAATGCAACACTACTGTTATTTTGGTCATGCACTGTCTGTGACACAACAGGTTCACTTTGAGGGAACAGAAGCAAATCTTGGGAGGAGATCACCAGCAATGACCCAAGGTGAGGCCCACCCGAATAAGGGACTGAGCATCCTAGGCGGCTGGGCATAGCAGCAGGGAAATCACTTGACTTGATAAAAGGCAAAGAACAGCGTTAACACCTCGTGCTCACAGCCACTAAGGGGGCTGGCAGCCAGATGTGTGCTGCTCGGACAGATGTTTTTCATCTGGCAAGGAAAAGCTTCTGGCAGAGACTTGCTGGCATTAAACAGAGGTGGGGCCGGATGAGAGCAAAGCCTGGAATCCAGAACGGCTTGGAATGGTCTCCTTTACCTCTTCCATCCTGTGTGTGAACAGAGGTACATTATAACAGAAATGAATGAAACAGAATGGGGACCAGAGGCAGCGGTAGAGGCCTGATTCCAAGATGGGATCCTCAGGCCATAAAACTTTCTGATTAGTCGGGCTTGTAGGCCAGAAAGGTGATGTCAGGGGCTATGATACGGCTCCTCAGAATGTAAAACAGGGTCACGGATCAAACACTGTGAAATCTTTACAATCAGCCCGGAAACAGGTCAAGTGGTTACAACAAGCTTCCAAATTCTTCTGCATGTTTAACTAAGTCCAGAGGGAGGTTTTCACTGGATCATTACCACTTTGTCAACAGCCTAATGTGCACCTGTAATCTGGTATCAAAATGTGACTCCACATTCTTTAATTCTATTTTAAGCAATAGAAATATGAAAAGTGACTCTGAAACGTTAAAAATTCTGTAGATTAAAAAGAAGCATGTACCGCACTCCTGTGTGACGCTCATTTATTTTCCAAGGTTGCACTGGTATAAACATGCAATTGTCAACAAACAGTGTACCTGCTGGATATGCAAGCAGGTGGTGGGTGTAGGGCACAGATGCTGCCTGACAGCCATTTCACTCTAGCGGCAAAAAGTCCTCCAGTCCAATTTGCAAATTCTACTTGCTCGGCTGTGATACAGATCCACTTCCTCTTATACCTTCAGAATCACAGACTGAGTACAAGTGCAGAACAGGTACTGGGACTCCATTCGATTCCAACTGCACTGGCTTTGTACTTGATTCAGGTGTGTGAATCAGACACAGAAAATAAGCATTACAGCAGTTTAAAAAAAAACAAAAAACTATGAAACATACAGGGGCGTAACAAGACATCACTGGGCCCCCTGCGAAATTTTGGATGGGGTCACCCCACCTCCACCTCCCTCGCTTTCTGCACAGGAAAACTGAGGACCAATGTGTTTTCCCCATGCAGATAAAAACACTTAGACTTAAGGAAATGTCAGGCAATCTATGTTATCCCCCAGATCTACTTACCCAGGGCTTCCTCCAGCCGCTTACAGCCAACAAGTCGCTTGTTGCAGCTCTGCTCCCAGTACATACATATACACACAGCCGTATTATTTTACTACATGAGAGCACATGCTATATGGAGGAACAACAAAGATATCCTGAGCATACGATATTGTATTCACTGTAACTTTGGCAAAACATTAGAATGTCACCGATTGATACTGTTATTACAGGATAGTGGATTCAGTATGAGACGACAAGCTCTCAATGAGGCAGCGACAGTCAGACATCAATCTTACCCACTCCACTGTGTCCGTAATCAGACACCATAAGTTCACTAGCCTGTGTGTGAGATAAGAATCTAGGAATCTCTTCTGAGGGATTGCTGAATAAGGGCCAGTCTACAACTTTTTTTCAGCCTGTGACTCCTTTGTTTGTAACGTTGTACATGAAGTCATCAGAACTTTGCTACAGTGTGAGACAGATGTTTTTTATGAACCCTAAGGAGCAGGGACAGTGTACAAATTCCAAAGTGTGTATGATTTCTGATTTCTTATCTGTGTGGTGGACACATGTAGTCAATATAACAATGGTACAAGAGCCGAATACGTTTTCTCTCAATGCCTTTAGTTATCAGTCTCTCAAGCTTTTCCCCCCACGGGGCCCCCTGTGGCTTCTGGGCCCCCTGCGGAGGCATCCCTTGCAGGGTCTATTGTTACGCCTCTAGTCTCTGTATTCAGCATACTTCAGATGTCCTTAGAAAAGCAAGTATACCTTTGTTTCTGCAGTGAATATCTTATTCATTCACATCTAGAAGGAGATGAAAATCCCTAATTTCTGTTCACAGCTCTGGACTGACCATGCAAAGTTCCACCAAGTTACCATTTCCTCTTATCTGATATCACCAAGGGCAGTACTAAGGTACTGAAACAGGGCAAAACTTTGTTATAGGAATGTTCAATGAGATGCAAATAATCCCAGGTTGGTCCCAGTTTATGCAAATGTTGCTTTCAAATTTATGCAGCATTAAAATTAGCAGTATTAAGGTAGTCCCATGAGTCTCCCCAGAAAATTTTAGACAAATGTGACCCCTTCCAATTACCAGCATAAGAAAGTCCTGTGAACTCCCAGATAGTAGTATTAGGTAGCCAGGTGTGCTCCTAGATATTTGTATTAGGTGGCAAGGTGTGTCCCAGAGTTAGTACTATTAGATAGATCTGTAAGTCACCCTAGAAAATATTAGCCAGATGGGCGTCACAATTAGCAATATTAGGAAATTGTTAGATGGCTAAATGTACCCCCAAATAATATTAGATATCCAGATATGCCCCTCAATAGTATTAAACAGCCAGATGTGCCCCCCATATTAGGTAGCCAGAGGTACCTCACCCCCAAATAATATTACAAAGCCAGATGTGCCCCCCATTTATTAGGAAGTCAGAGGAGCCCCTCAGTATTAGGTATCACGAGGTGCCCCACAGTATTATGTAGCCAGATGTGCCTCCAGCATTAGATAGCCAGATGTGCCCCCAATATTAGGTAGCCAGATGTGCCCCCAGTATTAGGTACCCAGATGTGCCCCCAGTATTAGGTAGCCAGATGTGCACCCAGTATTAGGTAGCCAGATGTGCCCCCAGTATTATGTAGCCAGCTGTGCCTCTAGTATCATGTAGCCAGATGTGCTCAGTATTAGGTAGCCAGATGTGCCCCCAGTATTAGGTAGCCAGATGTGCCCCTTGTGGTGATATACTGGGGTGCTGATGATGTTAGGGATAATACAGGGACATATCTTGTCATTTTTCTGTCTGCACTACCTCAGATACGTATGTCTGCTAAAAGCTACCTGAATGCTAATATGTTAGTCTGTATGTAGATTAACTCTACCATTGTCTGCTAGAAGGGAGCTGTTACCTAGAATTACTAGCTTGGGGAAAGGAAATGGCTCATTGGCCATCTGCTGTCTCAGGTGTGATGGTCTGTTTGTCAAAGACCACTACAGGTGCCTCTGAAGGTGACCGATGGTGAATAGGAACAGGAATCTTTGAACTTTACATGACAGCCTACTGGAAATTGGATGTTAAGGAAGTCTTTTGTTGTGTGATGCTATAATACACTTTTTACATGTGGAAGTAGATCTCTGTGAATCAAATTATGTCTGAGGATGTAATTAAAACTAGTTCTCCCCCCATCCAAACAGGCTTGCAGCCTCAAGGCAAATATTCCAGCATAAAAAGCAGGGGCAGATACCTAAAATCAGTCCCCTCCTGACGGTAGCTGAAGCTGGACTCCCGGTCCACGCTAAGTGGGCTCCTGGTCCAACCAGAACTGTGTCCGTCCACAAAAGTCCAAGGTTCTTCTATCTTGATCCCTGTTATTTTGGTAAGCAAATAGCCTTGTGTGTAATCTTGTAAATTTTACTTTGTAACTTTTTTACTTTGTTTTTTGTAAATCTTTTGTATATATTATTTTCTGCATTGTTCCATTTTTTCCTGGAATATTAAATTCTTATTTAATAAGTTTGACTTCTGCTGTACTAAACTAACACTCATAGCCTAGAAGAGACTGAAGTGTAACTAAGTCCATGCCTAAGTGTATGTTTGAGCAACCCTACTGTATAAGATTGTGATTGCATTGTGTGTGGGGCGTTTGTCATACGTTGGCCTAAAGCGCACAGCTGACCCAACGTACGAAAACGCCAGTGCGAGTAGCTCGACAGCAGAGTGGCTAACAGTATCGCTCGGAACGACTGTTAGTGCTTTTGCTTCACTACAGTGTAAGATTGCAATTGTGCGTGTGCATGCGTGGCATTCCCGTATTCGGCCTAAGCGCAAAGCTGACCCGAATTTGAAAACGCGGATTGCATGAGCACTCGACCGCAGAGTGGACGTTTGTAGCAACAGCTAGTGGTGGCAGTAAGGAGCGTTTGAGGGGTCCCACCCTTGTCTGCAGCTTGAATAAGGCTGTTCCCCGCTTGATCTGGTCAAACCCGCAGTCGGGAACCGTATACGCAGGCGTGCCGCGGGCTGGTTCCTGACACCCCTAGTATTAGATAGCTAGATGTGCCCCCAGTATTAGGTAGCTAGATGTGCCCGCTGTATTAGATAGCCAGATGTGCCCCGAGTATTAGATAGCCAGATGTGCCCCCAGTATTAGGTAGCTAGATGTGCCCCCATGCAAAGTGGCGAATGCAGCAAAGTCTGCCAAGAGGTAACTCACTTCCGTCTCTTATCACTGGACAGACCCACAAGATCTGAGACAGCTGCCTCAGTTGCCTTATGGGTAATCCTGCCCTGATATCTATCTCTTGCCTTATCTGATCACAAACATTTGCATGAGATGATTATCAGCTGAAGTCTGCACATTGCAGTAAAACCGGCAGTTAGGCCATAAATGGGTGTGTCAAAAGAAAATATGAATAGCACACTCTAGAGAAGCATGAAAGAGATTTGGCTGTCACTGCGTAGTAGCTGGAAAACTTCCAACAGCCAGTGGCATAACTAAGAGGCTGTGGTGGGCCCTAGTGTGAGATTTATATATGGAACCCCTCAAGAACCCTATACATTAGCATTGATATGGAGCAACAAAATGTGCCAAGTACAGCCGCAGTGTCAGAGGTGTATGCAGGTGGGGGGATATATGTGATCATTACCAGCACAACGCTAAAAAAGAGCTAATACAACAGTTTAAGGTGGTCTCTCCAGTCCTGGGGCCTTTGTGCGACTGCAACCTCTGCATTCCTATTGCTACACCACTGCAGACAGCAATAAAAACCCAGTGTAGGGTCTAAGCCTCTGAAAATTAAAAAAAAACTAAAACTTTTTGGCAGGGATTAATTGGTGCCTTCTCCTGTATTATTCCATGCTGACACTGAGAAGTTTCCTGTGGATAGGGGTAGTGGAAAAGCTAGCCTAGTATTGCATCATGCTCCTAACTGAATTAGTGAAGGTTGGTATGTTAGGTAGGGCGTAGTACTAAGTCCTTTATTGCCTCTGGCTTTAGAGATGTATCAGATTCCTGCAGGAAAATGACACGACCTGATAACTTGTCTTTAGCTCTTTGCTTTTACAACAAATCCTAGGCAGATGCCGTTTCACAGAAATGACTCCTCATCACCGGTCACCCTGGTGAAGTTACACTGCAGGTGGAAAAACTTATTCCATATTTCCTGGTTACTATGTCAGCCGGCAATACAAGCCCTCACAAGCTTCCACACAGTATATCCCCTTTTTTGTAGCGCCAATGGCCTATACATCAGCTAGCGCAGTAATGGAAACATAGGCCGAGTGAGTCAAGCTGGCTAGTCTGTAGCCAGAAGCCTGAGTTAGGCCTGTGATAACTCTTCCAGCTGTTAGAAGCCTCCCCCTCCTGTGTGGCTGGCACTATTTTACGCTGCAGAATAATTTTGGGTTGTTTGGGAAAGTGGCGTTCCTGCGCTACAGAGCCAAAGCACCCTGTATCGTCCTGCATCGGGTGTGGCTCCTCGGCCTGTATGAGTCATCGCCAGGATTTCCTTCTTTCAGCTTCTGACGCAGCCACGCGGTTAGAGCTTCGGGCTGTGCTGCCAGGGAGGGGTACTCGTGCACAAGAAGGGAGGGAGGGTGTGAAGAGTACAGTGTCAGACAAGAGATGTTCACAGGCTTAACGGCAGAGGTAAGCAGCATAAGTGACAGAATTCAGTTACTGGGAAGGAAAAGGCGGCATCAGATTATCAAGGGAGAAGTCTGAACTGCTTCCAGAACAACTTTCTGTTAGAAGGGCACACTGTTTGCTCTAAATAGTGGGAGGTTTAGAGAATGGCAAAGTATCGTCTGCTGCCAAGAGGCTGGCGGCTGGATTTATCCAGATCATTTTCACAGTGTGCAGACATATGAGCTAAATTTCAAGCAGAGATTTCTGAATAAGGATGGTATCATTTATTGCCTAACTCAACTGAGTTAAGGTGCCCATTAACGATACAATCTTGATTGTACAATTTTACCATTTTTACGTAATATGAGGGCTACCTAAAACATTCATTCAAAGTGAATTCATGCAGGTTATCCTTCTACTGCATAGATTTGGTACGATTGTACAAATCAGGATTGTATCAATGATGGGCACTGTAAAGGGAACCTGAACCGAGTGAAATTATTTAAAATTAACACATGATGTACTTGATATTCTATACTTACCTCGCCATCAGTTCCACTCAGAAGCTCACCATTTTCTTCTAATAACGATTTCGTCCAGTTTCGAGTAGATCTAGTTTGAACTAGAAGCCTTAGGGCTTTTTTTCACTATAGTTGCTGCAGTTGCAGTTGCTGCCCGGTATAGCTGAAAGGACAACTGATGTGCAAGGTAATGTCTATGTTTCCCTATGACTCAAGTGGGTGAAAAAACAGGCTAACGGAGTGCTGACCCAGAAGCTGTTAAAGGGTCATCATCAACATTTTTAAAATTTTGTCAATCACAGTGGACAAACAAAACACGCGAGAGAAGAAAGAGATTGATGAGCAGACTACGCAGGAGGTAAGTTTGACGAGTGTTTGTATGTATGAGGCCTGTACAGGAAAACCTTTGTATATAATCTATATATTCTTCAGACTCCCATCCTGTATGCTAGATTTAGGCTAGCAATTAATCCCTTGTGGATGGGAACTAGATCTAGGATGGCAAATCGAGTAAGCAGTTGCCCACTTGATCCTTGATGAGACTTCAGCAGGAATCTTTTGAGAAGTAGTGGAATCCATATCATTCTGCTGCTTGATGCAGTACACTACTTGCTCAAACAGAGATTTTCCAATATGATGATTAGATTGATTTATAAAGTGCCCAAAGTGAACCAGAGAGGAAGCACCCTCATGTGTTTTACCATATAGATCAGTGGGAACATTAGAGAAAACACCTACCATGCTTTCTGTTTCATTCCGCACTGCACAGCTCGTTTCTTATCAGACCTGATGAAATCCCTGACTGAGCATTCAGTCTGGCTTTGCTATAATAACTCAGCTATGATGATTCCTGAGCAGAGCCAGCAGGGGGCAGGCTTGGACTGACATGAGAGAAGACAGACTGAGCTATAAATATTCCTGAGCAAAGCCAGACTGAATGCCAGATTTTATCAGGGCTGATTAGAAGCAAGCTGTGCAGTGCAGAATGAAACAGAAAGCAAGGTAGGTGTTTTCTCTAATGTTCCCACTGATATATATGGTAAAATACATGAGGGCGCTTCGTCTCTGGTTCCCTCAAAATTGATTCAAAGTTTATCATTTAGGTATGTTGAAAGTAAGATTTCCAACACACTCATTGGATCAGCTGGAAAACATTTGCTATGTGCAGTATACAGGCATTGTTTCCTTGCAGCCATGGTGACAGTGCACAGTTTACAGATTTATGAGGTCCTCGTTTTAATTTTTGCATCCTTATTTCCATGTTCTGCCAGTGCTTCATTCATGCAGGTCGGTGTGCTTTACATCTAACAGGTAATTCATTATGCCAAATACGTGCTCACAGCTCTAGTGCAGACACAAGAAAGCGTAACTATGCTCATCCTGGTAGGACTTACATAAGTGGGAAACAGGTGCTGAGGAATGTGGTCAGCTTACATGCAAACACTTATGAACCCTCTGCACCCAAAACACATATAACAAGCTAGAACACTGACAGAAATAAAATAAACAGAGTTGTTAAAATGGAGGATCTTAGGTTCCAAAACAGACTGCAGTATCTTTTGTACTTGGCCAATTCACTATGTATTGGTGTCATCCCTAGAATTGGTCTCTACTCTATCCACCCAAGTCAGAATGCAAGTGAACACTTCATGTTCTAGAACCTGAGTTTCAAGCCGAGCCAATTCTGGTTCTTAACCTGTAAGGTATGGGAGGAAAAAGTTTTATGTAAAGAGACACTGAAGCGAAAAAAAAAATATGATATAAGAATTGATTGTGTAGTACGGATAATTACTAGAACATTAGTAGCAAAGCAAATATTCTCATATTTTTATTTTCAGTTATATAGTGTTTTTTATAACATTGCATCATTCTCTAATATTTGCAGTTTACACACTACTTAGCATTCTAAATGATTTTACAGAGCAGGCCAGTGAACTTTTGAACTGTCTTCTGCAGAGAAAAAGAAAATACAGTGACTGACAGTTGAGATAACAAGCTTCAGAAGACAGAGCTTTCTGCGACTTTGAAAGTCATAGAGATCAGTGGCTCTTTGCATAGATAACAACTGGTGTTTCTTAACTCTTCCTGTACTGGAAACAATGTTAGACTCATGTCTCTGCTCCCAATGTTTTATTTCTTAGCTGTACTACACATACAAATCATTATATCATACGTTTATTTTGACTTCAGATTCCCTTTAACTGGGGCTTCTTCCAACCCCCCATAGTCTTGCAGGTCCCTTGATGTCCTTCGGGTCCCCTCCATTGTGCCGATGTCCCCCTCATAAAGATTGCCGTTTAGTCTAGCCACGGGACCTGAAACACTACGGGGGATAAAAGAAGCCCCAGTTATGTAAAACGTATCTTTTTCCCCACCTTAGGTTTCCTTTAAATTGAATCTGAGCTCAGAACTTCCTCTCTGCTCTAAAAGTTAAGCAACAGCATAATATCCTTTACAGAAAAACATTACCTTGTTACAGCTTACAACGCTCCTCAGAGATGGTGCAGTGTTGTTGCTTCCTGGTTTGCTGGGAGCACAAAAGGGTTAAACTCCTGTGTTTACATATTAGCTCTCCATTCAGCAGAGTCGGCAGACAGCTGGGTGATCAAATAACACTAGTTAATTACACTAGATAATTACTTTCTGACAAAGGAGAACTAGACAGGCTGTTCTCTATAAACACATGCAGGGTGGGCACAGGGTGGATTTCTCTGTGTTTTCCTTCTCTCCTGTGCAAGAGGAGGTCTGCTTTAAGCAAAGAGACACATGCATGCATTTAAATCATTTTCTTTCTTCAGGGAGTGAGAAATTGTACCACTCACACCATTAAATAGGCTGAGCTGGCATAAGAGCAAAAGACCACACCACAATGGCTGCCACAACACATACAGAATAAAGGGCAGTTATACTCATCCTGCTGGGACTTAAAATGTAAAGTGAAAAAAACAAAACTGATACTTACCTAAGGAGGGGGAAGGCTTTGGGTCCTAAGGAGCCCCCCATTCCTTTCCTGGTCCCCTCGTTCCACCTCAGGCTCCTCTGTTCGAATCTCCAGCCGTGAGCAGATTTGGAAACCTTTGGGAGCCTGAGTGCTTCTGAAGATGGGAGGTCAGTGGCTCAATAGTGGGCATGTGCGAGAAAGCAGCTCACGCATGTGCAACACAGCACAACCCCTCTTTGGGAGCTCTCTTGTTCCTGAAGATCGCTGAAGGCTCCTGCTGCTGCACAGAGCAGTGTTCGAACAGTCAAATACTGCTACCGAGGATGACAGCGCTGGAACGTGGGGACCATAAGAGGAACAGGAAGGCTCTATAGGACCCAGAGCGTTCCCTCTCCTTAGGTACAGTAAGTAATATCTGTTTGGTTTTTTTCTTCACTTTATGTAAGGGAAAAACAGGTGTTGAGGTATGTGGACAATTTAGTTTTAACGCATGGCTTCATTTATGCTGACAGCGTACTCACAGCTGTAGGCAATTCATTATGCCAAATTAGTGCTCACAGCTCCAGTGCAAAGGCACCTACTTTCAGTAAGGTCTGGAAGACTCAAGCAAAGTAAAAAGTAACTAATGTTTACTAATTTCTTGGAAAGGTCTTTGCAATGTATGTATCCTGAAAGAAATGTTTTTGCCACAAGAAATGGAGCCACGGTTTAAAGTGAAGCTAAAGTGAAGTCAAATAAATAAATATATATGATCCAGTAATGCACTCAATAACAAAAATGATAATATACATTTTTAGATGTTGCCAGTAAGAGCACCTAATTTCCTTCTGACATCTGCTTCAATAAAATGTTCTTGGAAAGGGATAAACACCTGATTGTGTTTGACTATCAGCTTATGAAATGCATGCGCATTATACTGTCAGAGTCTGTGAGAGGGAGGGCTGAACTGAGAGCTCATCTCATCAGGCATTACATAATTGTACAGGACTGTTATTTCAGTGTGATTGAAAGAAGACATAACCAAGTTGATGACTCATTTACAGAACATGTCCTGTCCTATCGAAAGCTTAGGAGAGGAGCTCAGAATAAACGTGAAAAAGGCACCTCTACAAACTGAGTTCCCTTCTGTCTTGTGTGGGATGGTCTATACAGTAAGTGTCATCAGCTGATTGATGCTCAGAAAAACTGGTCATATTTTTGTAAGTATGGAGAACAAAAAGGGGCTAGTTCTATGTTCTACGCTCTCTTTTCTCTAGCAAAGTGCATGTGATTTAGAATGCATAAATCTGTTCTTGGTTCTGTTTTGTGATGGAAAGAATGAGTGAAGGGGTGTTTTCTGAGTTGAGGATTTCCCTAAGTAATTCCTTGTTATTATAATGATGGATGGCAACCATGGTGAGTACTATAACAAATAACTAACATAAGCAAACTGTAGATGCATGCAGCCCATCTGTTTGCATTATTGTTCATTATATGTTACATCTGCAAACTATTGTCATCAGCCACAGGTGACTTTTGCCGGGAAAGTAGCAGCACTGGATTTATCATAGTGACACCCAGCCAGTGGCACGGCAGTATGGGATGCAGAGGTTGTGACCTCATCAAGGCACTGGATCTGAAAGGTCCACATGGGGCCCTTCTGCAGTCACTGCATTACCTCTTTACTGGTGCTGTGGTGGTGACAATCACCTGTATGTATTTTGTATAGTGGTAATTATTAAAACACACCTGAAGTGAGAGGGATATGGAGGCTGCCATATTAATTTATTTTTAAAGAGGAGCTGTCAGCCAAACACATATATTAGTAGATAAATACATTCTCTACTTACATAACATATGTATTGCACTGTCCACATTTTGATTTTAGTTATTTTTCTACAGTAAAAAAGAGAAAATCCTTCTTAGCATTTCGCATTTTAAGTGTGGCTATTTTGAAGCCAATCTTGATGTCATTTCCTGCCCTACTCTCCTCTGCCTGATCTGCCCGTCCTTCACTATAGAAAGTGCATTGTCTCAGCATAAAAAATATTGGCCAATCAGAGAGGAACAGAGGTGTTGGAGGGGAAAACAGGAGGGAAAGAGGCTTCAGCCAATCAGGCTGCATTAGTTAAGTCTGAGGGGAAGTAGAGAAGCAAAAAAGGACAACCCAGCATGCCCTGCAACTTCCTTTTTGTGTACCAAATTCTGTGTGTACCAAATAAGAGTCAGGTAAACTGGTGAATGATCATATATCAACAAGAAAAGTAATAGTGATTTTAACTTGTGGATGGCCTGGTTAGCATCCTTATTACTTGTTTACCAGATAAAAATAAAGAATTGATTTTTTTTATTTCATGCCCGACAGTTAGACTTTAAACAAATCAAATTGCCTGGATGTCCTGCTAATCCTCTGCCTCTAATGCCTTTAGCCATAGGCCATGAATAAGCAGGGATGGTCGTAGTCAGCCAACTTCGCTACGCTGGAACTACGCATAGTTTTACGCAATTACGCTTCGCCAAACTATGGCTTAAAATCAAATATTTGCTTTGTATGCATTCCGTTGACTACGCGTTAAAATACGCAATTACGCGTAGTGCGAAGCGTAGTGTATGTGGACGCTTGTGCCATTATGCGGAAAAATGTACGCATTAATCCCCAGCAAATGCTTGTACCAGGAACTCTTCTATGCGTACATTCCCCTTTCCAATTTTGTAAGCATACAATCGCACGCGGAAAAATAGACGCGAATAACGCATTCATAGTTTACTTCGCAATACACATATGAACTGCGCATAGGGGGTGTACAATACGCGTAACGGTACTTCGCTACGTGTAAAATCGTAAGCGTAGTTTTGAAACTTTGCCTACGAACTACGATGCGTAGATGTGAACTACGATACGTAAATTCGCACTGGTGTAGTTTCTGCTCATCCCTGTGAATAAGCATGCAGATCAACAACCCTAGGATCTTTCTTTCAAGGGGGAACAAGGAGTCAGCGTATCCTCATTTTCTGTGACATTTCAAAGTTGGGGTAAAAACACTTTAATCCTTCATATCCCCCTGCTTGAACTGAGAGGTATATGGAGGCTGCCATATTTATCTCCTTTTAAACAATACCAGGTGCCTGGCTGTCTTGCTGCTGATCCTCTCGCTCTAACACTTTTACCCATAGACTCTGAACAAGCATGCACATCAGATGTTGTTTCATGCTTGTTTCAGGTGTGTGTTATAGATACTACTGCTGCCCGATGAGAGAGCAGGGCAGCCAGGCAACTAGCATCATTGTTTAAGAGGAAATAAATATGGCAGCCTCCATATGAATCTCACTTTAGGTGTCCTTTAACAGTAACATTTAACATAACAGGCAATTGATATTGCTTAAAAGGAAATAAATATGCCTCTCACCTCAGGTTCACTTTAAAGCAGAACTCCTCTCTGCTCTAAAAGATACACAACAGCATAATAAGCTTTAAACGAAAAACATTTCTTTGCTACAGCTGATACAAATCCTAAAATAAATCTGCACGGTTTCTACTTCCTGATTCATGGAAGCAGACATGTTGTTTACAGCCTGTGCTTTCAAATGGGCTTATCTGTTATCTCTGCCATAGGCAGTTATGTGACACAGGGAAGAGATCAGATTACAACTTGTGATTAGACACAAATTAGGGTGAATAAGACAGGCTAAATTCTCTAAATACATACAGGGTGCGTTCCTCTCGTTTTCCTTCTGTCTTGTGGAAGAGTTCAGGTCCACTTTAAGTGGAGCTTTCCCAGGTAAAAGTGCCATTGAACAGAACCTACCCCATGTGAGTGGTGAGATGTGGAGTCGGCATACTAAGTATGCCAAGAAAGCGCCATCTTGTTTACCAACATGCCGGAAGATAACTGCCTTCCTTTTTGGCAGTTTCTATACACAGACAGCCAATACAGGTGCTATTGTTGTGTTGGATCAGTGTGCCTGTGTGATCTTGTACAGTATATGGTGCTTGAATAATTTAGTCATTGTCTTTTTACAACTCCTCATTGATTAACATCGCCTTATGTTTTTTTTATTCTGATACCTCACTCTCTCTCTCTCTCTCTCTCTCTCTCTCTCTCTGTGTCCCGTATGAGGGGATTTTTTTAAGTGTTGCATTCCAATTATTCTACCATCAGCTCCTTACAACCTGGACTGGGTAGGAAAGGATTAAAGTGAACCTGAACTCTTGCTCAGGGCAGAAGGAAAACAGAGAAATGCACCCTGTATGTATTTAGCAGGGGTCTCAAACTCGCGTCCCACGGGCCATTTGCGGCCCTCGATACAATATTTTGTGGCCCGCGCCGGCAAAAGCTTCCTTATAGCTCGCTTCAGTGCTCCCACGTAATCCGCCGCATCCTCGCGGCTAAACGAGGGCTGCAGAGCCCCCAAATCGCCCGGGGGCAATCCGCTGGCATTTCCTGGAAGGGGCAGAGCTTTCAGCTTCAGCTCTGCCCCTCCTGACGTCAATCGCTGCACGGATCGCCGCCTCTCCCCGCCCCTCTCTGTGAAGGAAAAGTGAGAGGGGCGATGCGCCGCGATTAACGTCAGGAGGGGCAGAACTGAAGCTGAAAGCTCTGCCCCTTCCAGGAAATGCCGGCGGATTGCCCCCCGGGCGATTTGGGGGCTCTGCAGCCCTCGTTTTGCGGCGGGGACACGGCAGATCTACGGGAAGTGATTGATTATTTGTGACATGTCCGATCAGCTCTTTTGCACACTTATCATTAGAAAATCGATCGCTTTATCAATCGTGTGTTAGCTGCTGATTGTGAAATCCCTTATGCGGCCCAGCCCCATCCTGACTTTGCCTCCTGCGGCCCCCAGGTAAATTGAGTTTGAGACCCCTGATTTAGAGGGTTTAGCCAGTCTAATTCAGAGATGTTAACAATATGTCTGCTTCAATGAAAGCAGGAAGTGTACACACTGCAGATGTATTGCAGGATTTATATCAGCTGTAACAAAGAAATGTTTTTCTTTAAAGGTTGTTATGCTGTTGCATATATTTTAGAGCAGAGAGGAAGTTCTGAGTTCAGGTCTATTTTAATATGAAATGAGGCCCTAGGCAAGATAGACGTTTTTGCCAACCGTTGATAATCATCTGGCATGTTTAGTAAGATTTGGTTGGAGCTGGCATTAGCCAGGCCTCTAGACTCTCTCCAGGCCCTAGGCAATTGCATAGGATTGCCTTGTGGATGATCCGGCTCTGTAATGCAGAGATAATATCAGTGTTAAAGCATTGTTTATTGTACTGCGTGGCCTGCGCATCTTGCCCAAGTGTCAGGCTGTTCAGTGGTTCAGAGGGACACCGAGTGCACAGACACCCACAGGCAGAAGACTCAGACTTTTCTTAATCCGTCCCTGTCAAACAAAATAGCAGCATTCTTTGCCAAAAGGCAGCTCTGCTGATTGGGATTATAGCATAGAAGGCCTGGGTGTGGCCATATTTTTTTATGAAATGTAAAAAAAAAAAAGACAAAAAAAGTGTTTGCAAGGGGAGAGGAAAAAGATTAGTGAGAGCCAGAGAGGGAAGTCGTGTTATGTGCCTGTCAATGATTTATGGCTTGTGGGTTGCAGTCAGTGCTGGTTGGATAAGGGCAGCACATGGGCTGTTCCTGCTCATTCACTTCTTCATAAACTAAACCAATCCACAACACAGAGTGTTTCCGCTTCACACTACTAAACTCTGCTAGGTGCAGCTCTCTCTCTCTCTTTCTCTCTCTCTGGCTCTTTGTCTGATTCTCTCCTTGAGCAGGTCATCAACGTCAGCTAATTTCATTTATCAACTAAAGTTTCCCTAACTTTCCCCCCCACTCTATTCCTCTAATAACTCCCTAAATGCTGAGCTTAGCATTCTCTCTCTCTCTCTGGTACCTTTGTGGATAAATTAAACCCAGAACGTCTCTGAATTTGTAAGTACGCATCTTTTTTCTGACTTTCCAGATTGTTGCTTTGATTTGTGCCTGTGCAGAATTTGGAACTACGATGTATTTTTTTAGGCTCACAAAATGTGGGGCTTTTTATAAAGAAAAGAGAGAGAGAGGGAGAGAAATAGGGGAAACAACCTCTTTGTTGTTTAAGGGCGACCTTGTATGAAACCTGACAAGGTGTTGGAGTACCAGACTGGCATTCTGGAAAGCTCATTAGTGATATTCTAAGCCGTGGATGAAAACTCCAGTTCTTAAATGAAATTTTTTATTTTTTTTAAGTGTTCTTGTTGTTCTCGAAACACAGCTAGATATTCTTTCATAATGAATAAGGAAAGTGTTTATGGAGCCCCGCAAGGAACTGAATTGAAGCCAAAATGGCGATTTTATAAGTGGGGAATTTCTAAATTATGGCTATCGTAGAACAGCGTGATTGAAGGCAACCCAACGAGCCAACAACCACGAGGGGTGCACTTTGGTTGGGGGGGGCCTGTAAACTGAAATGCTGTAGGACAACTCAGAAACAAAAAGTTGATTCATTTCTAAATAATACTCGCGGCTAGGTGCAATGTTTAATTACATTTATAGGGATATCTCTACTGCAGTTGTGCCAGAGTGACTTGAAAAGTATAAATGAATAAATGTATATGTCTATTTGATAAAAAAATCTTTATAGTTTATTTCCTTGCTTTGCTTTGCAAGGGGCGTAGGTAATTTGCTGTTTTGTATTGATTGAAGGGCAAACAAATGTGGTTGACTCACATAATTAGGTTAACAGGAAACTGAAAGAAAAACACCTTGCCAGCTCTGAAAATCACAGTCGTACCTCTTTACCTAAAGCAGTGAGTTATGTTAGACTGCCATTGAGACTTAAAGAGTTTTGCATCAACTCAGTATAAATGGGTTTCGCACTTTGTAGTATGAGTGAGGCTACGGGCAGCATCTTTCCTTTGATCATATTGCTCTCCACGTGTGATGGGGGAGAGCGATCGCGACTCAAAACCGTTCTGAGGCAATGCAGATCTCACTAGTTTAGCAGGAGAAAAGGACGGTTTAAAAGATTGCAGCTTTTAAAATAGCTGACTGACTTGGCGTCTAAGATTAGGGGGCTCTTTTATACACTAAATGTACAAACGAAATGTGAATTTGCCCCAAACTCCGCTGACTGCCCCAAACATAACAGGTTTAATATACGGAGGGTCCGATCCATTTCACTTTTTCTCATAAGTTTTCTCCTAGGAGATAATTTTCATCCTCAGTTTAAAATAACTTTTCAGCACTCTGCAATTGAAAAAAGTACCAAAAAGTAGGTGAAAAAGTACTGTCAAAATTATTTTGATTCTTTTCTTGCATGCTTGTGGCTTAAAAAGCATTTTATTGCTAAGTTGTAAAATATCATCTAGGAGAAAACTTAGGAGAAAAAGTGAATTAGTTCAGGCCCAGAGTGAGTATTCATGTCCAAAAATAAAGTAATCTTTAAGATTGATAATAAAATGTACTCTATAGACAACTGTATTGTTACACACATGAGACAAATACAAATTTCATAAAAATATTGTGATTTATAAGAAATTATATATAACTTGTGCATAAGGCAAAATCAAAGTAAAAGGAACAAAATATCTGCTTTTGGGAATTGATTGGCACACAATGGCGGCTTGGCGTTTGTCTAGTGCCGTGTACACACCCTCACGCACTCCCTGTTAGCGTACAAAATCTCATACTGAGTTTGAGATAATGATGAGCATGGCGTCGTCGTTACCACTGACAAACAATATCCCATTCTCCGAATCCCTCGTGCGTCAGAAAAGCACTTTTTGGTCATTTGTGTGGATTATCAAGACATTTGCAGAGTTGCTTTATGGAGTAACATTATTCATTCTGGATTGGTATTGTCATTCAGGACAATTTATGGTGTTATGGTGTCATTATGGTTCATCATGTGCTTTAGTATTGTAAAGCTGTTGTTGTGATGAACTGGAAACGTTTTGAAAAAGAATACACTGTGCTTGTTTGGGCTGTGTTCAGGGGTCAGTACAGAAGCCTGCCGTGTAGCATGCAGTAGAGCACAGAAATCCATCCTGAGTAGTAAAAAAAAAAAAAGATGCTACATGGATTTCCCTTTGCTGAGAGCAGAGCTTTCCTCAGATGCCCTTGTAAAGAACGTATGTCGCTGGATCTCAGCCACTTGTGATTCACGACAGTCTCTTGAGTCTCGAGTGGTTTTAAATAAAATAAAAACAGTGCCTTCTTTTTGCTGAATTCATATCTCTGATTTTATCTTTCTTATACAAATCTTCAGTAAAAGTAAATTGCCCAGATTAATGTTGTGGCAGTATTAGGGCAAATTATTCCTCCTTCTATTCACAGGCTTCTGCTAACTTTTAATTTGGTATGTTAAAGAATTTAGATTTTGTGAAGGAGACCACTGATACCATCTGGGCAAGTTGACGTTTCCCAAAATCAATTGGCCAATCTAAATTGATATTAGTTAATTAAAAAGTCTTGACACCTTGAAAATTCACGAATGGGTAAACAAAGCTTGAAACGGTATCAGTACCCACATTTAACTCCCACTTGGTGTACCACCTTGAAGGACTTCACAGTATCCCCTCTATACCTACCGTACCCAGTCTATGCGCTGCACCAGTAATGTTCCTTAGCCAGCCTCCATACCCTTTGTGAGTCATAAATCTCCACCCTCCCTGAATACACCCTTTTGTCGCTGGTGTCTCCTTTTCTAAGCTCACCCTGACCGTCTTCCTGAGCTCATCTGTGCCATTTTGTCTATGCCCACGTCCGCCATCTTTACTTAGATCCAGTCACACCCAAACACGTTTTTCTGTGCCATTGGGTGGTCATGACTATAGAACAATGGCTTTACTGTTTACAACGAAGAACAGAATTCTTCACAATTTCATATAATTGGGCAAAATAATACTATAACTGTGGCCCAGTTAAGAAGATACTGAGATCCCATTTATCAGAAATGATGGTCTGAGTCGCCTTGTGGCTGCTGCCAATTCTTCTAAGAGAATTGTAGAATTATAATAAATAAAAAGATTTAAACCATTTGTCTTGTATAAAAAGAAAACCTCATTCACACTTGACATTCTTTGTGCATGCATTCTCCGGGGCGCACAAAAGTCATGAACTTATCAACAAATTGGAGGAATTCACAACCTAAATGTTCCATTTACACACAGAAAAAGTCTCATTTTCATATTCTCTGTCCTGACCTTCATGTTCTATTCAAATCAGCTAAATGGATTCTTTACATATATTCAAAACTTGCAATGCATTAAACACGCATTAATGCATTTGTTATAATTCAGACTTCCTCTCTACCTTTAGCCTTTGACAAAGGAGGGAGGACATTTTTATGCAAAATGATCATTATTTCAACAGGCACAACATCCACAGTAACATTCTTCTGAAGATACAGCTGTGATCTCTAATGATCAACAGAAATAGAAAAAACATTTTTGAAAATCATTCTCTGCACATAATCACTTTAAAAACAATAAAATCTTTGAAGGTGGTATTCCAGTAAAAAAAAAAATACTCAAAATAATAAATTGTTTTATCTGTATTAAAATTCTTTAGATTTCCAATCACAATTATATGGTTAGTTACTATCAGTTATGTATGAATGAAAATTAATCAGATTTTTATGACGACTCTTAAAGAATTACTCTACACAAAATACAAAATTCATTCATACATGTGGTGGACGAAAAGTTAAAAATGTGTTCCAAAAAGTAAAATTCCACACTCATTAACAACATGCCATAAACACCAGTATTCAGCGCCAGTATCTGCACAGTGGCTTGGTGCCAATGTACAATCTCAGTGGTTCTCCACTCCATACCTCAAAGAAAAGCAAGAAATACAGAGACCACCATCTTTGTTTTACTTTTATTTTTTAAAAGGATATTTTCCTGTAGTGTTTGAGTCACAAACTCCCAACAAGCATGCAGCCAGTGGAGTGAGACCACAGACTGAACACCTGGAGAATAATTTTGAAAGGTGCAAACAGATGGTTCAATGTTTCTTGCAGAAAATATTGAACATTTTGTTCACATGTATCAAAGCACCCATAAGGTCCAACTATGCCAAACCAATATAGATATATTAATTGGATCCTCCCCCCCCCCTCCCCCCCACAAAACAAATTGATCTTAAAGCGCACCTGAGAGGAACAGTATTTATACTTACCTGGGGCTTTCTCAAGCCCCATGCTGGCGCCACCTCTCCAGGCTTCTCCATTGTTCCCTGGTCAGCTTCTAAAATTTTGCCAGTTACACTCCATCATGCATGCACAGCTCGGCTGCGCACACGCCCACCGTTTTGGCTACCACGCACTGCATTTGAACACACGTGGCATCTGGAAAAAAGGCTGTCTTTTTTCAGTGCACGAAAAGTACTAGTTGTGAACCAGTCCACTGACTTAAAAGGACTGCCAGTCACAATACATGTTATTACATGGAAACCACCCACATATTATTATGGACAACACAAAGGGGGCCAAAGGCAGCCCCTGACTATGGGAAACTACCTCTGCTGTGAGGTCAATTTTCTGATTGCTGTAGCTCTGTGGAGATTCCCATGATCATCTGAGGAGTTTCAGAAATCATTAATAACAAATTTCAACTTTTTGCTACAGATTTGCTGTCAACAAATAATAGAGCTGCTTAGATGTTTGGGCAATTTTACTTTATCATAAGCCCTTTCCATTTGCAGCCAGCTATCAATGTCCAAAACCCCAAAACCAACTTTTAGCACAAACTTTGCTTATTTTTCCATCTTATAATCGTTACTTTGTGCATCAATACAAACAAACCAGGTATTTCCCCTTTCTGCATGAGTAATCAGCTGCACAAAGCATCTGTTAATTATTTCCTGCACATGCACTAAGGGCTTGTTCAAACCTAGAGCATTTTTGTTTTTTTTTAAGCACCAGTGATTTTGAAAATCGCTCTAAATGCGCTTGTGCAATGATTCCCTATGAGAGTGTTGACATATGAGCGGTTTGATTCCGATCCGCTCCCCAAAGCGCTACCTGTACCATTTTTGGAGTGATTTCCATATAATGGAAGGTATAGGGAAATCGCAAAGCACTTGAAAAAGTTCTTTGTATAGTGATTTCCCCAGCACTTTCTTGAATAAATACATAGGGCTTGATTCACCAAGACAAATAGCATGCCTTATCCGGGTTAACGCGCCTTATCCGAGTTAATACGCCTTATCAGAGATAACACACCTTATCAAAGTTAACACGCCTTATCAGAATAGCATAGCGAGTGCTATGAACCGGCAGGGGCTCAGGGCACAACGAGTGGAGCTCTCATCATTGGCAATTAGCAGACATAAGTTTTATAGCGCTCGTTATGCTACTGTGATAAGGCATGTTAACTTGGATAAGGCATGTTGACTCAGATAAGGCGCGTTATCTCTGAAAAGTCGTGTTAACTTGGATAAGGCATGCTATTTGTCTTAGTGAATCAAGCCCACTGTATTTATTCATTTCCGGGTGAAAGAGTTCACTGAAGTCAGGAAGTGAAATAAATATGCTCTGCAAAAGTGCTTATAAAGCGTAGGGAAAGGTGATTAAAAATCGCTAAAATTTGCTCAGCACTTGAAAAAGCGCTGGCAATTTATAAGGTGAACAGCGCCTAAGTGAGTAAATGTAAGCATAATGGACATTCCCTACCTGATAGACTGTGTTAGGATCATGATGGAGCCGCTGAATGATTGTGTGTTCAGAATCAAGGTGCTTGGCAGTAACCTTACCAATATTTGAAGCCAAACTGAGGAAATGCTTCATTTTAAAAAAAAAGGTGCCATATTTATTTCATTGTGAACAATTCAAAATTGCCTGGCTGCCCTGCTCTTCCTCTGCCTCAAATGCTAGGCACACACAATGAGATTTTATGTCAGATTTGCTGTCAGATTGATTATTTACGACATGTCCAATCTGATTTCTGATCGATTGTTTGATCGATTTTCCGTTCAGTTCTACGGAAAATCGATCGGAAAATCAATCGAAAATCAGATCAGACCTGTCAAAAAATAATCGATCTGACAGTAAATTTGACTGAAAGCTCATTGGGTATAGCTAGCATAATGCCTGGGACACACCCTGCAATTTTCCATCAGATAGACGGATCAAATCAATAATTTCGTACAGGTCCTATTTGATTTCTGATTGTTTTTATGATCGATTTTGTATAAAAGTGATTGGAAAATCGAAAATTGCAGAGTGTGTTCCAGGCATTATGCTAGCTACAAACAATGAGCTTTCAGTCAGATTTACTGTCAGATTGAATATTTCCGACAGGTCCGATCTGATTTCCGATCGATTTTCCGAACAATTTTCCGTTCAGTTCTACGGAAAATCGATCGGAAAATCAATCGAAAAGCAGATCAGACATGTCAAAAAAGAATCGATCTGACAGTAAATCTAACATTGTGTGTAGCTAGCATAATGCCTGGAACACACCCTGCAATTTTCCATCAGATAGATGGATCGAATCAAAATTTTCGATCGGTCCTATCTGATTTCTGATTGTTTTTATGATCGATTTTCCAATCACTTTTATACAAAATCGATCAGAAAAACTATCGGAAATCAGATCAGACCAGCCGGAAATTATTGATTCGACCTGTTTATCTGACAGGAAACTGCATGGAGTGTACTAGAAGGCATAATACTTTTAGCCATCCTGAACAAACATACGGATCAGACGTTTGATAAAAATCTAACAAGCAGGGGCATAATTAGAAATCACTGGGCCCCCCTGCAGAACTTTGAATGGGGCCCCCTCCCCAGCACACTGAATAGGGACTGTCTACAAATCTTTATCTACAAAACTTTGTATGATTCCTTATCAGTGGCTGAGCAGATGCAGTCTTTAGAACAATAGTGCAGAGAGCAGAAAGTTTTTCTCTCCTTTCCCTTAGTTGTCAGTCAGTCAGGACAGGGCCCCATGTGGCCTTTGGCCCCCCTGCGGCTGCATCCCTTGCAGGGTCCATTGTTACGCCCCTGCTAACAAGATTAGCTGCATGCTTGTTTCAGGTTTGGGATTCAGACACTACAGATGCCAGAATGATCAACAGGACTGCCAGATAACTAGTATTGTTTAAAGGATAACAAATAGGGCAGCCTCCATATCCCTCTCTCTTCAGGTTCCCTTTGAAGGGGGAATGGGTGTAAATTTATCGCAGAAAGAAAGAAAATCTGATTGGTTAGTCATTTTAAGAAGTGGCATGGTCGGGAGGTAACTCATTCATGAAAATCTGAGCACTGGCTACTGATATTACTACAAATCTGTAGTATATAATGTACACTGTGTAGTGCAGACCTTCGTTTATTTTGGTGAGGAAAGTGTTAGGTTTACTTTAAGCATGTGTGAAATCTGAACACTGGCTAGATGTGTGAGCCTGGTTTGGTTTCACTTTCAGTGGATGGCCCTGCTTGTCCCTGTGTCACACCACTGGCAAGCAGAGCTGATGGCAGACAAGGAACAGCAGGCTCTGTGGCCTCAGGACGGCGGGAGATCTCGCTCCATAGCCACTCTGCCCGCAGTCATTTTCATGTGGTAGTGACGCAGCGTCTGCCTGGGAAGAGATACCCAGGCTCTTCTCCCAGCAGCCCACAGCTTGTTGTTTTTTCCCCTGACTTCAGCAAAAAACAGGGCCCATAAAATATTCAGTAATACTTTGTTTTCTCAAAACCACCTAAACGTTTCCATGCAGCGCAACAGCTGCCAAGCACATAGCCAGTCTGTCTGGGTGCGTGGGGGAAGAAGACGCAGAAAGCTTGTGCCCAACTCAAATCCCACAAACACTGAGCCAGCCTAGGGTAAGAGATGTGAATTTTCCAACTGCTTTATGGTACGGTAATTCACTTTTTCGGCCAATGCTGCGTACCAACCAGGCGATATTTGCAGTGATGTTACCTGAATTCTGGTAACATCGTTTAACAGAAGCATATTAAACGATGTTACCGGTGATTGCACATCATTCAGCGATGGACACGCCGGTTCGAATCGGGTAGATCCCCAACGACTCCTGTGCAAAGTACCACGATCACTTGAACTCTCGTTCAGGCCCATTGTGTTACGTCACATATACCCACCGGCAGGAAGATGGAACGGGGATTGCTTGTCGTGGGACTTTGTTGCTGGATCTATCTTCCTGCCTCATTAGGTGAGTATGTAGCTTAAAGGACAACCGAGGTGACATGTGACATGATGATATAGACATGTGTATGTACAGTGTCCAGCACACAAATACCTAGGCTGTGTTCCTTTTTTTCTTTCTCTGTCTGAAAAAGTTAAACATCAGGCAGGCAAGTGACAGTTTCTGCCCAGGTCGGGACGGATTCGGACTGGGTCAGACTATAGCATAACCCTCATTGATAAGCAATTACAGCCATAAAACACTTTCCTGTCAGTAAATGGCTTCTGAGAGCAGGAGAGAGATAAATAGGGTCAATAATTCATAGATTTGAGCTCTGGCATACTTCAACGAAGGTGTCATTGAGCAGAGACAATGAAACAGTGAAAACTTAAAAGATAGATTTAAATATAAGATAAAATGGGGAGATCTAAAAAAAAGTCATTTTTTAGAAGACTGAGGATAGATACAATTGTTTTTCTCATCAGTTTATTTTCACCTCGAATGTCCTTTAAGTTTTCCCCTAGGAGCTAATTTTTTCATCTTCTGTTTAACCACTTTACCCCCGCGCGTACGTATTTCTCCGCCCCTTTTTCCATCCTTTAAAAACCAGGGACGGAGAAACACGTACTTTCCGCGTTCCCGACGCTGCCCGCGCTCCCGCTCGTAAACACGCCGCCCGCCGCTAGTAAAACCGCCGCCGCCCGCTCGCCCAGAGATCAATGAACGGGAAAATCCATTCCCGTTCGTTGATCTAAGCCCCGCAATGATCAGCTGCTCTCCTATGGGCAGCGCGATCATTGTGAGAAAAAACTCACGTGTCCAGCCTCCTTATTCTTCCTCCAAGCTTCCGGAAGGAAGCTTGGAGGTCGCATTAAAACAAAAAGTTACTGTGGCCATCTTGTGGCCAAATAGTAAACTACACCCTACACATTTTTCACATACAAATAAATGACTTTTACACATAAAATTAACTCATTACCTCCCACACTCCCCATTTTTTTTTTTTTTGTAATTAAAAAAAAAATTAAAAATTTACAATTAAAAAAAATACATAAATAGTTACCTTAGGGACTGAACTTTTTAAATATTTATGTCAAGAGGGTATAACACTGTTACTTTATAAACTATGGGCTTGTAATTAGGGATGGACGCAAAACTGAAAAAAATGCACCTTTATTTCCAAATAAAATATTGGCGCCAAACATTGTGATAGGGACATAATTTAAATGGTTTTATAACCGGGACAAAAGGGCAAATACGTTTCATGGGTTTTAATTACAGTAGCATGCATTATTTAAAAACTATAATGGCCGAAAACTGAAAAATAATTATTTTTTTCCCCACATTTTTCCTATTTTCCCATTAAAACACATTTAGAAAAAAATAATTCTTGGCATAATGTCCCACCTAAAGAAAGCCTAATTGGTGTCGAAAAAAACAAGATATAGTTCATTTCATTGCGATAAGTAATAATAAAGTTATAGACGAATGAATGGAAGGAGCGCTGAAAGGTGAAAATTGCTCTGGTGCTCAGGGGGTAAAACCCCTCAGTGGTGAAGTGGTTAAAATAACTTTTCAGTGCTCTGCAATTGAAAAAGTACCAAAAAGGAGCTGAAAAGTACTGCCAAAACTATTCTGGTTATTTTTCTTACTTTTTGTGGTTTAAATGACATTTTATCGATAAGGTGTGAAAATATCACCTAGGAGTAAACTTAGGAGAAAGTAGAGGCAGAAAAAGAGAAAGCACAGGAGGTCCGGGAGCCCAATCTGGGGCAATATGTTAGTTGGTAGGTACAGGGATATTTAGTAAGTACAGTAGATTTTATACTCACAAAAGTAGGTTGCTGGGTGAGGCAACCACTAGTTTTCGCTTGTGGGGAAATACCGTCCCCACTCGGCCTTTGTTCTTGGTTGCTGCTCCAAAAAATAGATCTATCGGAGGCTTTCCGAAATAGATCTTCCCCTAAGAGAAGGGGTTAGGGTAGGTTTATGGGAAGGGTAGGAGGCGCCCGGTAGAACGGAAAATAGTATATTCACTCTATATGGTAGATACAGCATTCAATAAAAAAATGGTGTGATCCTACCTTCTAGGTGTCCCCTTTTGGGAAGTATACAAATGGGAGTTTATGCTTTTGTAATTCAGTTTTATTTTGCACAAGACAACACGTTTCACGGTCAGAGCCGCCTCCTCAGGTCAATGATAGTGCCTCTGTTCAGTGTCTGCTAAACTGAATTACAAAAGCATAAACTCCCGTTTGTATACTTCCCGAAAGGGGACACCTAGAAGGTAGGATCACACCATTTTTTATTGAATGCTGTATCTACCATATAGAGTGAATATACTATTTTCTGTTCTACTGGGCGCCTCCTACCCTTCCCATAAACTTAGGAGAAAAAGTGTATTGGATAAGGGCCACTAATGATGAAAGTCAGATGTCCACCTTCTAAATTCAGCCACAGCAAAATGAAGTCAGCTGTACACCAATCAGTTTAACTTTGGTCGATTTTACAACTAAATCAATCACACTACCACACATATGAATCAATATACAGTTAGTTCTATAGAAAAGGAAGTACCAACAGGAGAAAGCAATGTGAAGATAGGCGTACTTCTAATTTCAATAAAAAAAAAATAGATGGAGAGGTCTCAAAACCCGACTGGTACTTTTATGATCGACAGTTTACAACCAGACTGACTGAAGCTCTCTCAGTTCTTCATTCAATATCCATGGATATAATTCTAAAATTCAGAATTGCTTTGTGGTTTATCCAGTCTAACGGTCTAATGGACTGTCTGTCTTGTATGGAAAAAAATTACTAGTATATGTTCATGTTACCTTGAATCTGTGTTCCAAGCATATGCAGTTAGTGCTTTAGGGCATCATTCCAATACTAAGTGAGATTTAATAGGTGAGCCCCAGTCTGGTCACATAGAAAACCCTACGTTACCACTTCTATGCTCTCTCCTTCCTTTCATCTGCACTTGAGCAGCACAGTCTGAGTAAAGCCCCTCCCCCAATCTGCTGACTGAACAATGATAAGTTTTCATTCTGCTCTCCTCTCCTGTAATGCTGTCAGCACTATGCAATATAGTAGTGTCTGATTAGGTCAAATTGCTGCCCTCAGGTGTTTATATGAACTGACGAAATATCAGGTAATTGGAGTGATTGTGCACAAAAAAGGATGTAGTTAGTCTTACTATACACAAAACATTGTATTTGCCTAGAGTTCAGCTTTAATTGTATAACAAAGAACACCCCAAGTACTCACCTTTCTTCATATGCCTTGAGATGCCAGAGGTGCTCACTTGACTGTAGCCTAGGCTGGGGGACAGTATGTAAGATCCTTTGCCCATCGGAGACACCGACAGCAAAAACATCCTGACAGGGACTATAACTGTTCATTCAACTGACAATTGATCTAAACTATCGATGGACAGCACAAAAATTATCCCGTTGATTGGGCGTTGGTGAGGATGAATAGCCCATAGTGTTGCACTGCATTCAACAATATCATGCTGTAGATTGATTCATTCTGAATACTTTCCTTCTGGAAATCTATTAAAAAAACAAGTACAAACTCAATAGAGTAATTAGCGCTGCGGAAAAGATCATGGGATCTCCTCTGCCTCTTCTAGACTTCCTCCATAATGCCAGAATGAGAATAAGGGCCACCAGGATGTCACACAACCCCTCCTACCCAGGCAGTCGATTCTTTGAGCTCCTCCTATCAGGCTGGGGCTTCAGGGCCATCCCCTCCAGAACCACCGCAGGAACACCTTCTTCCTCCAGGCGGTCCTCCTACTGAACTCTAGGCCAGGTGAGCCGGACCGCGGCGCTCTAATCCCTGAACAGCGCTATTTCCCTTGGCGCCACTCCTGTGCAGGTCTGGGTCCACACTCTAGCTGTTCACAGCTCTTATTCCTCTCCTTTGCCCTGTTTTCTCAAGCCTTATCATTGTATATTTCTCATGTTGTCAACGTTGTGTCTGTCTTATGTACTACTGCCACTGCCATGTGTACCACAAACCATTCCAGGAATGTCATTTGGTGTACTTAGCAAATAAAGGTGATTTTGATTCTGATTCTCTGGTAGGGATTGACACCTCACTGTTCAGATTCCGTTCAGAGAGAGAGCGATCATTATGGCACGTCGGATGGCAGTCTATCAGTTTGTGGCTAGCTTTAGCTGTGCTTTATTCCTATTATTTCACTTACTTATGTCAGCACACCATTGGATTGAAAGCTAAAGACAGGGGGCCATATGCAATTCACTTTTTCACCCGAGTTTTCTCGTAGGAGATAATTTTTCATCATCGATTTAAAATAACTTTCCAGCACTTTTCAGCTAAAAAAGTATTAAAAAGTAGCCGAAAAAGTACTATCAAAATTATTTTGAGCATTGTCTTGCTTATTGATGACTTAAATGGCATTTTATTTGCAAGTTTAAAAATATCTCCTAGGAGAAAACTCAGGTGAAAAAGTGATTTGCATATGCCCCTAGGTGTTCTTCCCCTAGTGCCTAATTAAGTGTCACACTCGCTACTCTTTTTGTTCTTTTTGACCTCCTGAAAGGGACCTGCTCTGAAAGGAGGAGTCCGTAATGGGTGAATGGACCGAGTACATGTGGTGGCATCGCCGCCTGGTGAGTTGGACGCCGATAGTGAAAATATCGTTGTTAGCTGGGTTGAAAAACGACATACGTCCATCAAGTTCTTAATGTTATTTCCCCTCCTCATGCCTAACACTAACAGCAGATCAACTAGTATTTAATATATGAAATGTGGTAGCCGATAGACCATTAATAGCTGATTGGCTACTATTGGGCACCCAATTCAACGCCTCTGATTTGTGTAGCCACAATTTACACATTTCCCGGTCTATTACACAGTCACCAAAGACTTTGATTAGAAATAATATCAATAATTTATTTAACAAGTGATGTGTTTAATGTTCCTTAAACTGTTTGTCAACAGTAAACTAATGTCCACAGCATGCCACAGACTGAGAGGAGCATAATGGAACTGTAACCCTAAAAATGTCCACAGACTGCTTAGCCATTGTCCCCCTACCATGTCCCTATTTTCCCCTTGCTTAGGCAATGCCTGCATGAATCTTGGTCATGCCAATAAAGCTATCTTTGATTTGATTTTGTTTAGTTTGTGGAAGGTGCATGTAGGCTGATTTGTTGATTTTGTGTGCACTAGTTACTCCCAACTTCCTAAGGATGTTATTTATAAACCTTGTACTTTTCCACACACTTCTGCTGACTTTTAATACACCTGTTAAAGAAAACAGATTTTTGTATATTTTACTTTTTTAGCAATCTTTTATTACAGATTATAAGCAAAGAAATAAAGATAGTTACAAATGAAATGCATTGAATGATATAGCTAGGGAATATTTTTAAATTTAATTTAACATTTTCCAGTGTTATTTTTTAAGAATAGAGTACTTACAGTGGGATGGGAAAGTTTGGGCAGCCTTGTTAATCGTCTTGATTTTCCTGTATAAATTGTTGGTTGTCACAATAAAAAATATATATTATATAGGAGACACACAGTGATATTTGAGAAGAGAAATGAAGTTTACTGAATTTACAGAAAGTGCGAAATAATTGTTTAAATAAAATTAGGCAGGTGCATAAATTATATTGATTCCTAAACCTTTAGAACTAATTATTGGAACTCAAATTGGCTTGGTAAGCTCAGTGACCCCTGACCTACATACACAGGTGAATCCAATTATTAGAAAGAGTATTTAAGGGGGTCAATTGTAAGTTTTCCTCCTCTTTTAAATTTCTCTGAAGGTTAAAAACAGGGGGGTCACACAACAACTCTCAAATGACCTGAGGGCAAAGATTGTTCACCATCATTAGGGGAAGGATACAGAAAGCTGTCTCAGAGATTTCAGCTGTATGTTTCCACAGTTACACGGAACATATTGAGGAAATGGAAGGCCACAGGTTCAGTTCAAGTTAAGGCTCAAAGTGGCAGACCAAGAAACATCTCGGATAGATAGAAGCAACGAATGGTGAGAGCAGTCAGAGTCAACCCACAGACCAGCACAAAAGACCTACAACATCATCTTGCTGCAGATGTAGTCACTGTGCATCATTCAACCATTCTGCACACTTTACACAAGGAGATGCAGTATGCAAGAGTGATGCAGAGGAAGCTTTTTCTCTGCCCACAGTACAAACAGAGCCGCTTGAGGTATGCTAAAGCACATTGGGAGAAGCCAGCTTCCTTTTGGAATAAGGTGCTGTGGACTGATGAAACTAAAATTAAAGTATTTGGGCATAACAAGGGGCATTATGCATGGAACACAGCATTCCAAGAAAAACACCTGCTACCTACAGTAAAAAATGGTGGTGGTTCCATCATGCTGTGGAGCTGTGTGGCGAGTGCAGGGACTGGAAATCTTGTCACAGTTGAGGGACGCATGGATTCCACTCAGTATCAACAGATTCTGGAGACCAATGTCCAGGAATCAGTGACAAAGCTGAAGCTGCACTGGGGCTGGATATTTCAACAAGACAACCACCCTAAACACTGCTCAAAATCCACTAAGGCATTCATGCAGAGGAACAAGTACAACGTTCTGGAATGGCCATCTCAGTCCCCAGGCCTAAATATAATTGAAAATCTGTGGTGTGAGTTAAAGAGAGCTGTCCATGCTTGGAAGCCATCAAACCTGAATGAACTAGAGATGTATTGTAAAGAGGAATGGTCCAAAATACCTTCAAGCAGAATCCAGACTCTAATTGGAATCTACAGGAAGCGTTTAGAGGCTGTAATTTCTGCAAAAGGAGAATCTACTAAATATTGATTTCATTTCTTTTTTGTGGTGCCCAAATTTATGCACCTGCCTAATTTTGTTTAAACAATTATTGCGCACTTTCTGTAAATTCAATGAACTTAATTTGACTTCTCAAATATCATTGTGTGTGTCTCCTATATCATAGGTTCTCAACACGTGGTACGCGTACCCCAGGGGGTACTTCTGATGGTTCCAGGGGGTACTCAGGCTTGATAAACTTAACCAAGAATAACAAATGTAGAGTTTTAGAAAATTATAAATCTTATTTTAACAACACCAAATTTGTATTTTAGCTAGTTAAGAGCAATAGTAAATGCTTGGATATGGTTTAAAACCAGTTATCATGTACTACGATTAAATATATATTTGTCAAGGGGTACGTGTGATAATGTTTACTATGCTAGGGGGTACTTGGTGAGTACAGGGTTTTAAAAGGGGTACATACCAATAAAATGTTGAGAAACACTGTCCTATATGATATGTTTAACTGACATTTTTTATTGTAACAACCAACGATTTATACGGGAAAATCATGACAATTAACAAGGTTGCCCAAACTTTCGCATCCCACTGTAAATGCTTAGGACCAACTTTTTATACTTTGTTTAAAATCTGAGACATCTGAGCGAGCCCAGACTGGTGCTGCTGCTCTCTAAGGCTGCTCCAGACCTTACCAATTACGGAATCTGAGAGAGCCTAAGCGCTTTGAGTCCTATGGGAGAAAAGCGCTATAGAAATGTTATTGTATTGTATTGTATTAAAATAATAATGCGGCAGGTGTCCTGTTGATTCATGCCAAGTGTTTATCAGTAAGCAAAGTACACACAAACGATTATTGTCACCAGTCAGGGTCTGGCAAACCGGCGGATGTTATACAGCAAATCGCTTACCTTCAGGCTAGTGAGGGGTTCTGTTGCTATGGAGTGGGGTGTAAATGAGGAGGGAGGACGAGCAGTGCAAAATGGAGTAGTTTCCCATGGATGAAGTGAACGACGAGAACAAGCAATCAGAGCTGCATGGGAGTGGGGGATTCTTAGGATCCGACATGTTAGATCTTTAAGCGATATTGGGCAGTACACACACTAGATTAAGGAACGATCTTCGGCTAAAGCAGACTTATCGATCCCTTTGGCTGACTTTTATCTTGTGTGTATACAGTATGTAGCTTTAATTACAGATCTGCATCGGCCTAGGGCTACACAAGTATTTTTTAGTTTTGGGATTTAAAAAAATAAAGAAATAAATAAAATCACCCAACTACAGGAGATTTTTCTCCACTCACGAGATGATGAATCTCACAAAGGTATAGCTAGAATAATGGATTATTGAACAATGTATCTACTTTCCCATTCAAGTCTATGGAAAACTGTAGAAAAGTTACATTGCTAATGCTTTTTCTTACCGGACTGACTGTAGCAGTGTGTGACTGTGAGAGAGAATCACTCCATCATGTAACAATAAATCATGCATTGTGATCCAGACAAAGCGAGTGATTGTGCGAGATGGAAGTCATTACCGAGCAATTAAAAATTGTCTGTGTAGTCGTAGGTTCTGACTCAATAATCAAAAGGAAGATTTACACTCCATTCACAGGAGCGGCTAACGACTTGTTTTGCTGTTGAGAAATTATCACTTAGCTGCTGGGAAAATGAGCGCCATTGTGCTCTATGGGACAGTGAAGCAGAGTACACATGGGCGCTGTTAGTGGAGTTTGTCATCACAGTTGTGGAACAATGAAAAATGATTGCAGCCAGTATCTTGTGGGTGGCAAAGCCTATGTCACAATGTTTTTGTATTCTACAAGAAGCCTGTACTCCGGCGCCTGCGTCACAGCCCCAAACGCTGGGTGAAAACTCAGCCAAAACAAGGGAGGGGTACCTAATTGTTCAGCAAGAGTAGATCTGCACTCAAGTATCTCCAAACCCAACTTAGTGTGCGGTGTGTGGTTAATACAATGCATCCGTCGGCAGTGGCATAGCTTAGGAGCCGTGGGCCCCGATGCAAGTTTTACACTGGGGCCCCCAAGCACTCTACACGTAACAATTGATACACCAAAACCTGCCAATGGCAACTACAGTGACAGAGGTGCAAGAAGGGGATGGGGAGCAGTTTGTAAATGATTACCACTATTCAAAGTATCTATAGAATTGATTATTATGAGCACAGGACCAATAGAGAGCTAATACTGCAGTTCAGACGGGGCCCCTCTAGCCCAAAGGCCCCGATGCGGTTGCAACCTCTGCACCCCCTATTGCTACGCCCCTGTCCGTCGGTCTGGAAAAATAGTAGCAGACCCAAACTTGAGGTCGGTTCGGCAGAACATGCCAATGTGAATGCATCCATTGGCTAACAATGGATACGTTCTCGTCCAGTGGCGTAGCAATAGGGGTTGCAGAGGTAGCGACCGCATCGGGGCCCTTGGGCCAGAGGGGCCCCATAGGGCCCTCTCTCAACCGCTGTATTTGCTCTTTATTGGTCCTGTGCTTGTAATAATCACTACTAAAGGTGCTTTGAATGGTAGTAATCATTAATAAACTGTTCCCCATCCCTTTCTTGCTCCTCTGACACTGTAGTTGCCATTGGCAGGTTTTGGAGCGCCGTATCAATTGTTATGCATAGAGTCCTGGGGGGCCCAATGTAAAACTCGCACCGGGGCCCATAGCTGCTTAGCTACGCCACTGTTCTCGTCTGTTCCGTTACGGTCTGCTAAACCTTCCAATTTTTAGGCCAATGTGAACCGAGCTTTAATCACCTATCTGAAAAGAGTATCCAGACTATGGGCTCGATTCACAAAGCGGTGATAACCCAGTTATCACGCCTAAAAGACTTTAGGCGTGATGACCTTTTCACCACTGAGTTATCACCGCTTTTTCCTGCTCTTCGCGCGAAGTTACCGCGCGTACGCGCGTGAGCGCGCGCGCGCAAAGTCCCATAGGGTTTAATGGGAGCTTTGCGCGAAGCGTCGGGTGCTGCGCGCGTACGCGCGGTAACTTCGCGCGAGTTTCTTCTTATCATGCCTAAAGTGAGTTTAGGCGTGATAAGGGCCTTTTCACCAGCGTGCAAACACTTTGCACCGCTTGGTGAATCAAGCCCTATATGTTCTAACATTCATGATCAGGGCCGGTTCTCTCATGAAGCAAGGTGAAACATTTGCATCAGGCGCAGAGATTTCAGGGGCAGCGTTTTTGTACTGTGTGTACCTTCCTGAGGAGGAATGGAGTGGCTGAGGGTGAGCAGTTTGTGTGTTACAGACTCACAGCCAGTGTGCTATTGTGTTGAGCAGCAGCATTCATGTGAGAAGATTTAATGAAGCAGAGTAAATTTTTGGGTGCTGTGCGATCATTCCAAATCGGCTGTGTGTGTGTGTGTGTGTGTGTTTATGTGTGGGGAGACACATCCTCACAAGTTTGCCTCAGGCCGCAAAAAGTCTAGAACCAGCCCTGTTCATGATGTGCACACTCAAAGTGTTGGGAATAGTTTAGGTAGACGTCAGAATAAAAGGAAAGATACAGAAGTCGGCACTGCAAGCAATTCAGTTTAATTCACGACTAAAGTGCAACAGCAGCCTCCATAGAAGTGCTACCTTGAGGCCGTCAGGCAGCTGTGCCCACCACCCACCGACTGCCCACCAGGACCGGTATGTGCACCCATTTTTTTAACTGCTGCACAAGCTTGCACTGTTATAATTTTGCTGTTGCACTTTAGTCGTGGATTAAACCGAATTGCTTGCAGTGCCGACTTCTGTCTCTTTCCTTTCATGCTGACGTTGAACTCTTTACATCAGACCAGCGGTAGGGAACCTTGGCTCTTCAGCTGTGATAAAACTACAAATCCCAGCATGCATTTGCCTTTATTAATCATGACTGTGGCTGTCAGACTCCTGCAATGCATTGTGTTCCCTACCCCTGATTTAGACCATTGAAATTAAATTTCTTAGCCTCACCATTGCATTTTTGTCCTTGAAGGGAGGTAAATTTACTTTTACCTCTAGTTTTAAATTGTTTTTATTTCATTTGATTTCCCTTTGGTGCCTCTGAACCACGTGCATCACCCAAGTTGTGCTTCATCACCTGCATAAGCTTATTCAGAGCTTTTACGCCTCTTTCTGCGACAGAGGCGCTCAGTGTTGATGATACTGGCAGATGCTGTTTACTCCTATCTGTTATTGCCTGATGAAGCGGATTTGTATCCCGCGAAACGCGTTGCACTTTATTTGGAGTATCCAATAAAATAGTTTTTACTGAAAATACACAGTCGTATGTTCTGCTTGGAGGAGGTAAGTACACCACTACCTCCTCTATTACCAAGATGAGTTTTTAAGTTCTTTTAGTGTTTTTTTATTCTGTTGGCTCCTCTGTTATCCTATTATCTACATCAAGTCCACCCGTGGTGGAGGGTTGTACCCTTCCTTCTTCTACTACAGAGAGCGACTTTTTAATCCTGAGTGGGGTCAGGACAATCTCCCCACCTGCTTTGACAGTGGTTGCCTACCTGGTAACCCTGGTTTGTGAGTATTAAATTAATATTATTACTCTTCCAATTATACATTACCAGTACATACTACACTATATTGGGCTCTTGGTGTTCTCTCTTTTTCTCAGTGTCAGGTTAATAGGTGTCAGGCCTCTTTCACCCAACTAGTTGTCATGACAGTCATTGCAACTTCTACTGCATCATGCACCCTATGTCCACCCTGCATGTGTTTATTGACAACAGACTGTCTTATTCTCCCTTCTCAGCAAGTAATGAGCTAGTGTAATTTGAGCTGTAATCTGTCTGCCAACTCTTCCGAATCTTGAGCTAATATGTAAACACATAAGGTTAACCCTACCTGTGCTCCCAGGATATCACTCTGCAGAATCTCAGTAGGTGTTCTATAAACTGTAACAAGTAAATGTATTTCTTTTAGGCTTTGTTCACATCTAAAATCGAAATCGCTGACGCAAGTCAGGAAGTGAACTCTTTCACCCGGAAAAGAATAAATACAATATATTTATTCTTAAAAGCGCTCAAGAAATCGCTATACCAATCACTTTTTCAAGCATTTTGTGATTTCCCTATACCTGCCATTATAGGGAAATAGCCCCAAAAGTGGTACAGGCAGCGCTTTGCTGAGCGGATCAGAATGAACCACTCAAATGTGAATGCTCTCATAGGGAATAATTGCACAAGTGCTTTTAGGGCGATTTAGAAAATTACTGGTGCTTAAAAAAAAACGCAACATGCCCTAGGCGTGAACAAGCTCTTAAAGAGGAACTGTAACGTCAAAACGTCCCCTGGGGGGTACTCACCTTGGGTGGGGGAAGCCTCCGGATCCTAATGAGGCTTCCCACGCCGTCCTCCATCCCTCAGGGGTCTCGCTGAAGCCCTCCGTGCAGCAGTGACGTCAATATTTACCTTCCCTGCTCCTGCTCAGGCGCTCTGACGGCTGTCGGCTCCGAAGTAGGTGGAAATACCCGATCGCCGTCGGGTCTGCTGTACTGCGCAGGCGCAAGTTTCTGGCGCCTGCGCAGTAGAGCGGAACCGACGGAGATCGGGTATTTCCGTCTATATCCGAGCCGAAAACAGCCACAGCGCCCCCGCTGGAGCATGCAAAGGTAAATATTGAATCTACAGTCGGGTCTGTCGCTGGCTGTTCGGAGGGCTGCAGCAAGACCCCCGTGGGACAGAGGACGGCGTGGGAAGCCTCATTAGGATCCGGAGGCTTCCCCCACCCGAGGTGAGTACCCCCCGGGGAGGTTTTTGATGTTACAGAGTCTGTTTAAGGTTATTATGCCATTGACTATCTTTTAGAACAGAGAGGAAATTCTGAATTCAGGTCCACCTTAGTGGCCAATTTACAAGGAGAATGTTGCAATTCGCTTTAAAGGACAACTGTAGTTTGAGGTATATGGAGGCTGCCATATTTATTTCCCATTAAACAATACCATTTGCCTGGCAGACCTGCTTATCTTTTTTGCCCAGAAACAAGCATGCAGCTAATCTTGTCAGATCTGACAATAATGTCAGAAACACCTGATCTGCAGCTTGCTTGTTTAGGGTCTATGGCTAAAAGTATTAGAGGCAGAGGATCAGCAGGATAGCCAGGCAACTAGTATTGCTTAAAAGGAAAACAAATATGGCAGCCTCCGTATCCCTCTCACTTCAGTTGTCTTTTAACTGATGCACATCACAGGTGTGTGAATTTTCCATTTTTCCTCATGGGTGAGTTTTTGTCTGTTTGCACATATGTGTTTTAGCACAATGCTGCAGACCCAAAACTTTGCTATACATTCAAAAAGCGCATGACAATGTGTATGGTAAAGTTCACACATTTTCACTGATTGCCCAAGGCTGTCTAAACTGACAGTTAGGGAGAGAGAGGGGATTTAGATATGTGCACTCAACACAAACAGGACAGGCAACCTTATGTACTTCAGGTATCACAGTCACACCTGGCCACTTGAGTCATACACAAAACACCCGGAGGGATGAAAAAAAGGGGGGGGGGGGGTCATTGACTGACTGTATGATGAAGGGACTTGTAATAGGCTGCTTTGCAATGCAACACTGATTTGCATTTTGTAGTACTGGGCAGAGTTTTCATGTAAACATGTAAATAAAATACAAATAGGATTGCAAAGTTGACCTATAAAATATTTGAAGTACAGAGTGTTACAGCAAATTATCTTGCTGAATAAATAGTTTTTTTCCGTAGTGGTTTTTATGGAATCTGGAACTGAAAGGAATATGGAGGCTGCCAATGCTAACTGCTTAACAGGCATAGACGCTATGATACAAGGACAGATAATATGGCTACTTACAGATCAAGTTCTTTAAAAGAATTAAAATAATTAAAAAATGTTATAAAGCATTCATTTTCCAGTTTCAATTTAATGCAATAATGTTTTCATCTCCTAGCAGTTTCACTAGGAATAGGTCTAGCTTATTGATATTTGAGATTCTATTCTGCAGAAATAGCTTTTATCAGTCATATTATTGATGCTGTATTTTACATAATAAGTGTTTTGTCTCATTTTTTTCATTTGACTTCAGTTTACTGTGTATTCGGTTTTTCAAGTCAATATGCAGTTTTGTGCACTTTTGCATCTATGAAGTTATTCATGTGCAATGATGAATCTTCTACTGTTGTTTTAACTATATTCATTGTATCATTATTTCTTGTATGCTGTCTTCTGAAAATTCAATAAAAAACAAGAAGTAGAAAAAAAATAATACATTATATACAAAATAATACAGAAGCTGGAAATCTTGGAAATAGCGAACATCCTAGCAAGAAGCAGACTCCACTAAGCTACTTTCACACTGACACTTTGCATTGAACAATAAAATCGCATAGCTTCTTTTCTCTGTAGAACTCTTGTCCACAAATTTCCACTCATCCATCCTTGAAAGGATATGAAGTGAAAAAAAATGAGATCCACTTACCTGTGGCTTCCTCCAGGACCTGGCAGCCGAACTGTCCCTCGCCGCACCATCGGGGTCCCAGAATCCCCTCCATTGGAGATGCCGACCTCGCCAGGTCAGGATCTTCTGAACATGCAGGAGCGTGCGGCCACTCGCAATCATGCTCATGTGGCCTGGAGAGTCTTCCAGCCCAGTGCTGGAGGAAGCCACAGGCAAGTAGATCTCGTTTTTTTCCTTCACCTCGGATGTATCCTTTAAGGCTACTTTCACACCAAGACGTTGCTTTTTAGAGGACGTTATGGTCGCATAACGTACCCCTAACGCAACGCCTGGTGGTGTTGAAGTTGAACGTCAGATTGAGCAGCGTTATGCGGCTCTCAAAGCAGCCTCTCCAGGATAGTAATGGGAAGTCCAGATCTTTTTAAGGATTCGGATCATTCGAATCAGATCATTGAAATGATCCGGATCTTTGAACCAAATCATTTGAATCATTTTACTAGGGAAGCAGACTGGGGGTGAAATGACTAGCAGGACACGACTTTCCCTGCACTGTACATTCTGTATGTTCCTGTTTCTTCCAGACAGACATGCACTGTGAACCGAATCTTTCACTGTGATGATCCGGATGATTCGACTCACAAAAAAGATCCGGATCAAATGAACGATTCGTTCATGATCCGGACAACACTAAGAGTCCCACCACAAGTCTCCACAGTGCAGTGAATATTAATTAGCCATGTGGCTAGTCACTGAACATGTGTAAGCAGACTAACGCAGCTAAAGCCCAATATAACGCACAGCATGCTGCACTTTCCCAGAACGTGCAGCGTTACTATGTAACGCAACGTGGGCACTGTGAACAGCCCATTGATTTTACAGTGCTGTGAGTTAGGCTGCGTTACTGGCTGCTGTAACGTGGGACTTTAACGTCCCACTGTGAAACCAGCCTTGATAATGGTAGAGCCTACCTCCCCTTAACTACCATCCGCCCCAACCCCCATTTAAACTCCCCATCTTGAGTCTAATAAATAAGGCACACGGACTACTAGGCATTGGATTAATTAAGGCCATAGCAGCCCCTTCTTTATTTTCCAGTTAACAATATTCCAAAGCCATAATAATAACTCAACAACATAAACAAAGAGCTGGGGTAAAGGGGTCCGGAGGTACGAACTTCTCCACGTCAAAAACACACACGTGTGACATGCAGCCTTGTACCGGCCCCCAGCCGCGCAGCTCGGCTCAGGGACAGCTGCATGCCCCAAAGTCATCTCTCCCGTAGTTGCCATTAGGCCACCGGATTTGTCCCTCGACAAATCACCTTTCACGATAAACCCAACTCCGGAGCCCCTTTTTCCCCTTCCGGCTGCAATGACAAACAAAGACATACCTACATAAAACAAAAATAAGGGAGGGAGGGAGGGAGCTTCTTCCATCACGCTGCAGTGACCGGATGTGCCCGCCCCCTTGTTCCCGCCTCCTATCCGGAATCCGCACTCCTCCCCAGACCAACCACCCGCCTTGCCCTACATTAACTTCCTGCCCCTGCATTAACCCCCTGCCTACCTAACCCACTAACCGGGAAGACGGCTACCCCATCATGCCCGGGCCCTCCGCACTACGTTTCCCTGCGGCTCCAGGCCCTATCTAAGTGCTTCTTGAAAATTCACCTCTTCAATCATGCATATAATTTGACCTCCAAGGAGATTTTAGCTAGTCAATGATCGGGATGGTCAGAAATTCCAATTTCTGATTCCGTGGAAATTCCGATTTACTCCAATGCTGATTACCGATTCTGTGGATTTCTGTATTTCGATTTCCACGTTCTGATTTCCGAGTAGTCTTTTCTTTTTTGGTCATTTTTTTGCATTCTCTGATTGGCCAAATACTTCTGAGTTGACTCTTCATTCTCTGATCGGTCCAGTGCTTCCGTGTTCTATGATTGAGCTAAAATTACCGAGTTGCGGTAATACTGATTTTCGATTGGAAATGCAGAAATTTCAGTTTTGTGAAATCTGAACGAGCATCCCTAGTTACTGACTAGCCATTACTTCATTCTTCAGTATCCAGTAAGGCATACATTGCCACCTGATATTCAGCTTAATGAATTAAGGTGGCCGTTAGATTTCCATACAACGCAGCCATAGGCGGACTGGCCTGGGGGGATGGGGGGCAGATGCCCCCTGGGCCGCCTCCTGCCTCTGTGTTTTGGGCCGCTGGGTGTATGCATAACAAAAGAGGAAAGGGCCGACTTCTTTCCCCTCTCACTTCCCCCCTGCTGTGTCCCGTTAGTAGAGAGGCTGCAGTGATCAGCCCAGACAGAAGATCAGCTGAGTGGGCAGCGTGTACAGTATGTGCAGGCAATGCACAGTATTGTTCTTCTTCCTGTGTGGCGCCCCGCCCCCTCTTGCCGGCTATTTCAAAGTGTGTCCGTGTTGACCAGCAGTCAATTTTCAGAGGTGGACAGAGACAGAAGTGCTGTCAGGCTGGGAGCATCCGAGCAACTGTGGGACATGTGGAAGGGAGAGAAGGCAGGACTGCATAGTATATCCTCGGTGTAAGCTGAACTCCGGACAGTTGAGATTAGGTGTGTGTGTGTGTGTGTGTGTGTGTGTGTGTGTGTGTGTGTGTGTGTGTGTGTGTGTGTGTGTGTGTGTGTGTGTGTGTGTGTGTGTGTGTGTGTGTGTGTGTGTGTGTGTGTGTGTGTGTGTGTGTGTGTGTGTGTGTGTGTGTGTGTGTGTGTGTGTGTGTGTGTGTGTGTGTGTGTGTGTGTGTGTGTGTGTGTGTGTGTGTGTGTGTGTGTGTGTGTGTGTGTTCCCAGGCCCCCCTCCTCCCCTGCTATCTCCTTTATCTCAAATCAAATGGTTTCTTTTACAAGTATGTCCTGTACCTTCCCAAATGGGACAGAGAAGGCTGCAGTCCTGCTGAGATCTCTGCTGTTTCTCCTTTTCCCCATGCACTATACCTCTCAATCTCCCCCACCATGCCCCCCTCTTTCCTATGTACTCTATTTTTCTTTCACACATCTCCATCTTGTCTCATGTACGTGAATCTGTCCCTGTCTCTCCCACAAAGTTTCTATTGTTCACCTGACATCTTCTGCAACACTTTACAGAGTACATAGTCATGATGCTGGTTGTTTTCAGAGGAGCTCACAATCTAATCCTACCAGGTACCCATACATCTAGCAATGTGTGGGCAGATTCGACCAAGAGACAAATCTCTCTCTAATCAAATCTGATTAGAGAGAACTGTCGGCTGCTCATACACCGCAGGGCGATTCCCAATCAATTTCATGCTGAAATCGATCCAGAAGCAGCCTTGTGATGCCACATCCGTCTTGCCGCCCCAATGATGTCCCCTAATGTAAAATGCCCCCCCGAATCGGATGGTCGATCGGCTGCCAAGTCACCTGATGTATGGCCACCTATAGCTTAATGTCCTAGCGTGTCATTATTATGTATTTATATAGTACTGGCATCATCTGCAGCACATTACAGAGTACATAGTCATGTCACTGACTGTCCTCAGAGGAGCTCACAATCTAATCCTAACATAGTCATAGTCTAATGTCCTACCATATTATTATTATGTATTTATATAGCACTGACATCTTCTGCAGCACATTATAGAATGCATAGTCATGTCGTTGACTGTCCTCAGAGGAGCTCACACTCTAATCCTTACCATAGTCCTCGTTTTGTTTTCACTATAGACTTGATTTTGGGCAAACCAACTAACTTACTAGTGGAAAGGTGGCCACACACCTTACAATTTTTTTAATATCTGTTCAATTCAAGAATAGCAATCAGTTTATCTGACTGATTGTAACAATTCAAAAATCTGAACAATGTGCCACACGCCTATGTTTAATGTTTCCCCCCAATCATGAATAACATATTTGAAAACTCAGAAAAAAATGATTGGAACTGTACATCAAGTAATTGACAATCCATCACACACCATACAATTCTTCATAAAGTTGGTCTGAAATTTCCAACAAGTCCAATCTCCAAAAATCAAAAACAATGAGAAATTCATTTGGATGTAATGATTGAAAACAAAGAAAAGTTCTCAATTTTTCGTGACAACTGATCGAAATAATTGAATTGTTGAAAAATTGGATCTTTTAATTGTATGGTGTGTGGCCACCTGAAGACCGACCCAGGCTTTTGATCACTGCTAATACAGTAGCAATTTTTTACCCCAAGCCTGGGTTGCTGAGGGCAGGGGGGTAATCTACTTAATTGCATGTAAAGCTGCTTTACACTATATACGTCGGCTCACAAAGAAGATATGGCTTTGGGCTGGGGCTAGCGTAAAAGGGCCTCTAGGTTGTGTTTTCCCCCCAGGCCAAAAGGTCCCAGTCCTCCCTTACGCAGCAAACAACTCAATCCCTCTGTGATCAGAATCTGATCAGAAAGGGACTGAATCCCCCCATACACGTCACACAGATTTTCTATTGAAATGCAGCGTTGCCATGTTCCGTACAGTGCAACACTTTGGGCCGCCATCCACTGCTGCTCCCCCGGGGCCCCAGTGGCGACCAATCAACTAGAATTTACCATCCAATCGTAATTTCCATTGATTTTGCCTGATGATAGTTCCTGAGCACCCTTCAGCAGGCTGTCAGAGCGAGGAGTGTTCTTCAGGACATGTTCCCTTTGGTGTCGCGCTGACCTGGAGACGCCTGGAGACAGTACACACCTTCAGACAGGCATTTAACCTCTACATAATTATGGCAATTAGCTAGTCTGCTGGCTGAAGCAAGTACTTATAAAATGCCTGAAGATCTCCCCCACTTATTACAACTCAAGAAGCTTCTCTGAAGCCAGCCATACACTTATAGATTGTCCAGTTGAAGCCACCTTATTTTCCTTTGGATATTGAAGACCTGAAGAAATGAGAATCTTTCTATAGCAACAGCTAGGGATAGTCAACTAGATACTATCATTCTGAGTCGATCACAATAGAGACTTGCTTGGTAACAACTGATTTAGACATATCATTGGTAAGAACATACATTACGATAAAATGTGTAATGTCTTCTTAGCGATGGAGTGTTGTGTTTAGCTAGAAGCAGTGAAAAGGCCAGAAATGGATGTGATGATTGGGCTTCTTTACATCTAATGCATTTTTCTATGGAAGTAAAAATTAAACTCCCAGGCCCAGCATTTTGCTTTATTCTGTGCATCGTTTGCATTTGTGCTACAAATCACATTTTGCTGCCGCAAAAAAAAAAAAAAAAAAAAAAAAGATGCAAAAACATGATTCGGTCAGAAGCAAATCCTACAACCATCCTTTAAAAAAATGATTACCTATTACAGGTAGAGGCAGGGCCGGCGCTGCCATACAGGCAAAGGGGGCCAATTGCCCAGGGGCTCTGGACCTCTGCAGGGGCCCCCACGGCACCAGACCCCACTAAGTGGTCTCCCTCAATGCTCCCAGGGGCCCCTTCACTTGTAGCAGCATTAATCATTCACCTGTCCCGCCAGGCAGCGGCTGAACCATCTGTGCTTTTTTAGCCACACTATCTGCCTAGGGGCGTAACAATAAACCCTGCAATGAATGCAGCCGCAAGGGGGCCCAGAAGCCACAGGAGGCCCTGTGGGATGGGATGAGATGTTTCTTTTCCCTGTCCTGAGACACTTGTACCAAAGGGCATGGAGATAAACAGCTTTCTGCTCTCTGCACAATTTTTCTAATGACTGCATCTTCTCAGCAATTGATAATGAATCATAAAAAGTTTTGTAGACAAAGATTTGTAGACAGTCCCTATTCAGTGTGCAGCAGGCTCTTGTGTACAGCGCCCAGCCCCCAACCTCTCTACCCCTCTCCAAGTGCTGTGTACTGTAGTGATGTGGGAGCAGTCAGAGGTGGACAGAGTGAGTGTAATAAAAAGCTGAGGCTGGGAGCACACTCGTCTGTTGGTTTTCTGTATGCATTTTCTGCACCCCACTTGTCTGTATGTGTCAAAACATGTACGTTGCATCACACAAACAAATGTAATTGAAAGACAGCATGAAGCACTGCACGCATTTTCTCTGTTTTTATCTGCATGGGGAAAAATACATTCAAGTGTGCACTAGCCAATTGAATAACATTGGTTCTCAATTTACCTGTGCAGAAAGCGAGGGGGGCCCATCCAAAGTCTTGCAAGGGGGCCCAGTGATTTCTAGCTACACCCCTGTGTTTGCCTCTTCCCTATTGGGCACGTGTTAAAACATAACATGCGCCAGATAGAGAAGAGTCACACAGCATGGCGGAGTGCAGTGCAGTGGGGTAATGACCATGGGGGAGGGGATTAGGGGGGGCCCTTGTTTAAGTTTGCCATAGAGTCCCAGGGCCACTTAAACTGGCCCTGGCTAGAGGATCAACTTATCAGCCAGAAGGAAATCAACAATGGCATCCTCCATGCCCCTCATTAGAGATGGCCCGAACCTCCGATTTTTTCCACGAAAGTTCGATTCACACGAACTTTCGCGAACCGCAATAGACTTCAATGGGGAGGCAAACTTTGAGAACTAGAAACACTTATGCTGGCCACAAAAGTGATGGAAAAGATGTTTCAAGGGGTCTAACATCTGAGTTTTTGCATGGATGAGTGGGATACACGCCAAAAGTCCCGGGGAAAATCTGGATTTGACGCAAAGCAGCGTTTTAAGGGCAGAAATCAGATTGCATGCTAAATTGGAGGTCTAAAGTGCTTTAAAACATCTTGCATGTGTATACATCAATCAGGGAGTGTAATTAGAGTACTGCTTCACACTGACACACCAAACTCACTGTGTAACGCACCGCAACAGCTGTTTGTGTAGTGACGGCCGTGCTGGACTGGTGCGCACCATGGCCAGAGTGCAGGCCGTGACGGTTTTCAAACCCATATGGTCGCCAGGCTGTGGTAGCTCAATGATAGAACAACAGTGACTGTCAGGTAGGTATATGCAGTGATGGGTATTATAATGTGCACCTGTCACACACAGACAGGTACCGAACAGGCACAGTGACACTGCGTGCGCTCATGTCGGTAGGTGGGTGCACTGTAAACAACAGGTAGGTATATGCAGTGATGGGTATTACAATGTGCACCTGTCACACACACAGGTAGTCACTGAATGTGCTGGGCCTGGCAGTGGCACACACAATAGGAATTACCAAGGCTGTCTATGCAACACAAGTGTCAGTGGGACACACACAAAAAAAAATTGGATCACAAGAACAAGATTAGCTCTCAAAAGAGCTGTTGAGGGGTGCTTTTTTAGCGATAAGAATCAGCAAGGAGCAAGCTAAGAAGCCTACAAGAGCCTAACTAAGCTTTCCCTATGAGAGTCTGCAGCAGCTTTCCTTTCTCTAATTAATGCAGGCACAGGAGTGAGTCCAATGTCTGACGCTGCCTACCTTTTATAAGGGGGGGGGGGGAGTGGCTCCAGGAGGGAGTGTAGCCTAATTGGCTACAATGTGCCTGCTGACTGTGATGTAGAGAGGGTCAAAGTTGACCCTAATGATGTTGTATAGGAGGCGAATCGAACCGCCATAAAGTTCGCGTTTGTGGGCGAACGCGAACCACCGAGATTTGCCAGGAACCGTTCGCTGGCGAACCGTTCGGGTCATCTCTACCCCTCATACTTCGGGATTCCTTTAACCAAGAATGTAAAAACAAAACGTATTAAATGTTGCCAAATATTAAATATATACATGGAAATGAACAAATCATCAAAGATGTTTTTTAAAAAAAAAAAACTAGTTTCACTAAACAATGAAGTTTAGCTGATTGATATCATGACCCTAAAAAGCTGCCTTCACTAATAACTAACAGCGCACACCAAAGACACAGCGCAGATCAAAGCACCAGCAAATAACACCGCCCAAACACACCTATATAGATCAAAGGGAAAGGATTTTCTTTTTTTAATTATGAGATGATTATCCCACCAGTGTGTGTACCAAACCTTCCCAAAAGAAATAAAAATCTAGTGTAAACCTCTGTTAAGAATTTGCAGATTTTAAGAAAGTGTAGCAAGGAAACAGACTGCTCCTTTTATTAAAGTGACCCTGTAACAAGAGAGATATGGATGCTGACATATTTATTTCCTTTCAAACAATACCAGCTGCCTCCATTAGAGAACCCGTAAGGAAAAAAGTGTCCCTATGGGGTATTTATCCTGGCATGGTGAAGCCTCTGGATCCTAATGGAGTTCCCCCCGTCCTTCTGTGTAGCCCCGATCCAGCGCTGACAACCCCTGAAAATCGGCTGACAAGCCTGTCGGCAGACGAGCGCAGCCACAGTAGCTCCGGTGCCCACACAGTAGAGCAGACCCAATTGGGTTTGGCTATTTCCTCCAGAGCCCTAGAGAAGCTGATACTGTGACTGCAATAGATCTCAGAGGTAAATATTGCCGTCTGCTGCTGTTTGAGGGAGCCAGTGCTGGATCGGTGCTGCTCATTAGGATCCAGATCCTTCCCCTTCCGAGGTAATTACCCCCCAGGACACTTTTCTTTATTACAGTTCCTCTTCAATAAGTTCACACACTATGTTAAAACGTACACATTATGTACATAGCATAGGGCAGCACGGTGGTGTAGTGGTTAGCGCTCTCGCCTCGCAACGCTGGGTCCCCGGTTCGAATCCCAGCCAGGTCAACATCTGCAAGGAGTTCTTATGTTCTCCCTGTGTCTGCCTAGGTTTCCTCCAGGTACTCTGGTTTCCTCCCACATCCCAAAAACATACAGATAAGTTAATTGGCTTCACCCAATTCGTAGTCTAGTATCGTAGTCTAGGACCTAAATTGGTCCTAGACTACGATACATACACTGCACAATACAAACATAGACATAGGACTATGGTTAGGGATTAGATTGTGAGCTCCTCAGAGGAACAGTTAAATGACAAGAGAATATACTCTGTACAGCGCTGCGGAAGATGTCGGCGCTATATACTGTAAATACTAAATAATAATAAAAATAGCATGATATATCGCTATGTAATGTGCTCGCACATGATATTTGAAAACATACTGTAGTAAGTGCATTTGGATAGCATGGTATGTTACACAGCAGAGATGTGAACATGCATATACAGTTGTATGAGTAGTGTGTTCACATGCGGCTACACAGCAAGACGCATTGTGCATAGTGTGAACTCACCCTTAAAGGAATACTGTAGGGGGATTGGGGGAAAATGAGTTGAACTTACCCGGGGCTTCTAATGGTCCCCCGCAGACATCCTGGGCCCGCACAGCCACTCACCGATGCTCCGGCCCCGCCTCTAGTTCACTTCTGGAATTTCAGACTTTAAAGTCTGCAAACCACTGGGCCCGCGCAGTACGCTCCTGGTGCCATCAGTGGGAGCGAGGACACGGCAACGCAGGCACAGTGGTTTGCAGACTTTAAAGTCGGAAATTCCAGAAGTGAATCGGAGGCGGGGCCGGAGCATCAGTGAGTGGCTGAGTGAGCACAGGATGTCTGCGGGGGACCATTAGAAGCCCCGGGTTAGTTCAACTCATTTTCCCCCAATCCCCCTACAGTATTCCTTTAAAGTATTGTAAGCAGGCAAGTAAAATAAGTGAGCCACTGACCTAGAACAGCTACGCAGATCTCTGGCTAAAGTCTTCCCACACAACCTGCATGCTCGCTACAGATGGGATTCAGACACTATGAAAGCCGAAAGGTCAGCAGGAATGCCGGGCAACTATCAATATTTAAAAGGAATTAAATATAGAAGGCATGTTATCCCTCTCATAGCATAGTCACTTTAAACCTAGCCATACACTAATCAACCGCGGTGCAGATCAACCAATAATCGATATTACAACTGTGATCACAGCAAAAACTGCCTATCCCGGTCATTGGATGTCACCTGCCAGTCGATCGCAGAGCAACAGTAGTGCCCTGATTAACCACAACTTCTGCCCAACTAGATTTTTTTGTTGAATCCAATGTGGAATGGGGCATAAATATTATATACTGGAACTGGACTGGACTGTTATTTTTTTGGACAGGGTAGCTGAGATGTTGTGAGCAGTGGATGGAGTTTACAGCCTATTTTTGGTGTTTTCTTGCATAGCAGTTGGTGGGCTTTCCCCAGCTTCTTATTCCAGGCACCAACCAGTGGCTGGTTTATAGTCATGTCTTGTACCGTCAATGTTTGCAGTGATTATTCTGATTCTGCAGCTGGCTGTGGCAGAACTGGGTTCAATTCTAGAGGTGGCCAACCAGGATCATTAGGGAGCCTTGCCCAAAGACTCCGTAGAGTTTTATTTCTGATGTCTGTGTTACACTGTTAAAGCCCAGCTGCAAACAAATGTTTATTTTTGAAAATCTGTATAAATTTGGTAACCGATAGAACCAATGTAATTTTTTTTATTGTTTTCTGTGCTCCTGTTCAGGCAATTTCCTGCATGCTCATTGGGGATAACTCCAGGACTCAGCCTCGTATTTTTAGGAAATGTCCCTCAAGAAACAGTGTCATGATACTCACCGTTTAAAAAAAGGAAAGGTTATTTCCTGCAAAGCCTGCGTAATATGTTGGCGCTTTATAAATACAATAAATAAATAAATAAAATGAGGCAAGTCTCCCAGCTGGGATCAGGACTTGATCCCTCGGGCAGCATTGCAGGGCTGTCACTGTACAGCTACGTTGCTACCTACAAGCAATGCATTATGGGGAAAGGGTCACAGTTAGGGTTAAGCATCAGGCATGGCAGGGGTTCATGATAAGCATTAAGATTAGATCTAGTGGGGTTGGCAGCAGATCTGATCAGGCACAAGGTAGAATTTAAGAAGAGGCTTAGGCTATTTGGATGGTTTGGGGTCAAGGTTGGGTAGGGAGAGCCACATAAAACTTTTGCTAAGGGGCCCCATAACTTATTGATAGGCACCCCTTCTCTGTCAGAATAAAGTAGCCAATGAGAGGCATTTATGATTCACAACAACACCATCATCTGATAATCGGCCAGTAAAAATCTGTGACAGACTAGCAGCAGCGATTGCTAATGGAACTGGTGAAAAATGTACCATGGCAATTCTTCTTTATGTGCAGTGAGCAGTGATGAAAGATGAAATACAAATGTATGAATCTTCCCTTCCCATGTGCAGTAGTTTGGTCACACTCTGCTCCTGCTCCACAACATGAGGATTGTAACACTTTTTATAAATTTCCCCCGCTGTGCTTAGAACATCATCTGGCAGACCTTTCAGTAGACAATTTGTTTTGTAAGCCCGTTTTCACGAAAACCTAAAACGTTGCTACTGGTCCTTCTATGGACCTAACCGCTTCCTAACTGTCCAATGAACACACTATAACAATATGTGTGGAATGTAGGAGTTATGACAAAAAAATTATAAATTGTAAAATACATGTGTATAGGCCCTTATAAGAAGTACATTTCTCCCAGATTAAAGTTCACTTCATGTTACTTTTTCTCCCATGTTGCTGTTGCTTACAGTAGACAGTAAAAGTCTGACAGATCTGATAGGTTTTGGACTAGTCCATCGTCTCATGGGGGATTCTCAGAACCTCCTTTATTCTATACAACAGCAATCCCTATGTCAGACTGTGACTGCGACTGCCTGCCTACACATCTGCACACTATTTTGGCAGTTGCCAGTGAGTGACTGTCATTCTGTTTTTGAAAAAACTTTTATATTACTTTTTGAGAAAAAAAAAGTGTAATACAACATTGGCCTCCTTGCCCACTAACAAGTGGCTTTGCAAATAGGCACATAGCTACTTTTGCAAAAACAAACACATAGACACCCCCCCCCCCCCCCCCCCCCCCAATCACAGTCCCATTAGTTCAGGATAAAGCTTTGTTACTGTTGAGTTGATTAGGTCTGCATGTCACAGCACTTTGCTGGGCTTAGTGTCCTGCTATTTAAGTATATTCAAGGGTAGCAACTACCATTCAATAATTGTTTTTCAAAATAAAGAAAAACTGAGACTCCCATGTGGATATGAATTAGTCCAAAACCGGTCAGATTGTCACTGCTTACTGCAAGCAACAGGAACATAGGAAAAAAGTAATTTATATACTTCTTATCCGCATGTATTTTAATTGTTATTTTTTCGTGCGATAGTGGGCCTTTAAGCTATGATATATTTAACGACAACCTGACATGAACCTCTCAGCAGATGATGAGACTGATTGATGGAATGACTTGAAGAATGTTCTATCACATTTTACTAACACAAAGGCCCCAATTCACTAAGCTTAACTCCTGTCTTTAATAACTCTTCTGAGCTGTTTTACAGTTATCACCATGGTGATATAATTGTGATAACTGTAAAACAGCTCAGAAGATTTATTAAAGACAGGAGTTAAACTTAGTGAATTGAGGCCAATGTTCTCTATTTTCACAAAGTTCTCTGTTTTGACCTGTGACTCATCCTGCTTGTGTCGTTGGGCGTTAACTGAAACCCGTTTCTGTGTAACTAATTGTAGATTTTTCTGTTTGTTTCAGCAGGTGGAGTGACCTGTCATGTCAGGCTGGAGAATGTGACATCTCTGTAAGAAGAGACCATTTCCTCACAACATTGTTTAAAATCTTCCAACACCTTATGTTCCATTTCGGCTGCCAAGATATGGATGACTGTCTTGATCAGAGTACTTCAGAGACCGAGCCGTAAGAGTCATCTAGGAAAGTGTTGTAAGAATAGCCCCAGTGGGCCTGGCTGACAGCGCAGCAATGGGTCTGAGGTTCAGCGTGACAAGATTTACATTATTGTTCTGTATGTTGAAAAAAAATGGATGTTTCCTGAGAGAATACACGGCTATCCAAACACCATTGCACTGTAAGAAGATTTACTATCATATTATCACATTTCTAAGTATATAACCGTATGTAACATTTTACCTGAGGTAAGTATGACTGCACACTACTTGGATACTTCAGAGGAATATAGTTCAAGTCTCTTGTCTCCGGCACCTGTAATGCATGTTATATTGACATGATAAGGGGCACTAGCAAGTTTGTAACAGCTAAGCATGGTTGAGGTCATTAACATGTTTACTAAAAAAGTGATGGTCATATATAGGAGAACTCATGGAGAAGCATGTGATTAGTTTGGTGAGGTGGTAGATATGTAAGTCTCTGATTTGCTAGTCATGATCATGTGCTGAAGCAGGATGTGATCACAGCAAATCAGAGCTTTGCAAACCTATCAGCTGATCAAATAAATCACATGCTTCTCCATGAGTTCTCCTAGACATGACCATCACTGATGTGCAGTAAGAGAAGTGTTTATTGCATGGCTGGATGTGCAGTCAAAGAGAGGAGTTATGGGGTAGGTAGGCGGGCATGCATAAAGGGTGTATAGTGGGGGTTAGGTGTGCAGGCGGGGGGGGGGGAAGGTTATGGGAGTGGCAGTTGTGTTGAAAGAGAAGTGGAATCAGAGATAAAATGTCTTCTTGTTGCAACTGCAAGGAAAGAAAATGTTAAGAATCTGCAGTATTTATTTTTTTACTTTTTTTGCATCTTAAAAAATGGATTTTAACATTAGACCCATCACTAATGCAAACAGGAAGAATGGACACCTGGAAGATGCTGAAGGCATTAAACAAGCTTCATTCTATTTACCTTGACTTAGTCCTAGGCTATACAAACAAGATTAGTCGCTTGAGATCAAGAGCTTAAACTCCTTGTAGACATTTGCTCCAGTTACAGTATATTTCAAAATATGTTAATACTTTAAATGAGGTTGTCAAAAAGTCAGATGCCTTGGCACCAAGTAATTACTCTTACATTACGTAGTCCAGGCCTTCAGATGAATTGGTTGCCATGCCACTCGGCTGCATTTGGTGTTTGCCATAGACTGCAATGTAATTTTTTGACAGGGTGCCAGGTTTTATGAATTGGGCACTGCACTTAGCCAAGTTCTGCCTCAGAATAACCAAAACTGGGGTATAGTTTAGGTTGGGACAGGTCAGTTTTAGGCATATTAGCAGTAGGGTTAGTGTTAGGAATATCAGCAAGAGGGTAAGTAGTATTAGGTGTATCGGCAGAAGGTTTAGTGTTACGTGTATCGGTAGAAAGGTTAGTGTGAGGGAGGTTAGGGGTTAGGCTTATCAGTAGAAGGGTTAGTGGGTGGGTAGGGGGAGGTTAGTAGTTAGGGTTAGGGGTATCAGTAGCAGGGTTAGTGTGGGTGGGTAGGGGGAGGTTAGGTTAGTAGTTATGGTTAGGGGTATCAGTAGAAGGGTTAGTGTGGCTGGCTAGGGGGAGGTTAGGTTAGTGGTTAGGGTTAGGAGTATCAGTAGAAGGGTTAGTGAGGGAGTCAGCATTCTGGTTTTACATGGCTGAGTTCCAGCTACAGTGTAGCCAAAAGTCAGGTGACTGTATGTGTGATAAGGCTCAGCTACTGTATAGCTGAGCGTGGCCATTTTACTTTTACATAGCCGAGATTCAGGCAGATAGTATAATGCTGATAACAGATCATCACCAATATGATTACTATTTTGGCATCACCCAAGCAAAGAGTGCCTAATGAATATGCACTCCAAGTCCAGGCCTGAGCCCTGACTTCTAAGTTGCTTCCTCCACAATGAAGGTAGTCTCTGCTTCTAAACAGTATTCTATGTTCTCCTTGGAAATATGTAATTCTGTAAGTGACACAGCCATCAGTCTCTGCATCTGTGGAACACTTGGGGATTTCTGCCATCCATTCTGTCATGTTTCCAGGTTTCCTCCCAATACTTGGCGTCTGTTCCTGTTGGGTTCTTCCTCTCCCTGCTGTGATTCTCCTCTATGAGACAGAGAACATATTAATTACTACTTAAGAGTCTAGAGAAATGTGGATGTCTTTGAGCGACCTCCCTGGACTTCTCATCCCATCAACTGACGGAATAACAGTTTGGCTTCTGGCTGTATTGTGCTGTGGCTCATGGGATTCCTGGCAGAGTGATTTGGAAATGTACTCTATAAAATCACATTGCCAGGGATTTCCAATCAGTCACAGACAGATCCTCCTCCTCCTCCTGCGGAGCCTGTATACGTGGGACATGTGTTTCCAGACATCTGGACAGCAAGTGATGAAGTGATCAGAGACATAGAGTGCACAGCACAGACGTACCGAAGCAAGATTGAGGAAACCGCATGGAAGAAACACCAGGGCCAGGAGGGCAGGACTTAGCTGGCTCTGTGAACAGGTCACTTGGGTTTATGTTCACAGTGGCTAAGTTCCACCTTACCGGACCCTCTGTCACTTACTAACTGGCTGTTTGCTTCTGTACAAGAAAATGAATGCTATAATAATGAGAGTGATAGTCTCTCCTACTTCATGTTAGTCATACAGATGTAGCAACTCAAGTATCGAGAACTCACCACTGGAATACTTGCCATGGTTGTCATACAGACGTAGCAACTCAAGTATTGAGATCTCACCACTGGAGTACCTGCCATGGTAGTCATACAGGCATAGCAGCTCAATTGCTTAAATCTCACCACTGGAGTACTTGCCATGGCAGTCATACAGGCGAAGGAGTTCAAGTGCTGAAATCTCACCACTGGAGTACTTGCCATGGCAGTCAAACAGGCGTAGGAGCTCTAGTGCCGAGATCTCAACACTGGTGTACTTGCATTGGTAGACATACAGGCATAGAAACTCAAGTGCCAATATCTCACCACTGAAGTACTTGCCATGGCAGTTATACAGGCATAGCAGCTCAAGTGCTGATATCTCACCACTGGAGTACTTGCCATGGCTGTCATACAGGCGTAGGAGCTCTAGTGCCAAGATCTCATCACTGGAATACTTGCCATGATTGTCATACAGGCATAGAGAAGCTCAAGTGTCAAGATCTCACCACTGGAGTACTTGCATTGGTAGTCATACAGGCATAGCAGCATTAGTATCGAGATCTCACCACTGGAGTACCTGCCATGAAAGCCATACAGGCATAGCAGCTTGAGAGCAGAGATCTCACCACTGGAGTACCTACCATGGAAGCAATATAGGTGTATCCTTCCATGGTACTCCTACATGCGTAGCAGCTCAAGTGCAGAGATCTTACAACTGGAGTACCTCCCATAATAGTTATACAGTTGTAGGAGCTCAAGTGCAAAGATTTCACCACTGGAGTCCCCCAAAAATATAAGACAAGAAAAGGCCTCAACCACTGTCAAATGATTTAACTTTCTGGGAATAGTCAGCAACTGCAATGTTTTAATAAATGACCCTGTGCTGAGCACCTCTTAAATATCTTGCACGAGGTTGCACCATCAATCAGAGTTTCATTGAAAATTTAGAAGACTCAAAAGAAGATGGGAAGAGCAGGAAGTTCCAGACAGACAAACAGGATGGAGTAGTGAACATTTTTTTTTTTTACGTGTTATTTTCATGTTACTGTGTGTAATAAACTTTTGAGATTTTGAATATCTGTTTATGTTCACATACTATTAAAAAGAAGAAAAAGTTGGTTGAAAGTTGGTTTCTACTATAAAGATTGTTAATAATAAATGATGACTGTACGTACAATTTTCACTGTTCCTACAAATTTCATTGTCATGGTGGATGTGATTACCCAACAAGAAACTGATTCACTTTAAAGAACAAGCGACACCCATGCTAACCTAGAAATAAAAAACACATATATAAGTAGATAAATATTACTTCTACTTACATAACAGATGTATTGTGCTATCCACGTAACGATTACTGTGATTTTTTATAAAGGAAAAGCAGAGAATCCTACTCTAGGCAGTGGCCATCTTGCCAAGCTTAATGCTGACATCATATCCTCCCAGACTCTTGTTTTCCCCCCTCCTTTCTCTTGCTCATTGTGTATTCATTAGCTGCCCTCCTCCCAGAGTCTTTTTTTTATTTACACATCCAATCACTGAGTCACCTCAGCCTTGCTTGTAAACAAAAGTGATCAGCTAGGCAGGGAAATAAATGGAAGAGGAGGAATATATTATAGATAAAAAGGACTCACAGCATTCAAAAGAACTCCCAGCAATTAACTTTTTGGCACTGTTTGGCACTAGGGCCAGTGCTCCTAAAGTATGTGATAACTTCAAACCATAACAGCAGAAAAAAGTTTTGAATGCAGGATTAGCATCTTTATCACTTAATACACTCAGACCAGTTTCTGTTTAAATTTGATTTTTATGGTGACAATACCGCTTTAACAGAAGCACTTGTGTGTTCCATATCTAAGCCTTACGAGAGGGGATAGAGGGCCCCACCACTGGCCATCAGGTCATATTGCCTGACTGTACTGCTGATCCTTTGCCTAAATGCTTTTAACCTCTTGCTAAAAAAGGCCTGTGAAAGACAATAAATGCATGTAAAGGGCCTGTGAATACCTGATAAGAAATGTTAAATGTTAAAGTGGACCTGAACTCTTGCACAGGACAGAAGGCAAACAGAGAGAAATACACCCTGTATGTATTTAGAGAGTTTAGCCTCTCGAATTCCCCATCATCTGTGACTATTCACAGGTGCAATTTGATCTCTCAGCAGTGTCAGCTCAGAAATCTCGGCAGTCCTCGGTCGACCAGCTAATTTGTAACGTTGGATGTTAACCCTATGCCTGCTTCCATGAAAGCAGGAAGTAGACTAACTGAAGATTTATTGCAGGATTTGTATCAGCTGTAACAAAGAAATGTTTTTTCTTTAAAGGTTATTATGCTGCTGCTTATCTTTTAGAGCAGAGTGGAAGTTCTGAGTTCCGGTCCGCTTTAAAGTGTATGCTAGTTTTCAGTACAGTGTGACTATGGCTTTTATTATGTTTCTAAGGGATTGTTCACCCTAGGCAATGCAGGTATCTGTGCATTATACAGTACTGCTGGTGCCTGTGTTGGTCTCCACTGCAGGGCTGACCCCAGTTTTGCTTGCAGCAGTGTGTTGTCAGAATGCGCTGCACTTCAATGAACTAGTGGAAATATCAGATATTGCTTTCTATGCATTGATGTAATCAGTACAGCTAACTGTATAGTGTGAACAAGGCCCACCCCAGCCCAAGTTATCAGTATCAGGTAGACTTTAGGGGCGTACACCATCAGGTTAGCACTATCAGACTGACAGACTATACTACCATTTTTCAATACTTTTGAGCCCATTTATATTGGTAGTCTGCCTATATTTAACAGAGCTCCATTGTTCAGCTATATCAGCTCAAACTAGGTTGAAAAGCTCACAGCCCAGTACTGATAAGAAATTGCTTATCACTTTAGTATTTGATTTGTAGCCCACGACTGATAAACATATCAAACCCTCATCAGTGTTCAGCCTGGCAAAGGATATTTGTGGATCACGACTGCACACAAAGGCAAACGGAAACAGCACAAGCATTTATTAGCTTTTCTATCAATCTCAGAATAGCAAGACGTTAAAGCCCTGAACAGAACAGCTGTGGATCTCTTACCCAGGAAGTTTTTATAAACACAGATTTAAATAGCAGAAGAAACGTAAATAATTGTTGTAGGCAGCATGTGATGCAGCAGGAGATACATTATATGCAGCATCACAGCTAAATGACTTGATGATCCGATAATATGATTTATACAACTGACCTGCTGGGATGGGAAATGTTGGAGGTTCTGATGTGATATTATATGGTGAAAATTATTTTATGCAGAACTTTCTAAATGTCAAAGAAACTGAATTCAAATCCTAATATCAAAGATATCGATAGTTTAAAGTCCACTAGAACAAAAGATTTCACATAACAGGACAGAATACAGAGATGTCTAGGTTACCATTGCAGAAGACTGCAGAAATGTCCCAGTGGTTCGGGAGGAACTGCAGCCAGTGCCTGTTCACAGTAGTTCCAACCCCTTCGTAAAGGGAACCCGAAGTGAGAGGGATATCATATAGATGCTGCCATATTTAATAACAACAACAATAACATTTCTATAGCGCTTTTCTCCTATAGGACTCGCTCTCAGATTCAGTAGTTGGTAGTGGGATGAAGTATTAATACAACAAAAATTATTATAATTCTGCAAACGCTGAACTGAACAGGTGGGTTTTCAGTCTGTATTTAGTCCAGAGATGGAGCTGTCCTGATCTGCTGAGGTAAGGATTTCCATAATGTAGGAGCGGCATGACAGAAGGCTCTGGGACATAAAGTTTTCAGGTGGACTCTGGGTATGACTAGATTATTAGAACCTGTGGATCTGAGATAGCAGGGATTGCTACACAGCTGTAACATTTCTTTCATGTATCCAGGGGCCAGATTATGTAGTGATTTAAATGTCAGTAGACCGATCTTGAATAGAATGCTCCATTTTATAGGTAGCTAGTGAAGGGAGTGCAGGACTGGTCTCTCGCCTTGCAGCGCTGGGTCCCTGGTTCGAATCCCAGCCAGGGCACTATCTGCAAAGAGTTTGTATGTTCTCTCCGTGTCTGCGTGGGTTTCCTCTGGGCACTCCGGTTTCCTCCCACATTCCAAAAACATACGGATAAGTTAATTGGCTCCCCCTAAAAAAAAATTGGCCCTAGACTACAGTACTTACATTACATAATATAGACATATGGCAATGGTAGGGATTAGATTGTGAGCTCCTTTGAGGGACAGTTAGTGACAAGATATATATATATACTGTACAGCGCTGCGTAATATGTCGGCGCTATATAAATACTAAATAATAATAAAAATAATAATGTGGCAGTGATGGGGTTGGTTTTTAGTCTGGCAGCAGTATTCTGTATGAGCTGTAGGCGATACAAATCCTTTTTGGGAAGGCCCTTGTAGAGAGCATTGCAGTAGTCCAGTCAGGATGTAAAGAAGGCATGAACTAATGCTAGGTACACACGATACAATTTTCTGTTAGATTTACCTGCCACATCGATTTTTTCAACATGTCCGATCTTAATTTCGATCGATGCCCTGATCGATTTTCCAATCGATTTCCATAAAAGTGAACGGACATTAAGATCGGACAGAACGAGCATGCAGATCGGATGCTTTGACTCTTGTCTTGACTCCACTGGCTGCATGCTTGTTGCAGGTGTGTGTCTCAAAAACAACTGAAGCAAAAAGCTCAGCATGACAAGCAGGTAACTGGCATTGTTGATAAAGGAATGAAGATGGCAGCCTCTGTATTCCACTCACTTCAGCTTCCCTTTAAGACCTCTCTTGGTGTGATGAGAGGACAAGTCAGCATTTGATGTATAATTGTGTGGACAATATTCCTGAAATGGTGCCATGTAAAAAGGTAAGTCTTTAAAGTGAACACAAGTTAACAGAGTTAAAGTGAACCGAGTGAGCAAGAGCTTGTCAGATATGTTTTCGTAGCTGTGTTCCTCGGCGTAGACAATCAGTGGACTTCCGTACTGTGCCTGTTCGAGTACAGCTGTGCCTGCACAATAAGCCGAAGCCACTCACACACAAGTGACTTCGTACTAATGCGCAGGTGCGGTATGGCTGCGCTGGTGCATGTAGAGGAGCACGGCTGCAAACTATTAAAGGATCCCGGGCAGCGTTGGATGATGGTCGCGAGGAGGGTGTGGGAAACCTCTGGAGGAGGTTTCCTGTGTTCGATCTGTGGCAAAATCTTGTGATTTCAATGCGATTTCAAAGCATTCTTTAGAAATGTTGGCCCATTTTGATAGGATAGCATCTTGCAGTTGATGGAGATTTGTGGGATGCACATCCAGAGCACGAAGCTCCCATTTCAAAGATGCTCTATTGGGTTGAGATCTGGGGACTGTGGGGGCCATTTTAGTACAGTTAACTCATTGTTATGTTCAAGAAACCAGTTTGAAATGATTCGAGCTTTGTTACATGGTGCATTATCCTGCTGGAAGTAGCCATCAGAGGATGAGTACATGGTGGTCATGAAGGGATGGACATGGTCAGAAACAATGCTCAGGTAGCCCGTGGCATTTAAACGATGCCCAATTGGCACTAAGGGGCCTAAAGTGTGCCAAGAAAACATCCCCCACACCATTCCACCACCACCAGCCTGCACAGTGGTAACAAGACATGATGGATCCATGTTCTCATTCTGTTTACACCAAATTCTGACTCTACCATCAGAAATCGAAACTCATCAGACCAGGCAATATCTTTCCAGTCTTCAACTGTCCAATTTTGGTGAGCTTGTGCAAATTGTAGCCTATTTTTCCTATTTATAGTAGAGATGAGTGGTACCCGGTGATGTCTTCTGCTGTTGTAGCCCATCCGCCTCAAGTTTGTGCATGTTGTGGCTTCACAAATGCTTTGCTGCATACCTCAGTTGTAATGAGTGGTTATTTCAGTCAACGTTGCTCTTCTATCAGCTTGAATCAGTCAGTTCATTCACCTCTGACCTCTAGCATCAATCAAGGCATTTTCGCCCACAGGACTGCCGCATATTGGATGTTTTTCCCTTTTCACACCATTCTTTGTAAACTCTAAAAATGGTTGTGCATGAAAATCCCAGTAACTGAGCAATTGTTAAATGCTCAGATCGGCCCGCCCTGCCGCCCAGCACCAACAACCATGTCACGCTCAAAATTGCTTAAATCACCTTTCTTTCCCATTTTGACATACAGTTTGGAGTTCAGGAGATTGTCTTGACCAGGACCACACCCCTAAATTGCATTGAAGCAACTGCCATGTGATTGGTTGATTAGATAATGGCATTAATGAGAATGTGTGTGTGTGTGTGTGTGTGTGTGTGTGTGTGTGTGTGTGTGTGTGTGTGTGTGTGTGTGTGTGTGTGTGTGTGTGTGTGTGTGTGTGTGTGTGTGTGTGTGTGTGTGTGTGTGTGTGTGTGTGTGTGTGTGTGTGTGTGTGTGTGTGTGTGTGTGTGTGTGTGTGTGTGTGTGTGTGTGTGTGTGTGTGTTTTAAATTTTATTTTTCCAACTAGCTAAAGCTAACAAAATTTTGGGATGAATTCAAAGGGAAATAAAAACTCGAGATGCTAGCATAATATTGCCCCTGTTTAACTCTCTAGTAAGGCCACATCTGGAATATGGAATTCAGTTCTGGGCACCACATTACAGGAAAGATATTGCAGTTTTAGAGCAGGTGCAGAGACGAGCAACAAAATTGATACGTGGGATGGAAGGTCTCACTTACCAAGAAAGGTTAGATAAACTGGGTTTATTTAGTCTAGAGAAAAGACGCCTTAGAGGGGATCTAATTAACATGTATAAATACGTCAGAGGTCAATATAAAAGCTTGGCGGATGAGCTTTTTGTCCCTAGGCCTTCTCAAAGGACTAAAGGACATGATCTGCACATGGAGGAAAAACGTTTTAGCCATTAATTTAGGAAAGGGTTCTTTACAGTAAGAGTGATTAAGATGTGGAATGCATTGCCACAGAAGTAGTTATAGCAAACTCTATACCTGCATTTAAAGGGGGCTTAGATGCTTTCCTTGCCTTGAAAGATATCCATGGCTACAATTACTAGGAATGCCCAATGATGTTGATCCAGGGATTTTATCTGATTGCCACCTGGAGTCGGGAAGGATTTTTTTCCCTTCTGGGGCTAATCGGACCATTCCTTGTAAGGGTTTTTCGCCTTCCTCTGGATCAACAGGGATATGTGAGGGAGCAGGCTGGTGTTGTACTTTGTTCTCTGGTTGAACTCGATGGACGTATGTCTTTTTTCAACCCAAGTAACTATGTAACTCCGAAAGATTCAGACTACAAAAAGTTTGGTGGATGCAGGTATGAAACTTGCAGGGTTCCTTACCGCCAATAAGGTTAAAGGGAACCCAAGGTGAAAGGGATATGGAGGCTGCCATATTTATTTTCTCTTAAATAATACTAGTTGCCTAGCAATCCTTCTGATCCTGTGTCTCGAATACTTTTATCCATAGACCCTGAACAAGCTTTCAGCAGATCAGGTACTCTGACTTAGCTGACTCAGATTTTACTGGATTAGCCATATGCTTGTTCCAGGGTTTTGACTCAGACACTACTTATGCCAGAAGATCAACAGGGCTGCCAGGCAATTGGCATGGTTTACAAGGAAATAAATATGGCAGCCTCCATATCTCTCTCACCTCGGATTCCCTTTAAGAACCACTGCTCTGAAGCACCCAGAAGCTTCCCTTTTCATAGGTATCTAACTTTGTTGTATGCATCCACCTCGGGTTTACTTTAACCAATAAACCTTTGTACTTCTTGACTTAAATTCTGCTTCAAGAGTTTTGCTAGATCCTATACATTTACACTCACGCCATAGGCATGGCCTGTTCTATTTATAGCTCAGACAGTCGTTTTCCTGTAGCCGCACTGTACACGCTGTCCAGAAATAGCTAGAAGAAAAAACGCTGGAAGTCAGGAACATGAAACACACTTTAAACAAAGCGCAGGGAAGGGTTAAGAGAAGCAGTGCTGGGCGGGATAGAATTCCCAGACAGACGGGACATCCCAGAGCGGCTGTCTGAGTCACCAGGGCAGGGAGGGAGGGCTGGTTGTACCGCCAGTGTCTCCCTTGGCAACTCAGGCGGCCGCTGGCCTTTTGAAGTGGGTTTGCCCCTGGCAAGAAAGTCTGTGGCTCCCTCGCATGGCGCCAGAAAGGGTTCTTTCATCTCTGGGAGCCCCCAGTGTCCCCTCCTTTGTCCCATGGAAAGGATGGAGGAGATCCAGCTGGGCTGGGGAGACGTCAACACCCAGGTCTCCCGCCAACAGCTGCCTGACGTCACTGGCGCACACCTGAACCATTTACCGACCACATTACACGGATCGTCACTCGTCAGATACAGACAAGCCTGGGCAGCATGTCATTAATATATAGTGCTTGGAGGTGGAAACACCAGCAATTATGTCATTACAGGATTACTTCCCTCTGTTTATCATATGTTTTATACAACATTTTTACGGAGCAGTCACAGTCGCTTTCTTCAAAGCAGAACTCCGAAATCTCTATCAAAAGCCTAGTACACACATCCAATTTTGATTGGCCAATCATTGGACAATTTTACCACTTCCATGTAGTATGCGAGCTCACCTACACAATCTGTTCATAGCATTTAGGGCTTGTTCACACTAGGGCCCATTCACACTATAAGCACTTTTCTGAGCGCTTTGTGATTGATTAGTGCTTTTTAAGAATCGCTCCCATTCACTTTCACTAAAATCGCAGTAAAAATTCCAGCGATTTCGCAATCACGTACACGAAAATCGCTGCAATTTTTACGCAAGTTTTATCGTGATTTTAATGAAAGTGAATGGGAGCGATTTTTAAAAAGCGCTAATCAATCACAAAGTGCTCAGAAAAACACATATAGTGTGAATGGGCCCTAAGAGATTTTTAAGCACTAGTGATTTTGAAAAGCTATTGCAATGCTATGCTATTTTTACAAAATCACCCTGCTCCAGTGAGATCACAGCTCACTTATAAAATTACAAAGCGCTTAGAAAAGCTCTTTAAGGCTAGGAACCCACTAGGGCGTTTTTGGTGGCATTTTGGGATCGCCGACAATCGCCGGTGATTCCCAAAACTCTTTGCCATGGTTAATTTGCATATATTCAGCAGTGTTGCACTGGGAGACATCTCAAGCTCACTCCAATTTGAATTATCGCAAATTCTTTCTGTTTTAAGAAAGCAAACTTTTGTTTTTCCAATGTAAGTAAGTGAGGGGGAACCCATTAGTGCAATTGCGATTAGGGGTAATCGCAATCACAATACATGCAGCATTTTAATGCAAAGTATATAAGTGAGGTATAAATCGCTTATCAAAGCAATTATGCAGGGCTTTGGGGGGGCCGAGCGATAACAATTTAAATAAAACTTTAGATATTCACCCGGTGTCTTGATTTCCTTCTTCTGTCCTTAGCTCCGCCCCCTAAAGGAAGAGGTCACAGGCGCTTCTCTGATTGGTCCTAGAGAAGCACCTATGACCTGTTCATTTAGGGGACGGGGCTATGGATGGAAGCAGGATGCTTGGTAAGTATAATAAAGTTAAAGCTGCAGGGATTCCTAGTGGGTTCCAGCTGTATTGTGAATTAGCCCTTAAACTCTGCTGGCCCTCATACAACATGGAGGTGGTAAAATTGGTCAGTGATTGGCCAATCAAAATTGGATGTGTGTATGCACCTTCCCACACAAAAAAACACACTAGTCAGCCAGAATATGAAATCCTGCCTAACATTAAAGTGAACCTCCAGACTAAAAATCTACTCAGCAGCACTGAAAAGGCTTGGTGTTTCTTTAACAGGTTCACAGCATCAGAACTTTGTTTTTCATATCCAAGCCTCATTTTTAGCTGCTTGGAAGCTAAGCTCTGCCCTATCAAAGAAAACTGCCCAGGCATTTTTCCCCTGATGCTGTGCAAAGCATGATGGGCCAAAAAAATAAGTAAATCCTCCCGAAAGCGAAATTTAAAAACGAAAAAATAAGTAAAACCAAAAGTCAAAACGAATTTGTAAACGATATTTGTAATAAACCTTATTCTGTAAACAAAAACTTTTGTTAACACGATCCCTGCAACCGCTATTTTTCTGGGGCACCCTAATTTCCTGTCGGGCGTCCAATAGCCGATGCATTGCAGCCTATGGCGGCGCCCTTTGTGTCCATTAGCCATATGCGCCCTTTTTTCCTGCTTCCCTACTCCAAAGCTGCACGTTCTGGAACTCCCTTCCACCCCCATCAGGCTCAAAATGCACCTCTTCACGTTGGTCTACCCTTCCTCTCTGCTTAGCACCCATTCATCTGTCCCCTTCCTTTACACCCTCCCTTTAGATTGTAAGTCACTGGCACGGTAACCCCCCCAGTATATTCTACTTGATCATGCACCCCATGCACCCTTCACACTGAATGACTTGAATGACTTTGTCTCTAAGGCCCACAGAGTGGGAGGCTACAGCAGAGGATGACAGGTGGTGGAGACTGGTTGGGGCTGGTTAGATTCCCATACCACTACTGTCCTTCTCTGCATGGATTGGGGGGGGGGGGGGAGGGAATTGTCATAGAGAGTGTTTGTTTGTGTGTGTGTATTGGGGGGGGGGGACTGAAGTAGGGTGCATTGGTGGCAATGATGGATTCAGATGAAACGGGGTCCTGACCCTAGGCAGGGAAGCAGTTTGGCTCATCCTGATAGTCCTTTTGGCAATCCGAGGTGCGAAAACTGAAAAGAGAAAGTGGCAGTTGGGCCCCCTGACACCAGCTTAGGTTGCCTTGTGGATGATCCTGCTCTGATTGGCAGCCACACTAGCTGTAGGGAGTATGGCTAGAATAGTGTCTTTACTTGCTCTAGTGGTATGGGAGTGCCCACCCTTGTTGTGGGGAGATATGATGCCTGTACTAGCTTTATGACCCTGGGGGTCGCCATGTGTGGGAGGCAGTAACGCAGGACCATTAAAGTTTAGCAGGGCTGCTCTATGATTTGTAGTAATATCTGTACTAGGAAGCATTTGTGTCTGGAGATTTTAATGCTACCAGTGAACTCCAGCGAGGCAAATCTACCTGAACTGACCTGATCCTAATAAACAGGCAGCACAGTGGAGGGTTCTCCGTAAGCAGAAACTTTGTTGTTCTCTTCTCATGAGCCATACATCTGTTCCCTATTTACTTAAAGGAATAAAAACGCATGGGCTAATCAACACATTTATGGCTGTAGTGGAATGTTTTTACAACACAACAAAACCCATTTCATGTAACCAGAAATACGGGGGCAGAGCAGCAGCTGCACAGACCGCATGGTAAACACCGCTAAATGCTGGAAAAGCAGATTTCATCAGCAATACATTCTGCTTAATGTTTCTTCTGTGAGGTTATTTATTTTGGGTAACAGAAAACTACCAAAACATTGACAAAGAATGATCTAAACACCGAACCTGTTCAGTTAGTTTCAAACATTAAAGCAAATCTGCCTTGTTAAGGGTATTTTCACACCTTGCGTTGCTTTGTAATGGACACTGTTTTGCGTACTGTAATGTGGTGCGATTCAAACTCTGTGAACAGTTCACACCTCATCAGTTGCGATGTAATGTAACGAATTCCTTTGTTACCTCACAGAACATGCAGTGCACTGCTAATCGCACATGTTGACATCCACAAAGGAAATCAACAAAGGTGCACATTGGTCAGTAGCTTCTTTGCCTGCATTACGTCACATGTCACCTCAACCTGCATTACGTCACAACACCTCAACCTGCATTATGTCACATCACCTCAACCTGCATTATGTCACATCACCTCAACCTGCATTATGTCACATCGCCTCAACCTGCATTACATCACACGTCCCCTCAGCTTGCATTACGTCACATGTCACCTCAACCTCCATTATGTCACGACACCTCAACCTGCATTACATCACATGTCACCTCAACCTGCATTACGTCTAGAGATGGCCCGAACGGTTCGCCGGCGGAACTTCTGGTGGTTCACGTTCGCCATCTAAGGCGAACTTTTCCGGAAGTTCGGTTCGCCCCATAGTGCACCATTAGGGTCAGCTTTGACCCTCTACATCACAGTCAGCAGGCACATTGTAGCTACACTCTCTCCTGGAGCCACTCCCCCCCTTATATAAGGCAGGCTCCGCCGCCGGCCATTACACTCACTCGTGTGCTTGCATTAATTAGAGAAGGGACAGCTGCATCAGACTCTCTCATAGGGAAAAATTAGTTAGACTCTTGTAGGCTTGTTAGCTTGCTCCTTGCTGATTTTTATTGCTAAAATAGCACCCCACAAGAGCTCTTTTGAGAGCTAATCTTGTTCTTGTGATCTCTTTTTTTTCCTGTGTGTCTCACTGACACTTGTGTTGCATAGACAGCCTTGATAATCCATACTGTGTGTGTGCCACTTCCAGGCCCAGCACATTCAGTTACTACCTGTGTGTGTGACAGGTGCACATTGTAATACCCAGTACTGCATATACCTACCTGTTGTGTTCAGTGAACCCACCTCATCACTGCCTATAACTACCTGTTGTGTTCAGTGAACCCACCTCATCACTGCATATACCTACCTGTTGTGTTCAGTGAACCCTTCTCATCACTGCATATACCTACCTGTTGTGTTCAGTGAACCCACCTCATCACTCCATATACCTACCTGTTGTGTTCAGTAACCCACCTCATCACTGCATATGCCTACCTGTTGTGTTCAGTGAACCCACCTCATCACTGCATATACCTACCTGTTGTGTTCAGTGAACCCACCTCATCACTGAATATACCTACCTTTTGTGTTGAGTGCACCCACCTCATCACTGCATATACCTACCTGTTGTGTTGAGTGCACCCACCTCACAACTGCACTGCACCTCATCAGCTGGACAGTCACTGTTGTTCTATCATTGAGCTACCACAGCCCGGCGACCATATGGGCTTGAAAACCGCCACGGCCTGCACTCTCGCCATGGTGCGCACCAGTCCAGCACGGCCGTCACTACACAAACAGCTGTTTGCGGTGCATTACACAGTGAGTTTGGTGTGTCAGTGTGAAGCAGTACTCTAATTACACTCCCTGATTGATGTATACACATGCATGATGTTTTAAAACACGTTAGGCCTGCAATTTAGCTTTCAATGTGATTTCTGCCCTTAAAACGCTGCTTTGCGTCAAATCCAGATTTTTCCCCGGGACTTTTGGCATGTATCCCATTCCGCCATGCCCCCCTCCAGGTGTTAGACCCCTTGAAACATCTTTTCCATCACTTTTGTGGCCAGCCTAATTTTTTCTAGTTTTCAAAGTTCGCCTCTCCATTGAAGTCTATTGCGGTTCGTGAAAGTTTGCAAGTTTGCGACCGTTTGTGGAGGTTCGCGAACCTAAAATATGAGGTTCGGGGCCATCTCTACATGTCATGTTGGTGTTTTGTTGCTGTCGAGTAACACCACCCAGGGCCGGATTACCGACCAGGCAACAAAAGCAGTCGCTTGGGGCCCCATTCAGAGTCAAAGGGGCCCCATTAGCACATAAACCAGCCCTTGCCATCCTGTCAGCGGTGGCTGGATGGTATAATGGTTAAAGGGACTCTGAGCAGTGCAGTAACTATGGAAAGATGCATATCATTTTAAAGCTCTCTTTCTCCTCTTTCCAATGATATCTAAACGGCTGCTCTATGCCTTTTAGTTTTCGATATTTTCGCGATTGAAATTGCGGCCACAGGACGACTTTTCTCCAAAGTCAGCGGTGGCTGGATGGTATAATGGTTAAAGGGACTCTGAGCAGTGCAGTAGCTATGGAAAGATTCATATCATTTTAAAGCTCTCTTTCTCCTCTTTCCAATGATATATAAACAGCTGCTCTATGCCTTTTAGTTTTCAATATTTTCGCGATTGAAATCACGGCCACAGGACGACTTTTCTCCAAAGTCAGCGGTGGCTGGATGGTATAATGGTTAAAGGGACTCTGAGCAGTGCAGTAACTATGGAAAGATTCATATCATTTTGAAGCTCTCTTTCTCCTCTTTCCAATGATATATAAACAGCTGCTCTATGCCTTTTAGTTTTCGATATTTTCGCGATCGAAATCGCGGCCACAGGACGACTTTTCTCCAAAGTCAGCGGTGGCTGGAGGTATAATGGTTAAAGGGACTCTGAGCAGTGCAGTAACTTCTGGAAATATGCATATCATTTTAAAGCTCTTTTTCTCCTCTTTCCAATGATATATAAACAGCTGCTCTATGCCTTTTAGTTTTTGATATTTTCACAATCGAAATCACGGCCACAGGACGACTTTTCTCCAAAATTGGCAGCTCGATTCAGCACAATGCAATGAAATATAAGGAACCCAGGGGGATATAATTACAAACCTCGTGCTGGTAGGTGTGAGGATGTAATGAATTAGTTGTGGGTATGCTTAAAGGCATATCCACAGGCACTGCTTGGAGTCCCTTTAAGGGCTCTGCCGCTGACACAGGAGACCAGGGTTCGAATCTCAGCTCTGCCTGTTCAGTAAGCCAGCACCTATTCAGTAGGAGACCGTAGGCAAGTCTCTCTAACACTGCTACTGCCTATAGGGCGCGTCCTAGTGGCTGCAGCTCTGGCGCTTTGAGTCCACCAGGAGAAAAGCGCGATATAAATGTTATTTGTCTTGTCAAATGATGCCGTGCGCTGCTGATTGTCTTCAGAGCCAGGCTCTCCTCCTAGGTCCCCCTCCTGCTACTGTGCGCTCTGCCGCTGCCCACTCCACCCTCCCTTCCCACAGAGAACCACAGCTGCAGCAAGAATGATAGCAGCAGATGGCAAACGCTCACTCACCTATCCATGATCCAAGCAATAGAGATCCCGTCTTCTGAAACCCATCTGTCTCTTCTACAGTGCAGCCGCTCGCTCTGAACTTCCTGATTCTCATATCAGACATGAAGTAGGAAGTAGTAATAGTAGTAGTAACAGAGCGGCAGTACTCTAGAGGAGACAGATGGGCTCCGGATGACGGGACCTCTATTGCCTGGATCGCAATAGGTGAATGTGATTCATCTGGTGCTGTCATTCTCCCCCACTGCGGCTGCCTTCTCTGCTGGACTATCGTATTCACTGGGATGGAGGCTGCATGGTGGCTGTCTAGTTTGGGAGGAAATTGGTTGTTCGGTGGTGGGAGTGGTTATGTAATTCTGTCTGGGGAACGGCTTCCGGTTTGGCGGTGTCCAGAGCTTTCTGCTATTGCCAGGCTGGAGATGCAGGGGGAAAGTGCTGCTGCTGTGATATCTGGCGCCCTCTTCACAGGGGTGCTCCAGCCCCTGAGTGCAAATGTCCCAGCCATTCATCTCTCACTCTGCATTTTGCCGCTGCTATTCCCTGCATTGTGCACCCACAGAGGAAAGCGTGCTGTTGCCCATAGCAACCAGTAGCTCGGCTGCCCGGTGTGTGCGACATATTGCTGTGCAGCTGCATCTTCTGATTCTATTACGACATGATGGGGGGGCTCAAATCAGTTACTTTGCTTAGGGCCCCATTTAGCCTTAATCCGGCTCTGACACCACCGGGTGGCAGACACTTACATATGCTGCCATTCTGCTGCATTCTGTCATTGAGCTGCCTGGCTGAGGCAGCTCGATGACAGAACAGTGACTGTCCAGCTGATCAAAATTGGTCTGTTCACAATGAAGCAACTACCTTATTATCTTGGGTGTGCATTAAGGGACCTTTTTTGCAGCTGGTATAGTCAGGGTTTGAAGCCCCAATCGGTCGGAGCTCCACATTCTGGCTACTCCAGCCTGCATGGGGGACAAGGGGTTAAAAAGTTTCAGGAGGGGGGACCCCACATAATTTAAAAAAAAAAAATTCCCACACTCTATAAAAATAAAAATTGGGAAAATAGGAAAAAAATGCCAGGGATCTTCATACAGCCATATTGCTGCTGTATAGCGATCCCTGGCCAAAGCGCTGCGGCTGCGTATGGACCCCCTGGAAACCCCGTCAGGAAATGTATTGCGCTTTCTTTTGACGCATGTAAAATTACACTACCGTTAGGTACTAAAAGTGACATTTACCGCATTTAAAAGTATACTTTTTTCCTTTGAAACTTTAAAATCGATTTTCTCAAAAACTATAAGGTCTTTTTGAAAAATTGTTTTTTCCTCTTATTCCCAATGATCTCCTTAACATATCCTGCAAATTTAGGGTTTCTACAATTTAAGGTGGATTTGCTATTAACCATTAAAGTCGGCTGGTTTTTAAAAGTGTATTTTTTTTTCCTTTGAAACTTTAAAATCGATTTTCTCAGGAACTATAAGGTCGATTTGAAAAATTATTTTATCCTCTTGTAGCCACTGGGGGCCCCTACAAGCTCTGGGGCCCTGGGGCAGCTGCCTTCTTTGCCTCTATGGTAGCACCGACCCTGGGCGTGCAGGCAGAGATGCTGTGTGTGGGGACTGACTTAGTCTTCGGGCAGGCCTGACCGTGCTTTGCAGACCAGGCATCCGTGGTCAGATGGACCCTTCACCCAACGCTGTGTGCCAGAGATGTCACCACTTGCCTTTCAACATCACAGTACAGTTTAGGTATCGCCTTTTTTGAGAAAAAAAATTGCGGCCTGGTATCTTCCACTGCGATGTGTGGCTTTGCTTTTGTGTGCTGCTTTTCCTCAGGTTGTCATCCCAATGCAGTTTGTGATTTGTAATCATGTGCCTTCCTAAGGTAGTTGTCTCTACGCGGGTCTTTCCATGGCTCAATTTTCGGTGGCAGAGAGTACAGATGGCATTGCTCTCACCCGAGGCAGACACACAAAAATTTCCACACCGCTGAGCCCTGGGGTGATGGCACTTTAGTGGTGGCGGCCGACTGAGTGTTAAGTGGGGTGCCAGGATCAGAGCAGGAGGCGGAAGATATGTCACGCTTCTGTGCGGAAGCTGAGAAAGATGAGGTGTTCTGTGTTAAATAGTCAACTACGTCCTGACAATATTGGGGGTTCTTCTTCTGAACACTGTACTTTGGTTGAGGGCTGCACGAATTCATGACAGCGCGACCTCGAACAGACCTGCTAGGTGGCCTGCCTCTGGCTCTGCCTTTTGTTTTGTCCATATTGGGGGGGGGGGGGGGGGGATGAAGTGAAAGGTATGCACTGACTTGATTAATACAATGTACGGTTACACAGGTGCAGTGAACAGGTATGCAGTGACTGCTGGTACAAAAATGTGCGGTTACACAGGTGCAGTGAACAGGTTTCTGTGACTGGTATTACAAATGTGCAGCTGCCTGTCAAACACACACATACAGGTACCCTGAACAGGTGCAATGACTGGTGGTTTTAACAATGCCTGCGCTCACGTAGGTATAGGTAGGTAGGTGCACTGAACAGTGAACAGGTGCAGTGATTGGGATTACAAATGGGCAGCTGCCTGTCACACACACACACACGGACTGCAATGACAGGTGCAATGACTGGTGGTATTAACAATGCATGCGCTCACGTAGGTATAGGTAGGTAGGTGCACTGAACAGTCAACAGGTGCAGTGATTGGGATTACAAATGTGCAGCTGCCTGTCACACACACAGGTAGTCTCTGAATGTGCTGGGCCTGGCAGTGGCACAGTAGGAATTAAGGTGCCAAAGGCCAGCTGCGACTGACTGACAGGGCTGTATATAATGCAAGTGGGCCAAAAAAAAAATATATATATATATATTTTATATATATATATATATATATATATATATATATATATATATATATATATATGTATATATATATAGATCACAAGAACAACATTAGCTCTCAAAAGAGCTGTTGAGGGGTGCTTTTTTAGCAATAAGAATCAGCAAGGAGCAAGTTAACAAGCTTACAAGAACCTAACTAAGATTTCCCTAATGTCTCTCTGCAGCAACCTCTCCCTTCTCTAATTACTGCAGGCACACGAGTGAGTCCAATGCCTGACGCTGCCTGCCTTTTATAAGGGGTGGGTGGGGCTCCAGGAGGGAGTGTAGCCTGATTGGCTACAATGTGCCTGCTGACTGTGATGTAGAGGGTCAAAGTTGACCCTAATGATGCACTATGGGGGCGAATCGAACTTTCGCAAAAGTTTGCGGTTCTCCGCGATCACGAACCACGGAAGTTCGCCTGGAACCGTTCGCTGGCGAACAGTTCAGGCCATCTCTAATGACATGGTGGCTGTGCTCAGATTGGCACAATACAGTGACTGAAACTATAACCCCTCCCCCCCCACCACCACCACCACCATCACACACACACACACACACACACACACGAGGGAGCGTACATAGGAAAAAGATGCTTGGTAATTTGGGCAAATGTAGCCCTTACCAGAATATTGGCAATAGTGCTGATATTCTACTAAGCCACAATTAACATTGCGGTCCATGGCTGCGTCCAAATTACCAGCCTCAGCAGAGAGGAGACATTCATTATGATCATCAACAAAAAGAGAGGAAGTGATAATGGTTCAATTTAAAACAATTACTCTGTTCTGTACTATGTGATGTTTACTCTGCATTGAGTTACATTGAAACACAGCATACATAACTGACCTTTTCAGTGCACAAACGTTATCTGGAATGAAAATATTACTTTGGTGGACTTAAAGCACACCCAATCCGAGGTAAAGCTACCTAAGGTAAGCACAGAGGTATTATCCTCCCTGGCAGTACGCAATTTTAGAGGCTGCGTCCGCGGGAGGATTTTAGTATCTCTATATGCCTAAGCTAGCACTTCGTTAGCTAATTATGACCCCCAAGCCCCCCGGCTACCAACTAAACCCCCTGATCGCTGCTGGTAATATTTACCCCTCCCCTTATCCCGCAAGAGCCGCAGCTTCACAATCCAGCTTCACTCGTCGCTATGGCGACGATCGGACATGACGTCATGGTCCTCCCCATAGCGAAGCCTGGAGCTGATTAGGAGGCTGCGCCATCGCGGGATCCCTGGGGGTACATATTACGGCGGTGATCGGGGGCGATCAGTGGGGACTGGAGGCATTTGGGGGACATAATTAGCTAGCGAAATGCTAGCTAAAGCCTATTGCACAACTTTTATTTTAAAAAATCCTCCCGGGGCCATGTGCTCCCCTGCGGCGGCTGGCCCGACACTTTGTCGGGCTTTCCGCCAGGGAGGTTAATGCTGTATACACATACCTCTGTGTGTTGTCCATTACTATCTTCATTGCCACCAGTCTCTGTAATCAGGCCTTGATAAATCATCTGATCTTCAGCTTAACAACTGTAATCTCCTAAAATAAAAAAAAGGTAGCTACACTCCTAAGAGGAGGGAAGGGTCTGGGTCCCTTAGAGCCTTCCCATTCCACTCTGCGTCTCATTGTTCCACTGCCGTGCTCCAGTTTTCATCTCCCGCCGGGTGCATCTTCAGAGTTTCCTCAGAAGTACTCACGGTCTCCTCAGAAGTACTCATGGAGGTCACAGTTGTCTTTTAGGTCAAATTTTTAGACAGGAAGAGGCAGGCTTGCCATGATGTTCCCTCCTATCACCCTCCCATTACCACCTCCTTCCCCGCTCTATTCTCCCCTCCGACAAGGGGAGGAGTAGGGAATAAGAGATTGATAGGAGCAAACATTGCTGCAAGCCTGCCTCTTCCTGCCTGAAAATTTGACTTTAGTCAAAAGTAGTAAATACGGGGACCGGAAGGAATGAAGAGAGGAAGTGATAATGCTTAGAGGTATGTGGATCCAGCAAGAATATAATACTGTTCTTACCTTTGCCTTGGTTAAGGTATCCTTTCAGTTGTGTTTATGGGGCAGGAGGAAGCCCCGGGGAAGTATCAAATCTTTACTTTACAAGATCTCTGGTACACTTTAAAGCACACCTGAACTATTTACATTTGAGTTCAGTTTAACCGCTTGAGGACTACAGTGTTAAGTCCCCTAAAGACCAGGGCAATTTTCAGTAAATTGGCCAATGCAACTTTAAGGCCAAGCTGCAGGGCCGCACAACACAGCATGTCAGGAACCGGCCCGCGGCACGCCTGCGTATACGGTTCCCGACTGCGGGTTTGACCAGATCAAGCGGGGAGCAGCCTTATTTGAGCCAAAACAAGGCTGGGACCCCTCAGAACACCTCTCACTGCCACCACTAGCGGTTCGCTAGACACTTCCACTCTGCTGTCGAGTCCTCAGCGCGCAATCCGCGTTTTCGTATTCGGGTCAGCTTTGCGCTTAGGCCGAATACGGGAAAGCCACGCACCCACACACACACACAGTTGCAATCTTACACTGTAGTGAAGCAAAACCACTAACAGTCGTTCCGAACGATACTGTTAGCCACTCAGCTGTTGAGCTACTCGCACTGGCGTTTTTGTACGTTGGGTCAGCTGCGCGCTTTAGGCCAACGTATGACAAACGCCCCACACACAATGCAATTACAATCTTATACGGTAGTGTCGCTCAATCATACAATCAGGCACGGACTTATACACGCTTCAATCTCTTCTAGGCTATGAGTGTTAGTTTAGTACAGCAGAAGTCAAGCTTATTAAATAATAATTTAATATTCCAGGGAAAAAAGTGGAACAATGCATAACAGAATATATACAAAAGATTACAAAAACAAAGTAAAAAGTTACAACGATAAAAGTTACAAAAATACACACAAAGCGATTTGCTTACCAAAATAAGCGGGGAAATAAACGTACCAGCGTATCGATCTGGCGTTGTTGCGGGAGTACGCACTTTCTGGTCAGGAACCAGGTTAGTTCTAGCCGTGTGTGCTATCTCCAAGAACTACAAGTTGTGGCTATCCTAGCTGCTGTTTTATACTGTGAGATACGCTTGGAGGCTGCAACTTCCTTGGGGAGGGGAGGAACTAGTTTTTAATTAAATCTCAGACATAATTCCATTTCCAGGTAAAAGTCTATACATCCAAAGATTGTGAAGTGAGACTTTTCAACTCCAGGTGAAAACTTGATGAAGGCTTTTTCCTGTCTCCGTTTTTAAAGTTTGCAGAGATTTCCAACCCCTTCCCATAGATGTAATTTACAGGGTATAGTTTGCACCTCCACCAATAATTCAATTTCCTCACAATGAAATAGTGTTTAACACACATGTCAACTTTTGGTGAAGAGACTCTTCCTGACTAGTCAAGAGTTCTTCACAATGCTTTAACAGCCTTCATCAACAGACGTGTAAATGTTTCAAGTGTCAATGACTTCAACACTTCACTTCTGCCATTGTCTGATTACCCCAGCTCTATTCACTAAAGTCCTCTTTAGATGCAAATGTAAGTCTATTGACCTACACACACAATCACATGAACAGTCCATGAATCTAGCCTGGCATATATACACCTTTGACCTAACATAGCAGATATAAAAATGGGAAAATGAAAGAAATATGTTCCTGTATTCCTAACATCATCAGCCTCATAACTAGCTGCTTTATTCCTGACACAGCACACAAGTGATTTCCCCCCCCCCTTTTCTCCCCACCAACAGAGCTCTCTGTTGGTGGTGTCTGATCACCCCCCAGTTGTTTGTTTGTTTTTTTATAAATATTTATTGTTATTTATTTTATATTGAATAAATGTATTTTTGTTTTTTGTTTTTTTTTTGTCACACGGCTGTCCCCAGTACAGTGCTGCCGTGGATTGCAGCACTGTACTTAGTAGAAAGACGGTGCTTTCGCCGTCTAACAGTCTCCGGAGCAGCGATTGCTGTTCGGAGACTGAAGGCGGGGCGGAGCTCCGCCCCTCAAGCAGGAGATGCGTGCGTAGCCTGCGCACTATGTCCTGCAGTAGCCGGCCGCAGGACCTGACGCCAATTGGCATTAGGCGGTCCTGGGGCTGCCGCCGCGGCCATGTCCATTGGCGTGGAGTGGTTGTAGTGTAGTTAATGTGTACACAGGTATTACATGTGTACACAAGTTAGTATTCAGTTGAGTACTTTTGCTTTATGAAGTCATTCATACACAATGTTAAATATTCTACTATTGCTTCAACTATAATAATTGTATCATTATTTTTTGTATGCTGAAAACTCAATAAAAACAAGAAATAGAAAAAAAAGCACACTTGAACTGACACACATAGGTTGAGAGTACCCCTAGACTGCTGTACACAGATGGATGGGAGCGCGGACATATGGCTCAACACGGAGCCAGTACATGTAAACAGCAGAACCCGTAAGTTTTAGGACCCCATAATAAACAGAAGCAGGTGGCATGTGACTGGGTGGGAGAATAAGGCTACAAAAGCTAAAAAAAAAACACAAGAAGGTAGACTACTGCTAAATCCATTTTCTACTGAAGCCAACCACCATTATAATGCTGGGCTTATACTATATTTCATGAACCCAGGTAAATGACTGACATCTCCCTGATATTTATTGTTTACTTTCTTTACAACTGTGCTTCCCTGAATATCAATCCAATTCGTGCAGACAGCTATTGACATTGTACATCCCCACGTCCAACATTGCTAGACTGGTACAAAGATGAGACTATCGACTGCCTGCCACTCTCAATTATGCTCAGATGAAAAAAAAAAAACTGGACATTTCCTATGTTTCTGTTAATATCTAAGTAAACGACTGAACAAAATTGTCCAGGTTTGTATAGATTTTAATTAATTTCATGTGTTTATTTTAAAACAAAGTGACAAGTATGAAGTCACACCGCTATTGACAGTTTCATGTCACTTTTTTGAAGGGTCTCTGAGGATGTGCCTTCAGGATGCGAAACACACTACCACTGTTCTTCCAGCAACATCACCTGGCCGTATACCTCATCTGTTTTCCAATAAAATAAAAGTACTGTACAGGTTTGGGACCTTGAGGGCAAAAGATAACTGTACCCCTCCACCCTCTTTGGGTTCTTTCACTCTGCATCCATTGCATTTCATGTAATTATACTTGAATGGTACACTCACATTGTCGCATCAGCAGTGTAGTGGTTTCCGTCGTAATAATGCATAGTATGTTATGCTCCCTGGACAACATGCACATTTAGAGTGGCAGACTGGCAGTGAAGCATACCGTACTTTAATGTGCAGTATGCTTCACTATATGTAAAACTCCAAACAGGTACTTAGAGATAAACGTAAAGCAAGGACCTCCAAGGTGGTGTTTTCTGAAATACTGCCAGTGCCACGTGCTACATCTGAGAGACAGATAGGGTTGCCAGGTGTCCGGTTTTAGACCGGACAGTCCGGTTTTTGGCCGCTGTGTCCGGTGCAAAAAGGCATGCTAAACCGGACAATTAAGATGTCTGGTTTTATGCCTTTTCCGGCGGCTGTCAGTATTGACAGCCGCCTGTAGCAGGAGGAGAGCAGCGCAGTGGAGGGAAAGCGGTGGGCAGCGGCGGAGAAGGGGGCCATCTCCCCCCCTTCTCTCACCTTAGATGCTTTCCGTCCCTCGCTGTCTCCTCCGATCTGTGTGTGGATGACTGGTGGCGCTTGGCAGCGGGCGGGACTTACCTTCCGTGTCGCTCCATGCGCCGGTCGGAAGTTCTGGTGCCGCAGCCGCTGCTCTGGTCTGCATCAGACCAGAGTAGTGGCAACTCATCCCGCGCGGCGCCTGCGACGAGACCAGTCACCAGACGGAGGAGACACGGTCACACGGAAGGTAAGTTCCGCCCTCGGCCTCTGCCAGCCACCGCACACACCGATCGGAGGAGACAGCGAGGGAGGGAGAGGACCCTAAGGTGAGCGAAGGGGGGGGGGAGATGGCCCCCTTGTTCACCGCTCTCCCTCTTCTCTGCGCTGACTGCTTCCCTCCTGGAGGGGGGACACACCTGCCTACATATACTGGGCCCATATACACCCTGGCTACATATACTGGGCCCATATACACCCAGTCTACATATACTGGGCCCATATACACCCTGGCTACATATACTGGGCCCATATACACCCTGGCTACATATACTGGGCCCATATACACCCTGGCTACATATACTGGGCCCATATACACCCTGGCTAAATATACTGGGCCCATATACACCCTGGCTACATATACTGGGCCCATATACACCCTGGCTACATATACTGGGCATATATACCCCCTGACTACATATACTGGGCCCATATACACCCTGGCTACATATACTGGGCCCATATACACCCTGGCTACATATACTGGGCCCATATACACCCTGGCTACATATACTGGGCCCATATACACCCTGGCTACATATACTGGGCCCATATACACCCTGGCTACATATACTGAGCCCATATACCGCTGGCTATATATACTGGGGACATATTCCCCTGCCTACATATACTGGGGACATATACCTCTGGCTACATATACTGGGCACATATATCCCTGGCTACATATACTGGGGACAACTGGCTGTTTGTCATTATGTGCAGTTACTGGTGAAAAGCTGTCTCTTATTATGTGCATTTACTGGTGAAAAGCTGTCTCTTATGTGCATTTACTGGTGAAAAGCTGTCTCTTATGTGCATTTACTGGTGAAAAGCTGTCTCTTATGTGCATTTACTGGTGAAAAGCTGTCTCTTATGTGCATTTAGTGGTGAAAAGATGTCTCTTATGTGTATTTAGTGGTGAAAAGATGTCTCTTATGTGCATTTAGTGGTGAAAAGATGTCTCTTATGTGCATTTAGTGGTGAAAAGATGTCTCTTATGTGCATTTAGTGGTGAAAAGCTGTCTCTTATGTGCATTTACTGGTGAAAAGCTGTCTCTTATTATGTGCATTTACTGGTGAAAAGCGGTCTCTTATTATGTGCATTTACTGGTGAAAAGCTGTCTCTTATGTGCATTTACTGGTGAAAAGCTGTCTCTTATGTGTTTTTACTGGTGAAAAGCTGTCTCTTATGTGCATTTACTGGTGAAAAGCTGTCTCTTATGTGCATTTAGTGGTGAAAAGATGTCTCTTATGTGCATTTAGTGGTGAAAAGATGTCTCTTATGTGCATTTAGTGGTGAAAAGATGTCTCTTATGTGCATTTAGTGGTGAAAAGATGTCTCTTATGTGCATTTAGTGGTGAAAAGCTGTCTCTTATGTGCATTTACTGGTGAAAAGCTGTCTCTTATTATGTGCATTTACTGGTGAAAAGCGGTCTCTTATTATGTGCATTTACTGGTGAAAAGTGGTCTCTTATGTGCATGTACTGGTGAGGACAGTTAGTGACATGGCTATGTACTCTGTAATGTGCTGCAGAAGATGTCAGTGCGATATAAATACTGTAAAAAACATTTTTTAAAAAGCCCATTGCTTAGCCCCACTCTACATAAAAGTGCGCTTCTGACTCCGCCCCTAACTCCACCCCCTGTCCGGTTTTCTCCATCAGCCGACCTGGCAACCCTAGAGACAGAGGCATAGGCAAACGCAGGGCGGGATTACAGCTGCCCAGAATCCAGGGCTGGTGCAGTGTCTGGAGACAGGAACAAGTTGAGACACCAGAATATCTGCAGGGAGCCAGCAGCTCACTGCACTGCCCCCTTTCTTTCCCTGCTACAGTTGACTTTGGATGTAGCAGCAACATGTGTATAGAGCATGGAGCAGCTCTGAATGAGCACAGCCCTGTGCCCTGCTGTGTGAATGCTTCACTTTCCCCTTCATTACCAATGTCGGCTGTCCTCATTATTATCTGTAGCCAAACTACTTCTGATCTATCCCTGTTGTCAGTCGGTCAGACGGGAAAATGCATTGTGTGTATACAGCAAGATATCCTACCATATTATTATACTGTATTGTACTTGGCTGAGGGAGACCTTTCAGAAATCCCCCCCTTGAAAATCTTGGGTTTGCCCCTGAGAGGGAGCTTAGGGAGTTAAATACGTGGCTGAGAAATTGGTGTAGGAAGTAGGGGTTTGGGTTCCTAGAGAACTGGGCAGACTTTGCAGTCGGCTACAGGTTCTACAGCAGGGATGGGCTGCACTTAAATGGGGAGGGTGCAGCTGCATTGGGGAAAAAGATAGCTAAACGGTTGGAGGGAATTTTAAACTAGGATCTGGGGGGAGGCGGGAGGGTAAACTCTCAATATGTAGACAAGATAAGGTAAAAAGAGAGCCTAATTCTGGGCATACACGGGAGTTGTGCAGCCTTATCAATCGAGCCTGATGACTTGATTGATAGTATCCGACAGATCCAATGACCTGCCAGATAGATTTCCTGCTCGATCCCCGCCGGCAGACAATAGCGGGGAATCGAGCGGCTGATAAGGAGCGCCGGCGGGGATGAGCGGGGATCGGCGCGGACGAGCGCGGATGTGCCGGCATCGAGCCGCCGGCTCGATCCGGCGCATAATTGTATCAATGTATGCCCAGCATAACATTACTGGGAGTGGAGAGGGGGGTGGGGGCAATGTAAAGAGTAAGGAGGTTGGTAAAACTTCAAGTAGCCCATTTCATTATTATTATTATTATTATCGATTTATAAAGCGCCAACATATTTCGTGGCGCTGTACAAAGTAAGAAACAAGCATGGAGTACATAATAATACAGACAATGATGTACACCAATATACAAGATACATAATTAGTGACAAAATACAAAAAAATTATACAAAATACAAAATATAGAATTGGTAATGACAGTGATAAAAGTAACATGATGAATAAATTATATAATGATTTCCAAGACACAAAAAGGGGAGAGAGCCCTGCCCTTGCGAGCTTACAATCTAAAGGGAATGGGGGGAAACAAAAGGAGGGGTAGTATACAATAAAATATATAGAGGCTGTGTGTTTTAGGATGGGTTTGTATCTGGAAATTAGTGAGGATATGTGCCGGGGAGAGAGATTGTGGAGAGCTTTGTAGGTTAGGGTTAGGAGTTTGAACTGGATCCTCTGGGTAATTGGCAGCCAGTGAAGAGTGGAAGATCGAGAAGAAAGATGAATGAGACGAGCAGCTGAGTTCAGTACCGACTGGAGCGGGGCCAGTCTGTTAGAAGGTAGTCCACAAAGTAGTATGTTGCAGTAGTCCAGACGAGAAATTATAAGAGCATGTATTAACATTTTTGTTGTGTCATGAGTGAGAAATGGACGGATGCGAGATATGTTTTTAAGTTGGAGATGGCAGGAGCTGGTTATGGAGTTAACATGAGGAATAAAAGAGAGACAGGGGCGTAGCAATAGGGGTTGCAGAGGTTGCGACTGCATCGGGGCCCTTGGGCCAGAGGGGCCCCGGAGGGCCCTCCCTCAACTGCAGTGTTAGCTCTGTATTGGTCCTGTGCTCATAATAATCACTAGTATAGATCAGGATTGCTCGTAAACTACGCCAGTGCGAATCTACTCGTCGTAGGCCGCAACTACGCATCGTAGTTCATAGACGAAGTTTAAAAACATTGCGTATGTATTTCCGCGTAGTCGTAGTACCGCTATTCGAAGCTTCGCCCGCTACGTGTAGTTGACGTATGCATTGCGAATTCAACTACGCGTGCGGTAACTGCGTCTATACGGATCATTGCACATGCGCAGAAATATCATTGCCCTTCTATACGTATACAATTCTGCATTGGAAGGTGGAATGTACGCATATATTAGTTCACCCATGCGCATATTTCACGGATTATTGTGGAAATGTTTCAGCATAAGGGCATAAGCGTCTGCATACACTACGCTTTGCACTATGCGAAGCTTACGTATTTTAACGCGTAGTCTACGAAATGCAAACGTAGCGAAGCTTCTGATTTCGAAACCGTAGTTTGCGAAGTGTAATTGCGTAGAACTACGCGTAGTTCCAGCATGGCGAAGTTGGCTGACTACGACCATCCCTAGTATAGATGCTTTGAATAGCAGTAATCATTAACAAACTGTTCCCCATCCCCTTCTTGCACCTCTGACACTGTAGTCGTCATTGGAAGGTTTTGGTGCCGGGTATCAATTGTTATGTATAGAGTGCTTGGGGGGCCCCATTGTAAAACTTGCATCGGAGCCCATAGCTCCTTAGCTACGCCCCTGAAGAGAGAGATGAGTCGAATTTTGTCATACTCAAAATGGGAGACTGTTAGCAGTGGGGTCCCACAGGGGTCTGTACTGGGTCCAGTGCTCTTCAATTTATTTATTAATGACCTAGTGGATACAGTAGTGAGCAATGTTGCTATTTTTGCAGATGATACAAAATTGTGCAGAATCATCAACTCTAAGGAAGATAGTGTTATATTGCAACAGGATCTGGATAGGATGGCTATATGGGCACATACATGGCAGATGAAATTCAATGTTGACAAATGTAAAGTCATGCATTTTGGTCGTACCAATGGTCTAACACCATACAAAATAAATGGGATACAGTTGGGGACATCAAACTTGGAGAAGGACTTAGGAGTACTCATCGACAACAAGTTAAATAATCGTACTCAATGCCAAGCCGCTGCAGCTAAAGCTAACAAAATTTTGGGATGCATTAAAAGGGAAATAAAAACTCGAGATGCTAGCATAATATTGCCCCTGTTTAACTCTCTAGTAAGGCCACATCTGGAATATGGAATTCAGTTCTGGGCACCACATTACAAAAAAGATATTGCAGTTTTAGAGCAGGTGCAGAGACGAGCAACAAAATTGATACGTGGGATGGAAGGTCTCACTTACCAAGAAAGGTTAGATAAACTGGGTTTATTTAGTCTAGAGAAAAGACGCCTTAGAGGAGATCTAATTAACATGTATAAATACATCAGAGGGCAATATAATAGCTTGGCGGATGAGCTTTTTGTCCCTAGGCCTTCTCAAAGGACTAGAGGACATGATCTGCGCATGGAGGAAAAACGTTTTAGCCATTTATTTAGGAAAGGGTTCTTTACAGTAAGAGTGATTAAGATGTGGAATGCATTGCCACAGGAAGTCGTTATGGCAAACTCTATACCTGCATTTAAAGGGGGCTTAGATGCTTTCCTTGCGTTGAATGACATCCATGGCTACAATTACTAGGTAATGCCAATGATGTTAATCCAGGGATTTTATGATCAACAGGGATATGTGAGGGAGCAGGCTGGAGTTGTACTTTGTACTGGTTGAACTCGATGGACGTATGTCTTTTTTCAACCAAAGTAACTATGTAACTATGAATTTACCCCCAAGCACCGTACTTTGGGAACTGAAGTTATGGGAGTGTTATTAACATTTATTGTTACTTCAGGCAGAGAGGTGAACAGAGACGGTGGAAAAATTATCAGTTGTTTTACTCATATTAAGTTTTAGGAAGCGAGAGGACATGAAGGAGGATATAGCAGACAAGCAGTCAGGAACACGTTTGAGGAGGGAGTTAAGGTCTAGGGCCGAGAGGTACAGTTGTGTATCGTCTGCATACAGGTGATATTGAAACCTGATTTCATGTAACCAAAATTGGAAAATGTGGTGGTAAAAATATAAAGTGCATGGTAACCAATGCTAGGAGCCTTGCAAATAAAATGGACGAACTAGAGTTCATTCTGATTGACAAAGGCTATGACATTGTGGGAATAACAGAGACTTGGATAGATGAAAGCCATGATTGGATAGCGAATTTAGAGGGATACAATGTGTTTAGGAAGGATAGAACAGGGAAAAAAGGTGGAGGGGTTTGTCTCTTTGTTAAGAACTCTTTAACAGCTGTCATGAACGATGAGATGGATGAAGATTGTGAAGATGTGGAGTCCGTTTGGGTAAATATTCATGGTGGAAATAAAGGTTGCTAATTGCTTATTGGGGTATGCTACAGGACACCACATATTCATGAAGCTGCAGAACTGCAATTACTACAGCAGATTGAAAAAGCTGCAAGTAAAAATGAGGTCATAGTTATGGGTGACTTCAACTTTCCAGACATTGACTGGGGTATTGAGGCTACCCATTCTGGTAAAAGCAGCAGATTTCTGGCAACACTACAGGACAGTTACCTGACTCAAATGGTAACTGAACCAATTAGGGGGAATGCATTACTGGATTTGATCATTTTAATTAGACCAGATAATGTATCAAATGTGCAGGTTCAAGAACATTTGGGAAATAGTGATCATAACATGATAACGTTTGATCTGGTGACAGATAGGCCGCGGGACAGCGAGACAAGTAAAACTATGAATTTTAGAAAAGCAACTTTCAATCAACCCAGACAGGCACTACGTTTCGTAAACTGGGATAATGTACTACAAGGGGAGGACACTGAAGGGAAATGGCAAGCTTTTAAAATTATTCTCAATCAATATTGTATTAAATATATCCCATATGGAAACAAAGCATCTAGGAATAAAAAAAAGGCCTCTATGGATGAATGCAAAGGTCAGAGACAAAATGAAGTGGAAAAAGAATGCCTATAAGGTCCTAAAACAGGAGGGGATCGAGGCTGCATTAAGCAATTATAAGGAGTGCAATAAAAGTTGTAAAAAAGAAATTAGGCTGGCAAAGATTGAAGCTGAAAATCAAATCCCTAGGGATATCAAATCTAACCCAAAGAAGTTTTACAAGTACATCAATTCTAAATATATTGCCGTTTTAGAGCAGGTGCAGAGACGAGCAACAAAATTGATACGTGGGACAGAAGGTCTCACTTACCAAGAAAGGTTAGATAAACTGGGTTTATTTAGTCTAGAGAAAAGACACCTAAGAGGGGATCTAATTAACATGTATAAATACATCAGAGGGCTCAGGGCAATATAAAAGCTTGGCAGATGAGCTTTTTGTCCTTAGGCCTTCACATAGGACTAGAGGACATGATCTGCGCATGGAGGAAAAAACGTTTTAGCCATTTATTTAGGAAAGGGTTCTTTTCAGTAAGAGTGATTAAGATGTGGAATGCATTGCCACAGGAAGTAGTTATGGCAAATTCTATATCTGCATTTAAAGGGGGCTTAGACGCAAGCCTTAAAGAGACACTGAAGCGAAAAACAAATTATGATATTATGATTTGTAAGTGTAGTACAGCTAAGAAATAAAACATTAAGATCAGATACATCAGTCTAATTGTTTCCAGTACAGGAAGAGTTAAGAAACTCCAGTTGTTATCTCTATGCAAAAAAAGCCATTAAGCCTCACGACTTTCAAAGTCGTGGAGAGGGCTGTCTTCTGACTTTTATTATCTCAACTGTTAGTGAACAAATTTCTTTTTCTCTGCCAGAGGAGAGGTCATTAGTTCACAGACTGCTCTGAAAGAATCATTTTGAATGCTGAGTGTTGTGTAATCTGCACATATTACAGAATGATGCAATGTTAGAAAAAACACTATATACCTGAAAATAAAAATATGAGAATATTTTCTTTGCTGCTAATCTTCTAGTAATTATTCATAGTACACAACCAATTCATTATATCATATTTTTTTTTTCGCTTCAGTATCTCTTTAATGAGAATAGAAAAAGCATTTCGCACCAGTGTGCACAGGTCTTCACGATTTTCATTATTTTTTAAAAGACCTTGCGATTAAAAAGCGCATGCGATTTGAAAAGCGCAGCACGAGCGCAACAGTGTGTACAGGCCCTAAAAGTGTATAAGACGTGTTTTACAGGTAGCAGTTGGAAATTTTGAAAGTACAATGAGAGTCTGTTAGGTAATAATTATTTTACCCTATGACATGGGTGGAATAATGTGTTCTATATTTCCTCTATGTGACATGCTTTGTTAATATTATTTTAATTGTTAAAATGTGGCCAGTAATCTATCTATTTTTAATGTATATTACTGATATGTTGTATATGTGCCTCAATAAAAAAAGATTTAAAAACAAAACAAAAGTTTTAATTTTCTTGTAAATTGCTGGAAAAATAAAATCACAACACAAAAAACTGAAAAACACTAGGAGATTGATGTGAAGGAGTGTGCCCTAATTAATCGCAAATCGAGATTAAAGATGAACTTTAACCAAGGATTGGACTTCATTCCAATCAATAGTTGATATCCCTTTTCCCACAAAAAATATTTACCTTTTTTCAAATAGATCATCAGGGGGGGGGGGGGGGGTCTGTATGGCTAATATTGTGGTGACACCCCTCCCCCCCCCCCACAGTGTGATGTCATTACCATGGTCCTGACAGTTTTCTGTCTGTGAACTTCATTGCATTGCGGGAAATAATGGCTGTTTCTAAACTGCAAAGCAACCAGTATCTCCCTCTGTGCATAGAACTCTCAGTAAAGAACATTCCGTACAGATCACCTGGCAGAACTAATGAGATCACCGCCAGTGATAAATTTCAGAATGTAAACTAGGGAGAAGAAACATTTTGCAATGGGCAAACACTGACAAACTACCGTATTTTTCGGACTGTAAGACGCACTTTTCTTCCCTCAAAGAGAGGGGGAAAATATTGGTGCGTCTTATGGTCCAAATGTGCCAAAACAGACCTGCCTCCCCTTAAGAAGTGGAACATTCCGATCTGCTTGTCGGCAATGTCCCCAGGCGTTTATCTTGTTTTCCCCCGGCTCCTTATGTGGTTCACTTGTGGCTGCCCTCGGTGAACTTATTGCTGCCCCCCCCCCTGTATTTATAGCTGTCCCCCGTGTAGTCATATCGGCTTCCCCGAGCGCCGCTGTGTCCCGCCTGCCTCTATGTAGCGTTATGCTTACCCCCGTGTATTTATAGCTGCCCCCCCTGTGTAGTCATGCCGGCTTCCCCGAGCGCCGTCCTTAATGCTCTGTGTCCCGCCTGCCTCTATGTAGCGTGAGGCTTACCCCCTAACGCCGCTATGAGTAGCGGTAATCCTCCTTGTAAAGCCGCTGAGGGATTCACGCACGCAGGCAAAGTATTTCCCTCTTCACTTCCGCATTAGTGACATATGCGGAAGTGAAGAGGGAAATACTTTGCCTGCGTGCGTGAACCCCTCAGCGGCTTTACAAGGAAGATTACCGCTACTCATAGCGGCGTTATGGGGTAAGCCTCACGCTACATAGAGGCAGGCGGGACACAGAGCATTAAGGACGGCGCTCGGGGAAGCCGGCATGACTACACGGGGGGGGGGGGCAGCTATAAATACACGGGGGTAAGCATAACGCTACATAGAGGCAGGCGGGACACAGCGGCGCTCGGGGAAGCCGATATGACTACACGGGGGACAGCTATAAGTACAGGGGGGGGGGGCAGAAATAAATACACCGGGGGCAGCTATAAGTGCAGGGGGAAAAGTATAAGTACAGGGGGGGACAGCTATAAGTACAGGGGGGGGAAACTATAAGTGCAGGGGGCAGCTATAAGTGCAGGGGGGCAGCTATATGTACAGGAGGCAGCTATATGAATGGGGGGGACAGCTATATGTAAGGGAGGCAGCTATATGTACAGGGGGGGGGGAGCTATATGTACAGGGGGAGCTATAAGTACAGGGGGGCAGCTATAAGCACACTGGGGGCAGCTAAATGTACAGGGGGCAGCTATAAGGACACTGGGGGGCCGCTATAACTACAGGGGGAAGCTATAAGGACAGGGGGCAGCTATAAGTACAGGGTGGCAGCTATATGTACAGGGGGGCAGCTATATGTACTGGGGCCAGCTATAAGTACAGGGGGCGGCTATAAGGACACTGGGGGCAAATATAAAGGACACCAGGGGAATAGATAATGACGCAGGGGGCAGGGATGAGGAAACAGGCACATATAGGGAAACATCAGGCACATAGGACAAGGACAGGGGCAGAGATGGGGACAGAGGACACAGGCAGGGCAGAAGAGGACAGAAAGGAGACACACAAACTACAAAAGGGGGACATAATTAAGGGAAGGAGAAGATGCACAAGATGCCCCTGTTCCATGGATGCACCAGGTTTAATAAAACATTTTTTTCCTGGTTTTTGTCCTCTAAACCTGGGTGCGTCTAATGGTCCAGAGCGTCTTATGGTCCGAAAAATACGGTAATCCATAAATTAATATTGTAAAAAATAAGTAATTTTCATTTACTAAAGAAAAAATAAGAAATTGTATGCATCGTGTTATTTTCATTACAGTTCCTCTTTAAAGTTAAAAAATACAAATGTTATTGATAATCATGAATTTAATTACTGGCACATAATGCACAGCAGTAGCATAGCAAAGTTCAGCATACTGGCACATAATGCACAGCAGTAGCATAGCAAAGTTCAGCATACTGGCACATAATGCACAGCAGTGGCGTAGCTAAGGAGCTGTGGGCCCCGATGCAAGTTTTACAATGGGCCCCCCCCCCAAGCAATCTATACATAACAATTGATACGGCGCATCAAAACCTGCCAATGGCAACTACAGTGTCAGAGGTGCAAGAAGGGGATGGAGAACGGTTTGTTATGATTACTATTATTCAAAGTATCTATAGAAGTAATTATTACGAGCACAGGACCAATAGAGAGCTAATACTGTAGTTGACGGAGAGCCTTTCGGGGCCCCTCAAGTCCAAGGGCCCCGATTCGGTCGCAACCTCTGCAACCCCTATTGCTACACCCCTGCCAGCAGTAGGATAGCAAAGTTCAGCATTCTGACACATAATGCACAGCAGTAGCATAGCAAAGTTCAGCATACTGACACATAATGCACAGCAGTAGCATAGCAAAGTTCAGCATACTGACACGTAATGCAAAGCAGTAGCATAGCAAAGTTCAGCATACTGGCACATAATGCACAGCAGTAGCATAGCAAAGTTCAGCATACTGACACATAATGCACAGCAGTAGCATAGCAAAGTTCAGCATACTGACACGTAATGCAAAGCAGTAGCATAGCAAAGTTCAGCATACTGGCACATAATGCACAGCAGTAGCATAGCAAAGTTCAGCATACTGACACATAATGCACAGCAGTAGCATAGCAAAGTTCAGCATACTGGCACATAATGCACAGCAGTAGCATAGCAAAGTTCAGCATACTGGCACATAATGCACAGCAGTAGCATAGCAAAGTTCAGCATACTCACACATAATGCACAGCAGTAGCATAGCAAAGTTCAGCATACTGGCACATAATGCACAGCAGTAACATAGCAAAGTTCAGCATACTCACACATAATGCACAGCAGTAGCATAGCAAAGTTCAGCATACTGACACATAATGCACAGCAGTAGCATAGCAAAGTTCAGCATACTGACACGTAATGCAAAGCAGTAGCATAGCAAAGTTCAGCATACTGGCACATAATGCACAGCAGTAGCATAGCAAAGTTCAGCATACTGACACATAATGCACAGCAGTAGCATAGCAAAGTTCAGCATACTGGCACATAATGCACAGCAGTAGCATAGCAAAGTTCAGCATACTGGCACATAATGCACAGCAGTAGCATAGCAAAGTTCAGCATACTCACACATAATGCACAGCAGTAGCATAGCAAAGTTCAGCATACTGGCACATAATGCACAGCAGTAACATAGCAAAGTTCAGCATACTCACACATAATGCACAGCAGTAGCATAGCAAAGTTCAGCATACTCACACATAATGCACAGCAGTAGCATAGCAAAGTTAAAGTGGACCCAAATTAAAAATACAAGATTTCAGAAATAAAATCTGTTTTCTAAATTATAATAATGAACATCAGCCTTTTTTCAGTTGCATGATGACAAATATAAAATATTTTACATTTATTGGAGGAACCCCTCCCTTCCTTTCAAATTGCTGGGGCAAAATCCGGCAAACTGGTGGAGTAGATGGTGTCCAGCAAAGGAGGAATTGCTATGGGCTGCCCCCAGTATAATCCTAGTTATGAAAAGAGAAGGGTGAAAAGCATGCACTGAAATGCTCATAGGTTTGAAGGAGTGTTTATTTATCTTTGTATGAATCAGAGTGGTGCAACTCAGGGCCGGGCCAAGGCATAGGCTGGAGAGGCTCCAGCCTCAGGGCGCAGTGTAGGAGGGGGCGCAGAATTCATTCAGCTGTCATTCCTAATTGTGTTTGAAGTAGAAAGAAATAAGAAAAGGGGATACATGGCAGTGTCTGCAAGACATATAACTAGATATTAAGGTGTTGGGGAGGTTGTGGGCCTTGTGGCGCCTCTTAGTCTAATAGCAATCAGTGTGTGACGGCTGGGGTGGGAGGGATGGAGGGGCGCACTTTGGTGTCTCAGCCTTGGGTGCTGGAGGACCTTTTCCTGGCTCTGGTGCAACTAAATATTTTTAATTAAAAAAAAGTTTGGTTTGGGTCCTCTTTAAGCATGCTGTCACATAATGCACAGCAGTATATAGCAAAGTTCAGCATACTGGCACATAATGCACAGCAGTAGCATAGCAAAGTTCAGCATACTGGCACATAATGCACAGCAGTAGCATAGCAAAGTTCAGCATACTGGCACATAATGCACAGCAGTAGCATAGCAAAGTTCAGCATACCGGCACATAATGCACAGCACCTCACCTCCTTCACTCCTACTACCACTGAGGAGGTCAACCACCTACTGCAGACTTCCCATACCACTACCTCCCCCCTTGACCCTATCCCTTCTGGTCTACTTCAGCCTCACTTCACGGATCTGGCCCCAGTCCTCACTACCATGTTTAACCTCTCCCTATCCACAGGCACCTTCCCCTCAGACTTCAAGCAGGCCACTGTACTGCCTCTGCTCAAGAAACCCTCCCTCGACCCCTTGCTACCCTCCAACTACCGCCCGATCTCCCTCCTCCCCTTCGCCTCAAAACTCCTTGAGCGTCTGGTTCACAAACGCCTGACCCAGTACCTCAATGCCAACTCACTACTAGACCCACTGCAATCTGGATTTCGGCCTGCCCACTCAACCGAAACGGCTCTCACCAAAGTGGTCAATGACCTTGCCTTAGCTAAAGCTGAAGGTAAATACACCATTCTCCTCCTCCTTGACCTTTCAGCAGCTTTTGATACAGTAGATCATCCCCTACTCCTCCAGTCCCTCCAATCCATGGGCATTCACGATCTCGCCCTGACCTGGCTTTCATCCTACCTCTCCAACCGCTCCTTCACGACCTCCTTCAATGAGTCCTCGTCCACCCCCAACCACCTCTCAGTGGGAGTCCCCCAAGGCTCGGTCCTTGGCCCCCTACTGTTCTCCCTATACACATCCTCCATTGGCAAGGTTATCTCCTCCATGGGTTTTAACTATCATCTGTATGCAGATGACACCCAAATCTATCTCCACACCCCTGACATATCCACCACTACCATGGACAAGGTCTCCTCCTGCCTATCTGCCATCTCCTCCTGGATGTCCGCTAGGTTCCTAAAACTAAATCTAGACAAAACTGAATTTATGATCTTCCCACCCCGGTCATCCCTGGACCTCCCAGATGTGCAGGTCACTGTTAACCACACTACTATTCACCCTACCTCTCAAGCCCGCTGTCTGGGTGTCACCCTGGACTCCTCACTCTCCTTCACTCCCCACATCCAAAACCTCACAAAGTCCTGCAACTTCCACCTTCGTAACATCTGTAAGATTCGCCCTTTCCTGACCCCTGCCACCACCAAACTCCTCATCCATGCCCTCATAATTTCCCGCCTCGACTACTGCAATGCCCTTCTGTCTGGACTCCCTAAGACCCGAATAGCCCCACTGCAGTCCATCATGAATGCGGCTGCCAGAATTATCCACTCCTCCCATCGCTCCACCAGGGCGGCTCCCCTCCGTGAATCCCTCCACTGGCTTCCTATCCAGTCCAGAATCAGATTCAAGATATTGTGTCTGACCTACAAATCCATCCACAAAACCTGTCCAACCTACATTTCTGATCTTACTCAGAGATACACATCAAGCCGCTCACTCCGCTCCTCCAATGAACTTCGCCTGACCGTCCCCCGCATCACCCAGTCCCATGCACGCCTCCAAGATTTCTCAAGAGCCGCTCCGACACTATGGAACTCCCTACCTCCACCCATTAGGGCAGCCCCCTCCTTCAACACCTTCAAGAAGGCCCTCAAAACTCACCTTTTCACTCTTGCCTACCACCCCTCACAATTGCTCTAAACCCACAGCCGAACTCTGGTCCCCTACCTCTCGTGTCCCTACCTCTCCCTCTAGATTGTAAGCCTTTGGGCAGGGTCCTCACTCCTTTTGTGTCCTACCTGATCATGCACCTCTATTACTGTGCACCCATGCTATGCATTTGAGTGAACCTAACTTGCCTAACTCTATGCTCCCATCCAGTGACTGACTAAGCATTACCTTGTACTCATACTGTGCTGTGTGATCTGGTTTTCTTGTATTCCTGTATTGTCATATTGCTGTTTGTCACCCCTAAATATTGTCTGTAACCTAAATTAATGTCCAGCGCTGCGTAATATGTTGGCGCTTTATAAATACAACAAATAAATAAATAAATAAATAAATAAAGTTCAGCATACTGGCACATAATGCACAGCAGTAGCATAGCAAAGTTCAGCATACTCACACATAATGCACAGCAGTAGCATAGCAAAGTTCAGCATACTCACACATAATGCACAGCAGTAGCATAGCAAAGTTCAGCATACTGGCACATAATGCACAGCAGTAGCATAGCAAAGTTCAGCATACTGGCACATAAAGCACAGCAGTAGCATAGCAAAGTTCAGCATACTGGCACATAATGAACAGCAGTAACATAGCAAATTCAGCATACTGGCACATAATGCACAGCAGCAGCATAGCTACCAAATTCAGCATAGCAATGATATAATGGAAGCTCGCATATCAGATTACAAAAGCATATGCAATCCCGGATCACAAAACTGAACTGTCCAATGTATCAGCACACCAATTTTTGAAATAAGGCACACTCTTTATTGAGCCATATGTTTCCACAAGGAATAAGCCGACAATTGTTTCAGGGGCTGCAAAGGGTCCCCCTTAATCAAGGCGTGTGGTTGATGAAGGGGGACCCTGCGCGGCCCACAAAACAAATGTCGGCAAATTCCTTGTGGAAACAAATTGGCTCAATAAAGAGCGTGTCTTATTTCAAAAATTGGTGTGCTGATACATTGGATAGTTGATTGTTGTTGGGGCACCGCCTATGCCCTAGTAGTATCAAGCACCCTACAACACTTGTGATGGAGTGCCTAACCACGACCACTTGATTGCAGGATCACAAAACTGGACACCTGGCGTAATGTCCTGGTAGAGCTGTATCCGTACTGTCCTCGCCGCTTGTTGCAGTATATGGGAGATATCCTGGGCACCTCCCGGACATTGGTAAAACAGGCACGGAAAAGAAGATGGCTTCAGAGGACCCAGACAAACAGCGTGTTTCACGCCAATGACAAGTTTCGACAGACATTCCGGACTTATAACTCATATATGGCCAGCCCAGCGACCAATCATGCAGCATGTCCATTTTGTTGTTAAAGTGACCTTGAGCAGTAGCTGGAGTCAGGGCCGGGCCGAGGCATAGGCTGGAGAGGCTCCAGCCTCAGGGTGCAGTGTAGGAGGGGGCGCAGAATTCATTCAGCTGTCATTCCTAATTGTGTTTGAAGCAGAAAGAAATAAGAAAAGGGGATACATGGCAGTGACTGCAAGCCAGATAACTAGATATTAAGGTGTTGGGGAGGTTGTGGGCCCTGTGGCACCTCTTAGTCTAATAGCAATCACTGTGTGATGGCTGGGGTGGGAGGGATGGAGGGGCGCACTTTGGTGTCTCAGCCTTGGGTGCTGGAGGACCTTGTCCCGGCTCTGGCTGGAGTAAAAAATTTCACCTACCTTGCGCTTCCTCCAGCCCACCGTAGGCCGCGAGATCCCCCGGCGTCCTCCTGCTCCTGTCCGTGTCCCTTTGGTGGCTCCCGTTACCCGGGCCGGGTGTCGGGCAACTCTTCCTGGATCTTCACGCTGGTCATAATCGCGGCGGCTGGCGTGACATGTCTACGGTGGGCTGGAGGAGGCCCAAGGTAAGTGAAATGTTTTATTCTTTACTTTTCAGGGTCCTTTTAACCTTCTGCCCCCCCCCCCCTCCCCCGGTCACTCAAGGTGGCAGGCGGACGCACAGGACACAGGCAAACAACAGCATCACACCCAGCTCATCTTCAATGCTTTGGCGCCCAAGAAAGCTGGGAAGAAAGGAGAACAGACATGCAGACCTGCGCAAGGACCAGCCAGAAGAGATCAAACAAAAGTAAACTGAAACAGTCAGCATAGTTGTAGCAGCGGAGCAGTGAATAATAAACACAATATCACAAATAGTTGAATCATTCGTGAGATTTATTATCCATATTTGGATGATTTGACCCCAAATGCCATTTCAGTTTACTTGGAATTGTGCAGTCCGGAGACAGGACCATCAGACACTGTGGAAGCTCTTCTAAACTGACCACAGTGGAAGTAAAACCAAAGTCTAGAGGCGTCATCATATTTTTAATAGTTACGTTTCTTAACTACTTTGCCAGTTCTAGTTTGTGGTTCACCATCCGTTTCTTCTTCACTCCTGTTCTTAATAATGTTCAAAAAGCCTTCCATTTTTATGCCCAGAACCTGAAAATCAAAACAAGATTTTGATGATCCCGATCAAAATAATCTTTAGTTACTGGTAATTTATTGTGGCAAAACTGGAGAATGCTAAATTAAAATTACAAAAGGTCAAAAACATATTGCAGAACTTTTTAGCATGACCACAATTTCACGTAAATGTGGTCAAAAATATGCTGAAAAGGGGTGGGGGGACTGGGGGAGGCAGGTTTGTTAATTGAATGTAGCCGTTGCCTGTACTGTCCTGATTGCAGCTGTCATAATAAGAAAGAGCAGGGTAACTGGCAATGGAGAAGCTTCCATAATATTGGTCCAAGTGGACCAGAGTCAGGCTCGGTTCCCACTGTTGGCTGCGTTTTTGCAAGCTGTGTTTAGGGCAGCAAGCAGATCCTAATGTTAAAAATTGGATCTGCTTCCACTTGTTAAAAAAAACAGATCCAAACTTGCTGCATTTTTACAGAATGGATAGATACACAAATGCAAATAAAGCATATGAGAACAGACTATGGCCTCAATTCACTAAGCTTTATCAAACACTTTACCGAACGTTTGATAATTTACCCCATGGGTAAAATCTCATTTTGAATTCACTAAGGTGCTATATATTTATCGAATGGTTTATCGATAAAACATTCAATACATCTATAACACCTTAGTGAATTCAAAATGAGATTTTACCTATGAGGTAAATTATCAAATGTTCGGTAAATTGTTTGATAAACCTTAGTGAATTGAGGCCTATGGCCTCATTTCACTAAGCTTATCTCCTGTCTTTAATAACGTGTCTAGAGTTGTTACCATGGTGACGAGGCATGTAGCATTCAGGAAACATTTTTACCTCAGGCAAACCTAAAGTTAACGCTTCTGTCTTTAAGTTAACTCTCCTATCCTTAAAATAACTCCAGAGTTAAAGACAGGCTGTTAATTAACTGCATGTGAAAATAACTACAGAGGAGGTAACTTAACTACAAAGGAGGTAACTTAAGGAATGAAGAGATAAGATAACTCTCTCACTGTGTGGAGGTAAGTTTTCTCTTGCCTTATTAACTCCAGCATGATCTTAGTGAATTGAGGCCAGTGTCTGCTTCATCCACTTTGATCACCGTGTTCTATTACCACCACACAAATATTCACGTGTCCCCTTATTCCGCTGTCGCTAACTTCTTTGCTTGGTCCTGGTAAACAGATCATCCCCACTGGATTGCAAAAGACCAATGGTACTCCGCATCAGGGAGAATTCTTATTAGTTCATGGTGGACCAGTGAAAATTCTCCCTGTTGCTAGGGAGAACTGGTCTATTGTAATCATGTAATCAGCACGGTGGCGTAGTGGTTAGCTCTCTCGCCTTGCAGCGCTGGGTCCCTGGTTCGAATCCCATCCAGGGCACTATCTGCAAAGAGTTTGTATGTTATCTCCGTGTCTGTGTGAGTTTCCTCCGGGCACTCCGGTTTCCTCCCACATTCCAAAAAACATACGGATAAGTTAATTGGCTCCCCCTAAAAAAAAAAAAAAAAAAAAAAAATTGGCCCTAGACTACGGTACTTACACTACATAATATAGACATATTGCAATGGTAGGGATTAGAGTGTGAGCTCCTTTGAGGGACAGTTAGTGACAAGATATATATATATATATATATATATATATATATATATATATACTGTATATATATATACACTGTACAGTGCTGCGTAATATGTTGGCGCTATATAAATACTAAATAATAATAATAATAATAATATGGGGAGCCCTATGCAGAACTGATCAGAGGAGTCAGTAGCCTCCCAGGCATATCAACCAGCTGCACAGGTCCCCAGGTCTAACAATCAGTAGGACAGATCCTCAAGCCTAGCAATCGTTGGGACAGGTCTTTTGCCTAGTAATATAAATGACACAGGTGCCTAGCAGAGCAGGACTATCCACCAGGCAACCTAGGCAGATGCCTATTGCCCACCAGCCACCTTCTCTGTTACCTCCCTCCACGTCAGCTTACCAAACAGACCACAAGGGAGCCCCAAATGTAAAAACCTTGCCTAGGGCCCCATTAGATCTTAGTCCATCTCTGGAGTGTAGTAATTAGCAATATGTAACATAGGTAATGAGGAATAGTAATTACAGGGAATGACGCAGACACTCAGCCCTAGTAATGAGCAATATGTCATACAGGTTCTCAGGTCTATTATCAGGAAAATTACTCCAGTCTAAGGCCTTGTAATTAGCAGTTGCTCCAGGCAGCTGCTCAGGAGCATAACTATGTGGAGAAGCCCCTGTGACCGCAGGTGGGCTCAGAGCTGTGGGGGGCCCAACTACTAACCTTTCCTCTCTCAAATACAAGGGCCCCTCCTCCATATTTTGTGGCAACATTTGTTACTGGTGAGAAGATCGTGATGGCCACACTAGTTGTATGACCCTTGTGAGATTTGCCCCCAAGCTGTGAGAGTCACCAAGGGAAGAGGGGGGGGGGGGGGGGGGAGGTGTTGGGCATGATTTGTAGTTACACCCATGCAACTGCTCCACTTTTGTTCCAGTTGTTCTTGCACTGGATACATCTGACCCTCACCCTGAAACTAGTGCAAGGCTGCATGGGTCATATTTATCAAAGAAGGTGCAAAAAACCTGCAGCAAAAATCGAGTTGTTCTGGACAACTGCTCCACACAGGGGCGTTGCTAGGATCCTAAGAGACCCGGGGCACTTTTGGGCACTCCAGCTGTAAAATGGGTGTGGCCATGCACCAGAATGTGGGTGTGGGCATGGGTGCAGCCAAATTTACATGAACTTAACAGCGGTGCAAGTAGGCCTGCCCAGCAAAATGTTGGATGAAGCCCCCCCTCTCCATTAGTACAAAAAAGTGCAATATAAATGCAGTATATCACAAATAGTCAGTGTCACTTAAACATAACAAGCCAGAGATACCTGGCTTTTGTGCTGGCTGGTCTGGCTTTCTGCTGGGCGGGCTGGCCTGTCACAAGTTATCTGGTAGTTCCCCCATAGCATTTCCTGACTAGTGGACCCCCTCCCATGCTTCCACGGATTGAGGCACCATAACCCCTCCCAGCATGCCCCCATAAAGGCACCACAGCACCCAGTATGCCCACATAGAGGCACCACAGCACCCAGCACACCCATGATTGATGCATCAGAGTTCCCAACATGCCCACCATTGAGGCACCACAGCTGACTCTTGCCTGGGAGACATCCAGGGCACCCCAGAATGGATCTGGGGCATGTGACACTGATCTTTGGGGCTAGAAACGCTGCTGGATCCACATTTGCTTCAGTTTTCTTTGAAACTGCCCTGATGCCTGAAGCTTTGTGCAGTTTCAAGGCAGTTATGCTGTGAACAGTTTAGGGGTTGACACTTTTTCATTTGCCAGTAGGATACACCCTGTTGTTTGCCTCTCATTGTTAGTGAATCGTACATAATTAGGGCGTGCCTCTGAAAAACAATTTTGTTTTATGTTTAGCATTTTCTGATTTTCAACTGAGAGCTGCCAAAATAATACTCCTTGACTGCGGTTAGCATTGTCTACGGACGCCGCGGCATGGTAAATCCCCAACATACAACGGATGGGCATCGGAGAAAGATATTTGTGATATGCTGAAACTTGCTCTGGATATGTAAGTGTACATCAGTGTGCGTCCAGAGGCAAGCAGTAACAGTTTTACACTATGTGTGTTTTTTATATGTTTTATTTGAGCATTTTTTACTGGATTAAACAGACCTCAGGAGAGGTTAAGCTTTGTGAACGAGAGTGGGAGAATCTGTTCGGAAGGCAGTATTGAGCGCGATTTCCACCTGTTTGCAGAGGTGGGCTCTATCTGGTGAGCGGATTGTTGTGCAGGGAGTGGGACCATCACTGCATGGAGTGAGAGCACTGTTTACACAGAGGGATTGTTGAACAGTTTAACCATATATGAACAGTATTACCCTATGTCGAGATTTTTTACAGGATTGATCAACTTGATGCAGATTTGAGTATTGCTTAAAGAGAACCCGAGGTGGGTTTGAAGAATATTATCTGCATACAGAGGCTGGATCTGCCTATACAGCCCAGCCTCTGTTGCTATCCCAAACCCCCCTAAGGTCCCCCTGTACTCTGCAATCCCTCATAAATCACAGCCACGCTGCTGACAAACAGCTTGTCAGAGCTGGCCTTGTTTATCTCTATAGTGTCAGTCTGCTGCTCTCCCTGCCTCCTGCAGAACTCCAGTCCCCACCTGCATCCCTTCCCTCCCTGCTGATTGGAGGGAAGGGACGGGGCAGGGACCGGAGCTATGCAGGAGGCGGGGGAGCAGCTGAGACTGACACTACAGATGTAAACACAGCCTCAAAGCACGGCTGTGATTTATGAGGGATTGCAGAGTGCAGGGGGACCTTAGTGGGGTTTGGGATAGCAACAGAGGCTGGGCTGTATAGGCAGACCCAGCCTCTGTATGCAGATAACATTCTTTAGACACACCTCGGGTTCTCTTTAAGATCCACCTGACTCCTGGGGTGGCAAAAATCCGGTGAGCACATAAGAAGAAGGGGTGTGGGACTGCAATTAGCTGGCACTAGCCCTCACATGTCACAGGAGCACTTTTGGGTGGTGTGCTGTATAAAATTGACAGTCTGAACGTTATCACCCTATGTGGAGATTTTTGTGTGTTTTTCAGGAGTGGAAAATCTAACAGTGCCAGTGACTATCGAACTCTTTGCAGCAATTTCAAGTATTCTCCTAGCTAGGACTTTGAGGATTTGTGTAAGACAATCATAGTTTCATCCTTATTGCAATTGATTAGACTCTGGAGAGCGCAGCAGTAAATTGAAACACTGTACCATATATTGGAATCCCTGCAGCGACCCCAGACATTGGGACAAGTTGATCACATAATATTTTGTGGACTGTGGCGCAATAATTAGTATATATATATTCTTTTATTTTGGATATTACAGTGCCTGGGTTATAAGTATTCCTTAAAGAGAACCCGAGGTGGGGTTCTGACAGTGCAATCCACATACAGAGGCTGGGTCTGCCTATACAGCCCAGCCTCTGTTGCTATCCCAATCCCCCCTAAGTTCCCCCTGCGCTCTGCAATCCCCCATAAATCACAGCCGCGCTGTGCGGGCTGTGTTTACATCTGTACTGTCACTCTGCGTGCTCCCCCGCCTCCTGCATAGCTCCGGTCCCGCCCGCGTCCCTTCCCTCCAATCAGCGGGGAGGGAAGGGACGCGGGTGGGGACCGGAGCCTCTGCAGGAGGTGGGGGGAGCAGCAGACTGACAGTACAGAGATAAACACAGCCCGCTGCGACACGCTGCGTGTCGACAGAGAGGCTGTGATTTATGGGGGATAGTAGAGCGCAGGGGGGGCTTAGGGGGGATTGAAATAGCAACAGAGGCCGGGCAGTATAGGCAGACCCAGCCTCTGTATGTGGATTGCATTGTCAGAACCCCACCTCGGGTTCTCTTTAAGAAGAGAAATGGTGTAAATGTGTCCCCAATATAAAGAACATATATAGAGAACATAACATTTGTTTGTCCTTCCAGATTCACACATGCTTGATATGATTTTATAAGGGCAACCTCAGGGGTGATGCTAAGGTTTCTGTGGCCCCAAGTGGTACATCATTTGTGATCCTAAACCCGCAATCAGAGGCCCCTTCTCCCATAATAATAGGTAGCCAAAAATTATTCCCTCCTCCATTCAAACAGGTAGCCCACCAGTATAGGTAGGCAGACAAAGCCCCCAGTATAAGTAGCTACCTCCAGTATATGTAGCCAAGGTGTCCCTCCCCCCCCAGTATAGGTAGCAACCCCCAGTATGGGTAGCTAAGGTGCCCCCTGCAATATAGGTAGCCACCTCCAGTATAGGTAGCCAAGGCGTTACCCCAGTATAGGTACTCTCTTCCCATATAGGGCATTAGTTGGCGTATGTAGCCTCCTACTGACTCCCATCCCTGACAATCCCAGACCTGCCGATCAGTGGCAACCTGAAGAGAAGAGAGCAGTATGCAGTAACCGTGTGTCACATTTCAAATAATGATGATAATACCTTTCTAGAGACTCACTTTTGATTCGGTCTCACATGAGGGCAGCCATGTGACCTATCTAAAAAAGCCGATAAGTGTATGGTGCATTTCACTTCTTTTATATATATGCATTTACAGGTTATGTTCTGTGATTAGAATTTTTTTTTCCTTCTATCTTCTATCCGGATCATACTTTTAAGTTAGGTATTTTATGTGCGGGGGTAGTGCTGTTTGGCTGCCTGATGTGTGATTATTATTTTGTATACCTAACATTTTTTTGCATTTGTTCTTTATACTGTATTCCTGTTTCTATGTAAATCCTTGTTGAAAATAAAGAATCTTTAAAAAAAGAAAATATCACTAGCTTTGTACTGCTAAATGCTAAAAGCTATGAGGCCATCAGTCATGTGCAGTTCCCTAGAATGCTTTTTTTTCTGATCAATTCTTAATCAAGAAAATACAGTGGGATGTGAAAGTTTGGGCAACTTTGTTAATCGTCAAGATTTTCCTGTATAAATTGTTGGTTGTTGCGATAAAAAATGTCAGTTAAATATATCATATAGGAAACACACAGTGATATTTGAGAAGTGAAATGAAGTTTATTGGATTTACAGAAAGTGCGCAAAAATAGTTTAAACAAAATTAGGCAGGTGCCTAAATTTGGGCACCACAAAAAAGAAATGAAATCAATATTTAGTAGATCCTCCTTTTGCAGAAATTACAGCCTACAGAAATGCTTCCTGTAGGTTCCAATGAGAGTCTGGATTTTGGTTGAAGGTATTTTGGACCATTTCTTTTTACAAAACATCTCTAGTTCATTCAAGTTTGATGGCTTCCGAGCATGGACAGCTCTCTTTAACTCACTCCACAGATTTTCAATTATATTCAGGTCTGGGGAATGAGATGGCCATTCCAGAATGTTGTACTTGTTCCTCTGCATGAATGCCTAAGTGGATTTTGAGCAGTGTTTAGGGTTGTTGTCTTTTTTGAAAGATCCAGCCCCGTCGCAGCTTCAGCTTTGTCAATGATTTCTGGACATTGGTCTCCAGAATCTGCTGGAATCAATGCATCCCTCAACTTTGACAAGATTCCCAGTCCCTGCACAAGCCCCACAGCCCCACAGCATGATGGAACCACCACCATATTTTACTGTAGGTAGTAGGTGTTGTTCTTGGAATGCTGTGTTGTTTTTCATCCATGCATAACGCTCCTTGTTATGCCCAAATAACTCAATTTTAGTTTCATAAGTCCACAGCACCGTGTTCCAAAATGAAGCTGGCTTGTCCAAATGTGCTTTAGCATACCTCAAGTGGCTTTGTTTGCGCTGTGGGCGGAGAAAAGGTTTCCTCTGCATCACTCTCGCATACAGTATCTCCATGTGTAAAATGTGCCGAATGGTTGAATGATGCACAATGACTTCATCTGCAGCAAGTTGTTGTAGGTCTTTGGTGCTGGTAAGTGGGTTGACTCTGACTGTTCTCAGCATTCGTCGCTTTTGTCCGAGATTTTTCTTGTTCTGCCACTTCAAGCCTTTACTTGAACTGAGCCTGTGGTCTTCCATTTCCTCAATATTTTCCTAACTGTGGAAACAGACAGCTGAAATCTCTGACACAGCTTTCTGTATCCTTCCCCTAAAAACCATGATGGTGAACAATCTTTGTCTTCAGGTCATTTGAGAGTTGTTTTGAGACCCCCATGTTGCTACTCTTCAGAGAAAATTAAAAGGAGGAGGGAAACTTACAATTGACCCCCTTAAATATTATTTTGCATAATTGGATTCACCTGTGTATATAGGTCAGGGGTCACTGAGCTTAACAAGTCAAATTGAGTTCCAATAATTAGTTCTAAAGGTTTTGGAATCAATAAAATGACAACAGTGCCCAAATTTATGCACTTGCCTAATTTTATTTAAACAATGATTGCGCACTTTCTGTAAATCCAATAAACCTAATTTCACTTCTCAAATATCACTGTGTGTGTCTCCTATATGATGTATTTAACTGACATTTTTTATTGCAATAACAAACGATTTATACAGGAAAATCATGACGATTAACAAGGATGCCCAAACTTTCGCATCCCACTGTAAATGTGACTGGATTAAGCCTTTGATAGATTGCTACTACTAAGGCAAAACCTTAAAATCACCTGCTTATATTGTGTAGGTCCTACACATTCCCTCTGACTCATAAAAGCACTGACTCCACAGGCCTCTGAGGTTATCCTGTGGTTTCTGGCACCAAGACGTTAGCAGCCGATCCTCTAGGTCCAGAAATTTGCAAGGTGGGGCTTCCGTGAAACAGACTTGTTTCTTCAGCACATCCCACATTTGCTGGATCGGATTAAGGTCTGGGGAATTTAGAAGTCAAAGAAAACATGAATTATCAGATCATGCCACACTCTTCCATTCCTCCATGTTCCCTTTCAGATGCTCCCGTGCCCATTTCAGGTTTTTTCAGTGGTAGACAGGGGTTAGCATGGGCACTTTAAGGGCTAGTTCACACTCGGCGCTTGGAGCGCCGCTAGCTCGCGATCAAATTTGGCTCCGCAATTTGCGGCCAAAATCTTGCGATATGCGCTTGTGATACCCATCCAATAGAATGAGAATCACAGCACGATCGCCCCCGAAACATTGCATGCAGCACATTTGCGATTGATCGAAATCACAAACGCTGCAGTGTGAATGTATCCATAGGGATATATTAGCAGCAGCGCTTTGCTGATCACCGGCGATCAGCAACGCACTGAAATATCGCCAAGTGTGAACCAGCCTTAAGTGGTCTGCAACTACACAGCCTCAAAAAGGCAGCAAGTTGAGATGCACCGTGTGTTATGACACTTTTCTTTGGTGGGCAGCGTTATGTTTTTCAGCTTCTGCACTTCCCACACACATCACTTATGCAGATTCTGCATGCAGAAAACTGACTCCAATGAATGCCTATTGGAAGTCTGCATCAGAAAAATCGCGTCCAGTGGAAACAGGCCCATAGACATTCATTGGAGTCAGTTTTCTGCATGCAGAATCTGCATGTAGTGGGAACAGGCCCTTAGCCTTGGGCTGTTACCATTTCACCCGTGTTTTTTTCCTAGCACCACAAAGGACTGCATACTGGGGAAATCCAACAAAGGTCTGCCCTTTTCACAATGCTCTGACCCAGTCATCTGGCCACTATAGGGTGGCCCTTGCCAAAGTCCCTCAGATCCCTACGCATGACCATTTTACTAGCTTCCAAGTCACATCACCTTCAAGAATAGACTCTTGCGGTATCATTTTTTCCACTCATTGTAAGGAGATAGAAAATATCATTCATTTTATCTGTCAGTGATTTTAATGTTGCTGTTCTTAGTGACCAGAATCACAATCACCAATCACAGCATGAAAGCAGGAGACCTTGCTGGCTTCAGAAGCTATGAGGCTAGAGTCCAGGCTCCTATGCCATACTTCCCAGCGTTTTGAGATAAGAAAGGCTCCCCTTTAAAGTGAACAAACATAGATACATTCCTGAGTAGAGGGAAGGTTCTATATACCATAGAGCTTCTCGGTCTTTGGTCTGTCCCATCGTTTCTGTGCTGTCCCCAGTTAAAGTTATTCATACTGCAAGGTCAAATACCTCTTCGGCCCTCCTCGGGAAGAACTATTTGTGTCCTTGACTAATACAAAATACTAGCACATCCGCACTGCTCACGTGCAAGTCTAGGTTTGCGCATGCACAGTATGGATGCGGACGTCTTCGGAACAACATGGGGATGCGATTAGTTCTGAAGCTGCCCCAAGAGTACAGAAAATCCACATAACTTCATCTAGGGACAGTGCAAGAACAAAGAGATGGATCGAAGTCCGGGAAAGGTCTATGGTTTCCAGAGCCTTCCCTCTACTTTTCCTCCCTTTTATTTGGCTTTAAGACATACCCCTAACTCTAATCATGCTCCCGCCACACCCCTAGTCACACATGCCCCAAAGAATTCCTAAGCATAAGCAAAAGATGTAGTATTATCATTCAAACCACACTGACTGTTTACATTATTACAGTACCGGTTTTACTTCATATTAAAAAGAGTCAGAGGTGCGAGACCTATAGAAGCTGGTATATTTATTTCTTTTTAAACAATACCAGTTGCCTGGCAGTCCTGCTGATCTTTCTACTCAGTAGGGTCTAAATCACACATCTGAAACAAGCATGCAGCTAATCTTGTCAGATTTGTCATAGACATCTGATCTGCACGCTTGTTCAGGGTCTATAGCTTAAAGTATTAGAGGCAGAGGATCAGCAGGAAAGCCAGGCATTCTGCATTATTTAAAAGGAAATAAACATGTCAGCCTCCATGTACCTCTCGCCTTGGGTTCCCTTTAAACCTATCCCCTCCCCCCCATTCAGTGAGGCATACTTTGTAAGTACTGTATGCATCGCACCACACATACTGTATAACATGCAAAGCGCAATGCTTTTCCCCTCTGTTGCGTTGTGATCCTGCTTTTGCATCAATTTACAAAATAAAAATACACATTAACTACTTAAGTACCAGCGGTCTCTGCCCCCTTAAAGAGAGTCTGAAGCGAGAATAGATCTCACTTCAGACCTCATAAACGCCGCTATCCCGCGGCTTAACGGGGGTCCCTGTCCCCCCAAATCCCCTCCGTAATGCGGGGGTGCGCTTCCGCATTGGGGCAGGGCTAGCCGCCGCAGCCCTGCCCCACGCGCGTCTGTCAGCGCGTATCTCCGCCTCTCCCCCGCCCCTCTCAGTCTTCCTTCACTGAGAGGGGCGGGGGAGAGGCGGCGATGCGCGTCTGATAGACGCGCTGGGAGGCAGGGCTGCAGCCGTTAGCCCTGCCTCCAGGAAGAAAGAAATCTACGACCAACTTGCGACCAAGGTTTGCGGGGGGTGGGTTGGGGGTGAAGGGACCCTCGTGCAGCCGCGGGATAGCGGCGTTTTAGCAGGGGCACACATGCCCCTGCTATATATGAGAGCTGAAGCGAGATTTAGTCTCCTTCAGTGTCTCTTTAAGGACCAGAGACCGCTGGTACAGAAATGGCGGAATCCCGACAGATAACGATGAATCGACGCACATGCCTACCACAACTAGGGATGGTCGGAAATGCCAATTTCCGATTCCGCGGTAAATCCGCATTCCGCCATTGCCAAATACCGATTCCGCTTTCCGCTACCAATTTCCGCATTCCAATGCGGAATTTCCGCCGGAAATCGCGGAAATTTCGCCTGACTTTAACATCAATTTTCTCAAAAACTATAAGGTCTTTTTGAAAACTTTTTTTTGCATCTTGTTCGGGAGATTCTGCTTAATAAACCCTGCAAATTTGGTGTTTCTAGGACTTACGGGGGCTTTGCTATTAACCGCTAAAGTCGGCGGATTTTTACTGTAATGTAAATGCGGAAAAGAGGCAGATGCAGATTTTCTGCATTTTACATTACAGTAAAAATCCGCCGACTTTAGCGGTTAATAGCAAAGCCCTCGTAAGTCCTAGAAACACCAAATTTGAAGGGTTTATTAAGCAGGATCTCCTGAACAAGATGCAAAAAAAAGTTTTCAAAAAGACCTTGTAGTTTTTGAGAAAATCGATGTTAAAGTCGGGCGGAATTTCCGCGATTTCCGGCGGAAATTTCCGCGATTTCCGGCGGAAATCCGCCTAACGCACTTGCATTACCGTTTTCCGCATTCCGATGCGGAAATGCAATTTCCGATCAGAATTTCGGAAATTGCATTTCCGTGGAATCCGAATGAGCATCCCTAACCACAACAGCCATCACCGCCGCACGTCGGGAACCTGGGCCATCCACTCTGCCTGTCTCTATGACGGCAGAGTTCCTGTGAGCTGGTCAGGAGCCGCTTTCATTGGCTTCTGACCCTGTCTTTCAATGTAAGCCAGGTGACCACCAAAACAGGGCGTAGATTTTAATTAGCTTGGTCCTAAAGTAGTTAAACACATTTTTCACTAAATAGGTATATTTACATAGAGCTGTACATAAGTCCTGGAAAAGGGAGAAATGAGGGATACTAAGGGACAGAGAGATTTAAGCTCCCAAAGAGGGACTGTCCGTTTGAAAAGGGACCGCTGCATGCTCTGCTGTGTGGTTATCCACTCTGCGCTCATTCCTTGTAGAAAGTTCTGTTCCTGCAGCTATGATAGCTTCCAACACTTTTTTGTAAGTGCAACTTCTGTCAAGTTTTCCAATAAACACCATTGATTTGCGCAGACCTGCTTGCTGGCTTCCTGGACGGCTTGTCCTGGCTTGCTTGGCTGATAAGTGCCATTTTGGACTTTCTGTTGAGAATGTTAAACAGTGAGACTCTTTTTAGGTCCAGTCAATGCAGAAGCATACGTTTGTACGGTATTAAAGTTATCATTTAAAATGACCTGGCTCCTATTGAATCCTGATTAGCAAACAACTGGCCTGTTTGATGTACTGCCGATATTATTGCTGCTGCAATCCTCGAGCCACCTATGTACCATGGGTCGTGCTTATTGCACAACACACGGTACTCTCTTGCCATTAGTAGCAGTAATATTGAGGTGCATTGCCTGTGCATGGCAATATTACCGGCAGTGTGTGAATCAGATCCAATGTGTTGAGCCCCAGATTGCTGAGGCAGCCATGGGGGCAGCAAGTAAAAAGCACAGGAAGTCATGCCAAGAGTAATCACATGGCTGTCATTTCGTTTGAAAATGAGAGGGTTATTGTCTGAAACTGTAGACAAGACACTAAACATTTACATTGCGCTTTTATCCTGGCAGACTCAAAGCCTTACAGCTGCAGTCACATAAGAGGCGCTCTCCACAGGCGACCAGGATCATTAAGGAGCCTTGCCCAAAGATTCTTTACTGTTTTATGTACTGGCTTGAGCCAGGATTCGAGCCATAGTCAAAGGGCTGAAGTCCCAAATCAAAGGCAAAAGCCTTATCAGTACACTATCCAGCTACCTTCATAAGCTACAAACACATTACTCATGATATGACAGGAAGAGGAAGGTATGTTCTCAGTATTGGGCACCTTGGCAAGGGCTGTTTCTGTTGAGTGTGCTGGTTACAGGGCCGGCCTTAGGTTTCACAGCGCCCTGAGCGAAACCTGATTTTATTGCGCCCTCCCCCCCTCATCCTCTTCCCACGTGCATATACACGCACGCACGCACGTATACACACACAGGCCCATATGGAATTCACCTTTTCTCCTGAGATATCTCTTGGGACAGTGGTTCCCAACCTTTTTGACGTTGTGACACAAATGCTCAGATCTCTGTGACACGTCACGTATGTATAATAGAAAAAATACTATTAATAACCACGAATGGATGGAAAGAGTGCATTATCCTGAATACACTTAAAAATGAAGGCTAGCACCTTTCAGGAATATTAATAAAAACAGTCAGTGGGACAGTTAGCCGCCTCCCCCCCATTTAGAATGAAAGCACAGCACTGACAATTTTCACCACGCGTTATAGCCGCAGTGCGCCTCCCCAACGCCCTCAGACTCAGTATAGGTAGGTAGCCAGAAATAGGTGCCCCCAGTATAGGATCTCATGAATAGGTGCCCTCAATATAGGTTGCCAAGCAAAGGTGCCCCCAGTATAGGAAGTCAGTTGAAGGTCTCCACCCCCCAATAGGTAGCCAGGCGTAGGTGCCTCCAGTATAGGTAGCCAGGTGTTGGAGCCCTCAGTATAGGTAGCCAGCTATAGGTCCCCTCAGTATAGGCAACCAGCTATAGGTGCCCTCTTGGAAGCCGGCGCCCTGAGCGACCGCTCAGGTCGCTCATATCAAAGGCCGGCTATGTGGTTGGAATCCAGATTGTAGGGGGTCAAGTATGGAATTTGTGTTGAGGTATTAGGTCAAGCATCGGTGGACCGAATGTTTGAGGAGCTTAGAGGTGAAGGGTAGGAGTGAGTACACTGGGTCCCTTGATATCTGTGGACACAATTCTGAAAAGCACAGCTTACCTCAACATCGTTGCCGATCATGTGCACTTGTTTATGGCTATAAAGTTCCCTTATAGAGATGGTCACTTTCAGCAGGACAATGCACATTGCTACCGTGCTCGACCGCTCTCAGATTGCTTTGAGGAACGTCAATCAGAGTTTAACCTGCTTCCATGGCCAGATCAGTTCCCAGACCTTAATCCTATTGAGCATTTTTGTGATCGAATGATCACTTCAAAGCTTGGAAACCTCCAATCTGACCCAACTTAGAGCAGGCATTATGTCAGCATATGCCAGTATTCCTCAGCAATGGTATCAGCATCTTGTTGAGTACATGCCAAGAAGAATATCGGCTGTGATCAGAGGTAAAGGTGGACCAACTCTTTATTAGAGGGTATCGCTAATTTTTTGGCCATTCACTCTAGGACACAATGATGGCTGGGAGGGGATGGTAGAGGCTGATTACATCGGCCTCAAAGGATGAGAAGTGCATGGAGGGAGGTGGTGAGACTACTTAGAAGGTGCAGGATGGGGAGAAAAGCAGACCCACCCCTCCCCCAGTCCTGCTCTCAGGCCCGGGCCCTCCATAAGATGAGCACAGCTTCCTTTTCTTGTGTGTGTCTGGGGGTGTGGCTGAGGTGTAGTCCCACATAGAGAGTGAGCCATGTCTCAGTGAGGGCAAGGAAGGTAAGGGATCTGGAGAGGAGGAGCTCATGGATGGATGTGAGCTTGTTGCGGAGAGACCTGGCATTCCAGAGACCACAAGGGAGAGAGTGCCTAGAGGTGAGACGGATGAGGTTAGACTGGGGCAGTCTGTGGGTGCATAAGGAGTGTGGAGGGGAGGAGTGGGTGTTTAGGGCCAAGCGAGCGAACACGCTGAAACCAGCGCAGGAGATTTGAGCGCAGCCCAGGAGACGTGGGCGCAGCCGTCGCCACCATAGGCTGTAATAGGAATTACAGCTAAAGCAGGCACAGGGAGTAACTTCAGCACCGTCAGAAGACGGTGCTGCAGTTACTTTTAAAACATAATAATTCAGCTTCCAGCATTTGCTGGAAGCCGAATTATTTCATTCCCCACCATCCATGGCGGCCTGGAGGGGGAATAGTATTTAATATGGCCGGGACTTGTACGGCAGCAGGATCAGCCATATACCGGCTGAATCCTGCGCCCAAGTATCCAGCACCGTTATCTCTTGTATGCCAAGCGAAGGTTTAGGCTTAGGAGGGTAGAAGGAGGGAGACAAGTTGGAGAAGCAGGTGAAGGAAGAGCATGTGGTAATGGTGGAGGGGGGTGAGGGGTGGGGAGGAAGATGGCTGAGTAAGGGAGGGAGTGGTTGTGTGGAGATAATGTGGGCAGTGGTATGGACTGAGGTAGAGGAGTGTAGAATGGTGGAGGAACCACAGAGTAGGAGAGAGGAGGGATAATTCTCTATAGGCTGGGATGGTGGTCAGCAATGTAGTTGAGATTAAAAGGTAGAGGAAGTAACCTTGATGTAAAGCTGAATTGATGGCAAACTCTGGTTAATTACATTGTTCCACCCTTAGAAAACTGCCCTTTAAAAAGGAACTGAGGTCAGCAGAACGGACTATAGGCTCTCCTTACACACAGGTATAGATTTAAATGCAATCTTCTTAAACTATCAATTTTAAAACTTTTACCAATCTAAAATTATAACATTGATATATTAAATTGCTATATTAGGTTTTATTAAGTCTAAATTTCCAATCTTTCTTATTGTATAAAAGAACCACATGTGAATTTTGCAAATATGTGATTATTCTTAAATGGAACGTGTTATCACCCACTCCCCAAGAGAAGCCAGTTAACTTACCAGTACATTTTAGAGGTGGGAGGTGTAACGATTGGTGTCAACACGCAGAGAGAATATGAATATTGGTGATCTGCAGTATCACCAAAAATACAGATATATACCTGATTATTGATGATCTGCAGAATCACCGATAATACAGATATATTGCTAACTTCTGGACACCTGAAGCGTGTGAGTGTTTGGTGCAACAGTAGAAATTGGACCACCGGGGTAGCAGGTGGTCCAATAAGTAGAGACAGACTCTACTGCAGTCAAAGACTCCAGGGAAAGGAGACCTTGACTGGTTTAGCAGCAGTGCCCCTTCTGAGAGGCAGAGCACCCAAGGGGTGGGTGACAGCCAGAAAGGTCGGGCAGGCCGGGTCGGCAACACACTGACAGATAAAGTACAAAAACAGTAAGCTGATTCGGTATCCAAGGCAAGCGGGGTTTGGCAACGGAATATGAGAAATGCAAGGTACCGAATCAGAGATCAAAGGAGTGGTCAGGAAAGCAATACGTCATAACAGATATCAAACAATGCCTAGTCTGGGTGTGAGGTCCGTGGTCTCTACACCCTGGAACTAGTCTGATGTATAACAGGATGATAACACAAGTTCCCTAGTCTGGGTGTGAGGTCCTTGGTCTCTACACCCTGGAACTGGTCTAAGGAATAACACAGATAATACACAGTATTCCTAGTCTGGGGTGTGAGGTCCGTGGTCTCTACACCCTGGAACTGGTCTAAGGAATAACACAGATGACACACAGTATTCCTAGTCTGGGGTGTGAGGTCCGTGGTCTCTACACCCTGGAACTGGTCTAATGAATAACACAGATAATACACAGTAAACTGGCTAAGTGTGGATTCCCAGGTCCTCCTGGTTCCACCACACTGAAAGATCTGACTAGGTCTGAGTGCTAACACATAGGTATTCGCAACGCCAGACAACCAGCAACTGAACAGCAAGAGATATATATAGTGGAGCGCTCTCCAGCGCCACCTAGCTCCCATCAACCAATCAGCAACTGAGCTGGGATCAGCTGATCGCCTCGATCAGCTGACCCTTCTCCTATTGGTATAAAGAGCCTGTCTTGCTTCACGCGCGCAGCTCTCCATCTGTGTGCCTTACTGGGTCCAGCCAAACCAGACACATGTTGCTGCGGGGAAACCGCCGCTCTGTGCGCGGAAACCGCCGCCTGACTGTCAGAAGGCACGGCGGTTTCTCCGCTATCCTTCACAGGAGGTAACCAGAGTGCCTGGAGGAAACTCAAGCTAACATAGATGATGGAGAGAACATACAAACTCCAGAGAGTGGTGAGAATGCTCTCCACTATGCCGCCCAGTACTATAGAATCTCAATACCTTTTTGAATTCTTTGAATGTTCCTGCATTACCCAGTATTAATGCTGCTGCAGCGCACTGTGAACATGTCTCAGAAGAAAGATCGTAGTGACATAGGAGGCACTTGGACCCCACAAGGACACATTAGACAGAGAACACTTGTTTACCATATAGCGACAAATTTAGGTAAAGTCCAGTTCCTGGTATTCTTTAAAATCAAATCTCCTATTCCCAGAACACACCTTGACAAAACATTTCACTTGTATGCTTCATTTTTCACGGAAATTTGCTTTTAGAATCTCTTAGGTAACTGACTATTTTAGAAAAATTTCAAGTGCTGCTGCACGGAAATGTTATGCTACAGCACACCCTACTGGAGGCTTATAAAGCCTGCAAGCTGAACCGTACTTGGAGTTTGGAGGGATGATGATGTAGGCCTAGGCCAGCGTTTCTCAACATTATTACACCATGTACCCCTTTATGAATTCGATTTTTGGGGTGATTCCACCTTAATGGAAGGTATAGGAAAATTGGTGAACGCGTACAAAAACGTGCATTAAGGCGATTGCACTAGCATTGTTAAGAATAAATACATTGTATTTATTCTTTTCCAGGTCAAAAAGTTCACTTCCTGACTGGCATCAGTGAGTGAATTACAAAACCGCTCGGAAAAAAACCACTTAAAAAACTACTAAGCACAACAACGAATCGCCCACCCAAACGCCGGAGATCAGGAAAAAAAAAAGATACCTAAAAAAAAAAACGTGAACGGAACGCAATGTTAACAAGGCCTCACAGAGGAAAAAAGGAGGCATTTTTATGCAGTGATGAAAGGATACCAGAGCCCAAATTAATATGAGAAATAGGGGGGGGGGGGGGGGGGCAGTCATATATGGTGATCTGTCCTGATGCTCACAGCTCCCCCTTGCGATCCTCCTAAATGCCCTCCGGCACCCTCTTCCTGGTCGGCCAGGTATCACTGCGCCTGCTGCTGGGCCGGCTGTATGCGGTGTACAGGGCGTGATCGCGGCCGGGAGGCGCTCTGCGCAAGGCTTTCTTCCTTTGGGCACTCCACTGAGACTGTCCCCCTACTGTGACCATAATAAGGGCCCCCTTTCTTCCTGCTGGATCTACCACTTTATTTTATGTCACAGAAAAAAAATAATAGGAAAGAACAGAAGCATCCAAAACTCCAAGGCAGGTAGGTGGCAAACAAGGAAGATAAACTGTAGAATCAAGAAACAGAAGGTTACAGAGGAAACATAACTTGTGTGGAACGAAACTTATAAGTGTATTCATACCCAAGTGTGTTTAAAGGGAACCTAAACTGAGAGGGATATGGATGTTTCCTTTTAAACAATACCAGTTGCCTGGCAGCCCTGCTGATCTCTTTAGCCGCAGTAGTGGCTGAATCACACACCTGAAACAAGCATGCAGCTAATCCAGTCTGACTTCAGTCAGTGCAACTGATCTGCATGCTTGTTCAGGGTTTGTGACTGAAAGCATTAGAGACACAGGATCAGCAGGGGAGTTAGGCAACTGTTATTATTTTAAAAGGAAAAATCCATATCCTTCTCAGTTTAGGTTCCCTTTAAAGAAAAAAAACAACTAAGTCCTAGTTCACCATCCCAGATTTGATGCAGCCATTTCAAAGAAATTCACTTTGGAAAAGTCTGTCATGTTAGGCCCGGCTCGCATCTGCATTTTGAGGCAAAGAGATCAGAGGAGCGGATCCGGTCTCCGCTTCACCGGATCCGGAGGGCTCTGTGCACACTGCCAAAGCTAAAACGGATTTGATCAACGATCGATCGGATCAGTTTTCACTCAGTTTGCCGTCAAATAGGGATGATCGGAAAGAGCAAATTCCGTTCCGCCGGAATTTGCGGATTCTGCCAGCGATGAATTCCGTCGCCATGAAAATTCTGCCGGATTTTTGTGAAATACCGTGGAATTCCGGATTCCGGCGGAAAAATATATAATCATAAATGAAACCTTATTTATGCTAAATGGTGGCCCATAGAGCCTATTGACTGTTCCCTTAGTCCTTTACCTCCTCCCTTCCTTCCTCCTCCCGGAGGGAGGAGGGTCTTGTCTTTCAGGGAATTGTAGGATTTCAAAAGCCAGCTTACATACCTTGGCCAGGAATCGAACCCAGGTCTAGTGCTTGGTAGGCAGCTCTCTTCACCACTATACCACCACCAACACTACATGCTGAAGCCAGCCTAGCATGTACCATTATGATATATCCAAGAGAAAAATGAGCTTGCTTAGGGATTTGTAGGATGTCAAAAGCCAACTCACATACATTGGCCAGGAATCGAACCCAGGCCTACCGCTTGGTAGGCTGCTATCCTAACCATTATACCCCCAACACAACACACTACAATACTACATGCTGAAGCCAGCCTAGCATGTACCATTGTGATATATCAAAGAGAAAAATTAGCTTGTTTAGGGAATTGTAGGATTTCAAAAGCCAGCTTACATACATTACATTACAACGCAGATATGTGAACAGGCCCATAGAATTGTAAGGGCAGTAAGTTGACATGCAAAATTGCTCTTCAACTATACAGTAAGCCCAATATAATAACAGGCACAGGAACCAATGATAGCTTCACCCCCCCCCCCCCCCCTCCTTAGCACACAGTCTGTTCCTTAGTCTGTCCACAGTCTTTGCTCCAGAACCCCCTAACACCCCCCCTCCCTCCCATCTCACCAGGACAGCTAATTAGGACCCGCTGCAGCCCTGGAGACTTAAAGAGCGGCCGTACTAAATATTATAATATTTTAGAATTAAAGGGTACCTGAGACGGATGAAAATAAAAGTTTGCCCCCTTCAGGCTAATCCAGTCGCTGTCCTCCTCCACCACCTGAATACCTGGTTCAGATTGTACATGAAGAATGTGTAATAGAGGAAGAATAGCCTCATTCCCCTGCAGAGTACCTGCACATAATTCTTACATGTACCCACAGTTACATTGCCTAGGGCTTGATCCATGTTCAGATTGTGCATGAAGAATGTATAATAGAGGAAGAATCCCTTCATTCCCCTCCAGAGTACCTGCACATCACTCTTACATGTACCCACAGTCACATTGCCTAGGGCCTGATAGATGTTCTTTGTTCCTGTCTTCTACAAGTACTCTTACCAAGGACTAGTTTTTAGTCTATGACTAAAAGTATTAGAAGCAGAAGATCAGCCAGCTAGCCAGGTAACTGATATTGTTTAAAAGGGAATAAATATGGCAGCCTCCATATCCCTCTCACTTCAGTTGTATTTTAAAATTCCTAAGCGTTGGCAGTTAAGAGATGCATTTCATGTTACATACTTTCAATCAATAAAATTGTAATATGCAAACTAGAGAAGTCGGAGGAATCCTAACCTGAGGAGTCGGAGTCGGTGGATTTTTGTACCGACTCCACAGCCCTGATGCAAACAGTATGAATTTCCAGTGATTTAGGGGCTTGTGGGACTCAAGGCAAGAAAGGAATCCACATCAAAGACCTAGTACAAGCTGCCATTGCTTTTATTCTATAGTATATGATGGTAAAATTGCATTATTAATGGACAAAGTTCTGTACATTGCATGTCTTCACTTTTTGGATGAAATATTTTGAAGATATTGGTCTGGCTGTTCCATTAGTACCTTGTTTCAGGTTGAGGGAAGGAGGGGGGATGCATCCCCAGCACAGAGATCATCACCTGACCCAGTCCACCTGCTTCCTCCTCAGTTGTGTGATAACTCTTTGTGACCAGCACTGCAACCAAAATTCAGTAGTAGGGATGGTCAATAAGATGCAAATAATCGATGCAGGATGATGCAAATACATGCAACTTAATAATACACCACTTTAAGCCTATCCAATTCAATTGGTCTGTTTTAAAACTGCATACATTTCCATTAAAATTTTTTGCAAAATCCTTCAACTCGGAATTATTTGCACCTCATTTCCCATCCCTGTTTAGCAGTTTCTCCCTGCCTTGTGTGATAAAGGATTTAACTGTTCCCATACCCTCCCCAGTGCATTTATAACTGCCATGTGAACCTAATCACCAGCGGGTGCTCGGAGGTAATGACACCTTGATCCTCCTATGTGGGCAGCATTGAAGCAATAAAACATGGCACATTGGATCCACTTCTTTTATTGCATAAACCTTCTGCTTACATCTGTGGCTGAGCATGTACTGGACAGCCTACACAGCACCATCAGTCCCAGTGATCTAGGGGTTGTCCATCTTCCCACATCCCCCCATTGCAACAACCAGGAGTGCTAGGTTTTCTTCAATTACACGAGATAAGAAACCTTTTCTCACTGCTTTTATTTAACTTTTTAACAGGGGTACTGGAGATGATGTGGGAATGTTAGATGGGTTTTTTTTTGCACACTAAGGAGCAGAAATGGATTAAGATGTAATGTGGCCCTAGGTAGTAGATTTGGGGCTCCCATGTAGTCATTTTGGTAAGCTGAAGTGGAGAGAGGGCAGAGGTGGCGGCTGGTGGGCCCCTTGACGCCCACTAGGCCCAAGGCTCCTGACTAGGTTGCCTGGCTGGTGATCCTGCTTTGCTAGGGAGTGTGGAAATAGACAGGAACTGATTTAAGACTCTGCAAAAATGTAACTGCAGTACTGACCAAAAAGAGTTAATATTTTAGCATCATAGGGAACAAGGGGTTGGAGGCAAATGATCGACTCAGTATTCACAGCGAATGACTGGCTGGCCCACCCGCATTGCTTCGTGTGGGTAATGTTGGGATGGGAGTGGAGATTTGAAAGCTCACAATGTGCTGTTCAGTCTAACCAAGCAGTTGCTTTTTTTGGCACAGGTGGACAGTTTTGCAAACCCTGCATATCAGGTAATAAAAAATGAATAATCAAAAATGGTTTATGTACAATGCAGAAACCTTTGAGCACTGCAAGCTTCGGTACATGGCACACAATATGCACTAAAAACCACAAAGCTGAACTAGGTCTGTAAAATAGAATGGCCTCAATCCACTAAGCTTATCTCGTGTCTTTAATAATGTTTCTGGAGGCATCACCATGGTGATGAGGCATGTAGTATTCAGGAAACATTTTACCTCAGGCAAACCTAAAGTTAACTCTTCAATCCTTAAAATAACTCCAGAATTCTAAAGTTAAAGACAGGCTGTTAATTAACTGCATGTGAAAATAACTACAGAGGGGGTAACTTAAATACAGAAGAGGTAACTTAAGGAATAAAGAGATAAGGTAACTCTCTCACTGGCCCATAAGCAATTAACTTTTTCACCTGAGTTATCTCCTAGGACCTAGGTAATATTTTTAAATTTGTCAAAAAAAGCCTTTAAAGCCACCAGAAAGCAAGAAGATACTGAAAATAATTTTAATGGTACCTTCCCAGCTACTTTTTGGTACGTTTTCAGTTGAAAAGTGCTGGAGAGTTCTTTTAAACAGAAAATGAAAAATCATCTCATAGGAGAAAACTTGTGTGAGAAGGTGAATTGCTTATGGGCCACTGTGCCTTGGCAAGTTTTCTCTTGCCTTATTATCTCCAGCATGATCTTATTGAATTGAGGCCAATGTCTGAAGTCTTGATTGGGAGCCACCATTATATCCAGGTAGTAGCTAATGTCTGTGTTAGGAACCAGAGGAAAGAGAGAATGGTATCTTCCATCAGAGGATAATCAAACAGGTACTGTTGCTTCTTTTGCTTTGTGATGTTTTATTACGAGCAAAGCCAGAACTGGCACACCAATTGCAATGCTTATAGAGCAATTGTGCAGCACTATGATGCCATATGCAGGTCTTTATTCGCTCTTTGCTTCCTCTTAAAGTGAACCTCCAGACTAAAAATCTACTCAGCAGAACTGAAAAGGCTTGGTGTTTCTTTAACAGTTTTACAGCAAGAGAACTTTGTTTTTCTTACCAAAGCATCATTTTTAGCTGCATTTTTAGCTAAGCTCCACCCATCAAAGAAAACTGCCCCGGCTTTTTTCCCTGATGCTGTGGAAAGCATGATGGGATTTCCTATGTTATTCACGTTTCATACCAACTAGGAGGGGTGATCAGCACACAGGACAGTTGGAACTGTGTCTCATGCACCCTGTCACCTCCTTTCAACCAAATAGATGGCTGCCCTCATGAAATCAAACATTTGCCTGAGGGTAAGAGATTATATTGCCTATCTATTTTAATTAACGTAACTAATGTAACTTAATGACAGTATGTTTGTTTAGGCTGAAGTTCCTCTTTAAGCTATATACCCACGTCCCGATTTTACCAACGATTTTGCCGATGAACGTTGATTTTTTTTAGCTCTGAGCGGTCGTTTCTGTGATATCACGCCATGGGTACAGGGGTAAGACCAACCGAACACCGCTTAGCATCGCACGGCAATAATGACCGTCATGGCGGATCGGATCTTTAAGATCCCAGAAAACTCCTGCGCAAAGTACTGTAATTGCTTAAAGTGTTGTTCACACCCGACGTGTAACGTCGTGCATACCCGCCGGTGGGAAAAGGCGTCGCTAAATGTCCATCAAGGGGACGCTGCTGAACCCATCGGCTGGTGAGTACGGAGCTTATCATCCTTTATGTGGGAGAGGTTACCCTGTTGCTCACATCTTGAACACAGGGAAGCAGCTAGTTCATTGATAACTAGGCAATCTGTTTATTCAGACAAGCAGAGAATGCCTAGAGTACTGGTAAGGGGCAGACAAAGAGGTGAAGGTATGCGTGTGTAAGGAGGGATTAAAAGGTCTTTCACACTGATTTATCAGAAAACAGGAGCACAAGCTGAGCAGTTATCCAGAACAACCAATCAGAATCCTTGTTTCCTTTAACAGCTGAACCTGGGACACTGATTTACCTTGGTGGAATTTGCCTTCTTAAAACAGAAGGAAATTTGCAATTCAGCTATAAGTGAACATTTGTGGATACCCACCATGCACCACTACTGAATATGCAAATGATCCCTTTTTGCCCTTGTAAGCAAGCAAGCATCCAGAACCGCTGGTGTATAGCAAGCCTATAACTTTAAATATTACACAGCCACACCAATCCCACATGCAGAGAGCCTGTTTCGGGCTTTTGGCCCTCATCAGTACATGGTAGGGATTGATATGGCTGTATGGGATAGTGAGGGCCAAAAGCCCGAAACAGGTTGTCTACATGTGGGGTCGGTGTGGCTGTGTAATATTTAAAGCTATAGGCTTGCTATACACCAGTGGTTCTGGTTGCTTGCCTTGCTTACAAGGGCGAAAAGGGATAATTTGCATATTCAGTAGTAGTGCATTGTGGGTATCCACAAATGTTCACTTATAGCTGAATTATTGCAAATGTCCTTCTGTTTTAAGAAGGCAAATTCCACCAAGCATTGCTTATTAGTAGGAGGGCTTTTCGGTCTCTTTTATCCCTCTATACATTCCTAGTGGTTTGGGTCACCCTGAGCTGCTTGGTTACTTTGTTGTACTGATTAACCTTGCCCTGCTTTCCCTTGCACCTTATGATAAACAATCCCCATTGAGTAGACAGAGGTCATGCGCTGAGCTGATGAAGAAAACGTATTGCTTTGATGTGTGAACTAGGTGTATTCCATTTTAAAAGGAAAATATAGCAGCCTCCATATTCCTCTCAGTTCAAGTGTCTTTTAAGAAACTTGTAATCTGTATATGTGAAATAGTGCTTAAAGTAGCCCGTGATTGTTAACAATGTGATATGGTTCAGAGTATACTCAGTCTGCCATCTAAATCATTAATTGGTCACTAAATATTTCTTTAAAAATGTAAACGGTTTCTGCTGATGTCAATTTCCAATGTCTCTTGTTAGGCACTGCCTTGTAGGCATAATCACATGATCAGAAGGAAAGACAATATTTTTTTTGTTTTTGTTAAGTAAGTAAAATAAGTGAATCAAATCTGTATAAGTAGTGCTGCTAGCTGGCAGTTATACGTGCCAAGTTCAATACCTGGGTAGAGGTCTGCTTTAAGACCACTCTCAACATGATTTAAAGGACAACAGAAGAAACGTGTTATAGAGGCTGCCATGTTTATTTTCATTTAAACAATACCAGTTGCTTGGCATTGTAATGATCTTTCATGCATCAGTAGTGTCTGAATCACACACACATGAAACACGCATGTGTGATCATCTGATCTGTATGCTTGTTTAGGGTCTACGACTAAAGGTATTAAAGGCAGAGGACTGGCAGGACAGCTAGGCAATTTGCATTGTTTAAAAGGAAGTAATTATGACAGCCTCCTTATTCCTCTCACTTTAGAGTGCTTTAAAGAGTCAAGACACCACAAATAAACTGGGAAAACAGCCATGCTGCACTGATTACATTTCACTGCAGTAGCACTAATGCTAGGGACACACCATGCAATTTCCTGCTAGTCCAAAAGATCAAACTGATAATTTCCGACATGTTCGATCTGCTCCCGATCTATAGCTGGATGGATTTTCAAATCACTACTGCTAGAATCAACCCCGTTATCGTTCGGGATCAGATCGGACATATCGGAAATTATTAGTTTGACCTGTTGATCTGATGGGGAAATGCATGGTGTTTACCTAGCACAAGAGTGGATATTAAAGGGACTCAGAGCACCTATCATGGGCATTCCTTTAAGACTCCGACTAGTACCGCAAAGTACTTAAAGATGCATACCGTTCTGTAGTTTGTGCTCTCCTCTTTCATTTGATGCCTGAATCGCTATTCTACACCAAATAGTTTTCGTTCGATTTCAATTTAATGATCGTGGCTGCCATCTTGGATATGTTATAACTTCCGGGTCACCCCTGTCTTCTCTGTTAGAGAAGTGCATCACTGACTGAAGCAGGAAGAGGAAGTGACACGCATGGCCATTGCAAGAGACTCCTCCAGAGGGGTCATAGCACAACTTTGTTGGAAATCATCTGGCTTAAAGGCATGCCCATTAGAGGTGCTCGGAGTCCCTTTAAGGGTTGTATGTAATAAACTGCTTTAAACAGACTAAAGTGCGTAAAGTTTTACCACACACTGAGTACAGCATAATGCATTGCATGTAATTTATTGTATTCTGCTCTACAAATCGTGCGGTAAAACTTTACAAACGTAATTCTGCTTACTGCAAGTCCATTCCTGACAGTTTCTGTAAACTGCAGCTCAGCAATAGGGTTAAAGGACCTCGGAATTCAGATATAACTACAGTTCACGTGAGAAGCTTAAATGTTGCATTTTACAAGCATCTGAAATACAATTTACAAAACATCCATGTGCACAATTTTAATCCACTCTTCCCTGATATTAGCATTAAAAAATAAATATATGTATGAGACCCCCTTGAGAGAACCAGCATCTTTTGGGTTGTTATCAGCCTCCCTAGTGGCCATCAATACCAAGTCTCCAGTCGGTGACCCCTGACCTTATGACCCTGCAGTTCTGATGGCCAGACCCTGGAAATATAAGTATGTGTGACTTCTAATGCTGCAAGCAGCCATCACACACATTCTGTTTTATAGAGAGGGAGGAAAAGAGCAGACAGTTCCGGAGGGGATGCAGAGGTAAAGTACAAGGCTGCTTTAATAGTGGTTAGGTTGGCATGCTTCAGCAGTTCTGAGTAATGAGAAACACATTGTAAATGAAAGTCCCTGGGTTCAGACGCAAGGAGGAAATGGAGAACCATTGCCCCCCTTCTTCTCAGAGAAAAGATCTGACTTCTCCGCCATCGGCTTAACCAGTTCAGTATAAGTTATAAAAGCCGCGGACATGCTAACCGATGGCGGGGGTCAGAGCGGAAGCAGCAGACGCGGTTTCCTCGTCACAGTCTCGTCACTGTACATATTCTACAAGCAGCAATCCACACTTATTACACATGTCCCGTGTGCCCTGCGGCATCCGTTACGGATTGCAGGAAGAAGTCTTTGGAGGATGTGGGGTAGACACGGAGGTTCAGAAAGGAAGGAGCACCTGGCAAGCGAGTCCTTCTCAAAATGCTGCAACTCCCACCCTTACCCTTGCTGCTCCAGCACACCAGGAGGACAAAACGTTAATGGAGGGAGCGTCTGGCAGTTCTGACAAACATAACAGGAAACGGACTGCAGCAGGGCAGTGTAGCTCAAGTATTGCAGGTGGGCGTGCCAGCAGTTGCCCCACGTGATAAGCAGACAGCTGTGCCAGTCGGTCAGTAATCAGCGGTGTATTCTGTCCCATGTAGTCCGCGACACAACAGCGTGAATTCCTTCACTATGTCCCTTATCCTGCGCTTGTTCACCCGCTCCCTGTACAAGAGAGAAGAATAAAAAGGTAGACATGGATTACATCAAAGTGAACTATAGCAACACATTACTGGAGACATCCGCACAGGCATCATAGGTTCAGTCAGAACACACAGAAACTGGCTTACACAAGTACAAATAAAACATTCTTCTAATATTTCACTTTAGCAATACCTGGAGATGTTTGCAGTGTGATGCCTGGAGCTCCACCACCACCGTCCCACCCATGAGGCGAGGTGAGGCAGCTTCCTCAGGCGGCGGAATTGTGGGGGCGGAACCCGTCTGGCTGAGAGGGGGGCTGGCGCCGAGCTGGAGGGAGGAGCAGTCAGGAAGTGGAGCACCGGACACAGCAGTGGGGAGGAGGCATAACAGGAAGCAGTACAGTGGGCAGCATTGCAAGAAGTGACGAGTAGTACAGTGGGCAGCATTGCAGGAAGCAGGGCTGTGGAGTCAGAGTCCACGATGCAATTTTTTGACAGATTTACTGTCAGATCGACTATTTCCAACATGTCTGATCTGATTTCCTATTGATTTTCCATACACGTGAACAGAAAATCGATCGAATCAGTAAATCTGTCAGAAAATTGCATTATGTGTACCTAGCATTAAACAAGCATGCAGTTAATCTTGTCAGAAACATCTGACCTGCATGCTTGTTCAGGGTTTATGGCTAAAGGTATTAGAGGCAGAGGATCAGTAAGACAGCCAGGCAACGGGTATTGTTAACAAATAAAAAAAGACAAGTTAGCCTCCATATCCCTCTCACTTCAGGTTACCCAAATGTACCATATATACTCGAATACAAGTCGACCTTGTGTATAAGTCGACCCCAATATTCGACCCTCAATCTAGAATTTTTTTATTGACTCAAGTATAAAAGTCTACCCAGCAAAGTTTATGGCTGCACTTGGGAACCAGAAGGGGTTAATGACTGCACTGCATACAGTATTGCATTAACCCCTGCTGTCCCTTAACCCTTTCCACTCGTATGTCCCGCCTAGCGGGACATACGGGAAAAAAGATGCGCTCCCCTGCATCGGCGGTTTGCAGCAAACGGCGCGACCGCCGCAAACCGCCAATCATTGTGCGCCGGATTGTGGGCATGTAATACTACATGCCCACACTGTCAGTGCCCCCCAGCCCCATACCGGAAATCCACGATTCTGGCCGGCAGGAAGTGACATTTACATGTAAATGTCACTTGTTTCTTTGCTGTTTTTTTTTTTTTTTTTTTAAATAAAAAATGGTTCCTGATTTGAATCTGCAGATTCCTTGCAGATTAAATTGCAGATTTTTTGCAGATTGCCTGCAAAGTTGCACAGAGAATGAATGGCATCCTATGGAATGGACTGGGGGAGGGTGTAAATAGTAGCCAGTATTTTATTGCTGATACGCCCGATTGAAATACCAAAGATTGCATTGTGTGTAGGGACAGTAAGACCCCGGGTGGCGGGCATAAAACCACCTATTATTGCGAAACTTCCTCATGCAGGCACGGATTACACCCAGCCAATAGAAGATGCCAAACTGTCCAAATAAGGTATCAAATTAAACGTTATAATGTGTTCTTTAAAATAAGATATACCATGTTATGGTGTTACGTTCCATGTTAAAATGAGAGAGTAAGAAGGAGAGCGCATTTCTTAAAAAAAAAAAACCTAAGAGCAGAAACGACTTCCTTTAGGAAAGAACTCCGAGTGGAAAGGGTTAAGTGCAGCCAATACCTCCTCCAGGCCCCCAAGTGCTGCAATTATTCACTCCCTTTTATGCAGCCCAAATTTTCCCCGCTGCCCATTTCCTTGTTAATTATTGTGGCCAGGAATTTCAGATCTGTGTTTTATTGGCATTTCCTTTCCTCAAAGTATCACTTACCACTGGGGAGATTGCTGCAAATTTACCCTGTCGGTCGGCGTTCAGCCAGGTGTCCATAGCCTTACAAATACTGCACACCTTCTCCAGGGCTGGGGCATGCAGGTCCGGCCGCTATACAGTATCTGTCTTAGTGTATTTGGCTGGAATTGACTAAATACACCTCCTCCCTCAAGCATCCATCCGAATGAATAACAAGACAGTATAATATTTCAGGCTAATGTTAGAGGGGCCTCACTTACCGCAGGATATGTTGGCTGAAGTTGTCCTTCTGATCCTGGGTCACACGAGGGGATGGGAAGCCATCTTGGTGCAGCAGCTCCTTTAGCCAGACCACCAGGTAGGAGAAACAGTTCTTATTTAAGCAGAAGAGGATATCTGCGAATGGGTCCATGAGACTGCGAGAGGTCTGGCCACCTATACCCTAAAAGGACAAATGGGAGTCAAATCTCAATGCATTCGGAAGCATACCAAAATTATTGATTAACTATATAAAGACAAAGACAAACACTTATATAGCGCTTTTCTCCTGGCGGACTCAAAGCGCCAGAGCAGCAGCCACTAGGGCGCGCTGTATAGGCAGTAGCAGTGTTAGGGAGACTTGCCTAAGGTCTCCCGCTGAATAGGTGCTGGCTTACTGAACAGGCACAGCTGAAATTCGAACCCTGGTCTCCCGTGTCAGAGGCAGAGCCCTTAACCATTACACTATCCAGCCAATATGATGACTGTTAGGGGAAGATGATGCAGACACAAACCAATCACTGAGAAGAGTAGAATTCTGTAAACATGTCGGGTTTAATTTTGCATTAAACATTTTATACACTACAATATGCATTATCAGTGTGCAATTTTAAGCACCATCATTGACGTGAAATCACGTTACGTCAAGTTATTTCCCCCCAAAATGCAGGAGAATGTGCTTTTGAAAAGGCAATGCATGATGAGAAACCATGAATGTGTCAGCCCAAAACTGATGTGGTTTTCCTATTGAAAATTCATTTATAAAAATTGCATGGATGAATGGAAACCCATCTTCTCTCTGGGTGTCACTGTGCTGACTCTGTGCCCTGATGTATTTGTAGGACAGAAAACAGCCTGTTAGACATCCATGGCTACAATTACTAGGTAATGCCTAATGATGTTGATCCAGGGATTTTATCTGATTGCCATCTGGAGTCGGGAAGGAATTTTTCCCCTTAGGGGCTAATTGGACCATGCCTTGTAAGGGTTTTTTCGCCTTCCTCTGGATCAACAGGGATATGTGAGGGAGCAGGCTGGTGTTGTACTTTATACTGGTTGAACTCGATGGACGTATGTCCTTTCTCAACCAAAATAACTATGTAACTATGTAGCCTGAGCCTGTCTGTAGGCAAAAGATAGATCAGGTGAGGACTAAGGATGAGCTTTCAAATTCCACAGAATTCCAATTGGAAAGTGGCTGGATAGCATAATAGTTAAGGGCTCTGCCTCTGACACAGGAGACCTGGGTTCACATCTAGGCTATTCCTGTTCAGTAAGCCAGCACCTATTCAGTGAGGAGTCCTTGGGCTAGAGTCCCTAACACTGCTACTGCCTACTGAGCACGGCCAAGTGGCTGCAACTCAAGCTCTTTGAGTACGCCAGCAGGAAAGTGTATAAATAAATGTTATTTGTCTTGTGTGGTGGAAATCGGTATGTGGACATTGGAATTGCGCAGAATACCACACCACCGAGACAAATTTTGAAGTATTGGACCAATCGGAGAGTCAGCATTGTACCGCGGAAACCGGATTACCTCAGAATTTTCAGGCCAATCACAAGACTTGGACGTATTAGGCGAATCAGAGAATGCAGAAGTTTACAGCGGTTTACACATAATAGCATATGCGGGATAGGAAATATGCATTTCTGAGCATCCCTAATGAGAACACAATCAGTGATTACCACAGAAGACACAAGCAATGCGGTTTCTCTTTACAGGGCAAATACGAAATTGTTCAGAGTTTTATATAACTTTATAAATGCTGACAGGAGAGCAAGAAGTAAAATAAACTTCTAAAAATCACAATTAAACACCTTTGTGGTGCCCATCAAGTGCTCCCATTAATTCAGATGAGAACATTTACTGGTTATTACAAGCAATTGTGAGGCTGTATTCTAAGGCTGCCTCTAAATGCCCATAATTCCAGAGCCACTGATTAAACTTCATGATTAGCGCTCTCTGTGCACTTACATCCTGATTAGAACACTTATACTTATCAAGAAGATCAAAAACAGTCTCCAAAGAGACAAAGAAGAGAGCGAAATTAAAATGGAATTCAGTTATTCTATATAAACTCTGATGAACTCTTAATTTCTCAAAATATACGATGCAAAATGATCTTACTGCAAAGGTGGCCTGAATTGTCAGATGGCCACAAGATTTGACCATTTGATAGATCCCTTTATGATCAGAGAGGGATCCATTACCTACCTAACACTGCAACAAATTTCCAATAGATTTCAGAATGGGAGGAGACTGGGGGTCAGGCGGTCATCAGGAAATAAAACACCGTTACCGCCACGCACGCGACCAAGCCCTTCCAAAGTGAGGTCTTTCCAGCATGCAGGATCGATTGTTTTGATTGATTGCAACCTCAAATAAATAAAAAATGCTGTTTTATGCAGACCTCAAATTTCCCATGACTCTTTAGTGGACACTTTCACTGCTGTATACAAACGGAAGAGTGATGTGTGAATCTCTCTCTGCTCCGCTATAACAGGTTTGCTACAGAAGTCATTGGGAAAGATTAAAGTTAGGTACACACCTGCGATCAATGTTACCTGAAATGATCATTAGGCATTATTTCAGGATGTTCTCCATCTACGGGCGGTGTAGGGACACACTTGTTCATTTCCCACCCAAGCAGTGTGCACTACTCTATAGAAAGTAGGTGGGGCAGATGTAGGAGCGACACCATGCAACAGGGACTTTCATTGTAGCACCCAGAAGAACAAAGAGCGATCAGTCCTGGCCAGGGACATCAGAGAACACTTATATACATACATACAAGAAGTTATAAATCAGGATGATACCATTTATTGGCTAAC